>NC_141879.1:116302803-116605833 GCF_056163025.1 Triticum urartu
TTGAAGAA
The DNA here is from genome assembly GCF_056163025.1 of Triticum urartu. Lineage (NCBI taxonomy): Eukaryota > Viridiplantae > Streptophyta > Magnoliopsida > Poales > Poaceae > Triticum > Triticum urartu. The sequence continues at coordinate 116,302,812 of NC_141879.1, forward strand.
ATCCAAGTTGTTCATCTCAATCACCAGTCAGAACTGAGTATTCCACATATGTAGCCCCCAAGTGCCAGGTTGTCATGCTTGCAGCAACCTGGGAATTGAAATTGCCTTATGCTCATAAAAACTTCAACCAGTGTAGCCCCCAAGGGCCGGGTTATTATGCAATAATGAGCAGGGACTTTGTAAATATGATCATGTAAACTTGAGCAGCAATGTGTAGCCCCCAAGGGCCGTCTCAATAAGATAATATTGAGCTGGGACTTGATATATTCTTCAATGAAAATAACATCATATGATGTAACCCCCCTCATGGGGCTTGAACCCACGTCCACAAGGTTAAGAGCTTTGTGCTTTACCAACTGAGCAGTGGATCCTTTAATAATAGATGAAAATTTATGTACCTTGAATTGTTAACACGAGCAATTGGTAGCCCCCAAGGGCCGGCTCATTACGATGTGATGAGTCGAGTCTTCAATAAGTGAGCAAATAATGACTTTGCATTAGCCCCCAAGTGTCATGGTGCATGCTTGCAGCGACATGAGACTTGTGTATTTTATGTAATCCCAACTTGAACAATGTAGCCCCCAAGTGCCGGGTCGTAAGCCTGCAACGACTCGGGACTATTCCTTCCATTGTATAATAAATCATATCCGTTGATAAAATAAGACGAGGATTGTGCTAAAGCGACTTTGAAAACCTCAGTCATAATATTGGTTATTGATAACCATAATAAAAAATCCAGCTGTGTTGACTATTAAAGATTTGAATAAGTATAACCTGGTTTGAAAACTGATTCCTTCCATATAAGCCAGTATATCCATTCACATATGATACATGCTATGATGATGTAATGATGATGTATGATGTAATATATGATGATGTATATGTATGATCAAGAGGGTTTAAGCTATGGTTCGGATACGACCAGAGCCCCCATGTAGTCATAATTATGGCATTGCGCCGATCAAGAGGTGTAGCTATAGTTCGAATACGACCAAGCCCCCAAGTGATTTCCCTAGTGCCCTTATGATGATCAAGAGGTATAACTATGGTTTGAACCCATAGCCCCTAAGTGATTTCCCTGGTGGCCTTATGCCTATCAAGAGGTGTAGGTATGGTTCGGATACGACCAAGCCCCCAAGTGATTTCCCTGATGCCCTTATGCTGATCAAGAGGGTATAAGCTGTGGTTCGGATACGACCAGAGCCCCCAAGTGATTTCCTTGGTGGCCTTATGCCTATCAAGAGGTGTGACTATGGTTCGAACATAGCCCCCAAGTGATATTGTGAGCTGTGCTCAAGGGATACCCATGTTTGAGTTGTGCTGTGCAGCAGACTCTCTTTGGCCCCTTATGATAATATTGGCTTGATAGCCGGATTACCAAAATAACCAGAGTTGTGCTCTTGTGATAATATTGGCTTGATAACCGGATCAAGAGGGTAGTAACGCTATGTTCTCTTTGGTGAATACCCCTATGTTTGAACAGGAAGCCCCCGAATGATCAATAATATGATAAACCAATAAGGCGGGATACCCATGTTTGAACCGCGCATCATGGCAACAAGTTCTCTTTGGCAACCTTTTTCTGAGAACTCGAACTTGCGAGAGATGAATTATTTTTGAACCGGAAATTATTCAACCGGCTACTGAGAGCTTCAAAGCTTTGTGGGAAATAACTTTCCCTTGAGCCGGATTTTAAACCGGAATCCTTCTTTTTAAGCCGAAAATTGACGACTTTTAAATTTACACCAATATGGCGGTTTAAGGTCCTGCATTAAATATCTTTGCAAGCCGGAGTAATTGCATTTTTAAAGAAAGCAACATGTAATATATATAAAATATCGGATAAATTTCACCTGATATGTTAAGCCGGAATTTATCCGCCATGGAGCTTAATGATTGCTTCAGCGAAGCTGAGATTAATCTCGGGTGAGTCAGAGTAGTTTGGGCCGCAGGGCGGCGTCTTGCGCACGTCCATTGAGCAGCTTTGTAGGAATGGGTGCGATCCTGATATGCTGATATGGATTGGTCTGCAAGGGCAGCAACTTGGATGCTTCTATTGAGCGGCACGGCAAGGACAAATTTCCGCGATATAACGTCATTTGGAAATAAATAATTGCCCTACATACAAAAAAGATATAGACCAAAGTAATTGTTTCTTTGACGAAAACAATATTGGGCTAATAAAATAGATGGATATCACCTGATTCTTTTTTATGACGGATCATCTGTTCGCAGATAATTTTTTAGTACTATTATTGAATTCCCTTTGATCCATATATAGTGTCTGTGAATACCCTCAAGTAATTTCAATGGTGATCGAGCCACGAAAATAGGCCTCCAAGGTGCCCTGTATATGTGGGTGTACCGATAGCAAATATAGCCATGTACACTCTGTCTCTCCCAAATTCTGCAGATTTGTTTACTCAGTATTCTTTTAGTAACATCCAATGACATGCCAATTTTTGTCTGCTGGCTGTTTGAAAGAACACAAACTGCAGCGCCGGTTCACAGATATGGCGTCTTGCGGCGAAAACAAAATTGCCCGGAGGCGACTTGGCCAGGATGGGGACGGAGCACGGCCAGGGCGGCGCGGGTAGGCCGGCTAGTGAGGAGGCCCGCGGCAGGGCGGATCACGATGGCAAATTGGCGAAGGCGAATCCGGGTCAGCTCGGTGAAGGCGAATCTGGGGTAAAAATCTGCTGTAGCTCGGCGACGACACCGGGTTATTGGTGCGGCAACTCGGTAGCGATACAAAGCCAGAGGCCGACAAGGCAGCTTGTAGCAGGGGTGTGACTCGGGGCGGTTTTGGCTCAGTCAGACGGAGGCGGCAGCTCAGGCAGGGCAGAACCGGCGGCAGCCGCGGGCATAGGTGACCCGGCGGGGCAGCAGCTGAAGCGGGACGGAACAGCTGATCGGCAGCAGAAACCTACGGAGGCCGGGCACAGCCTGCCGGTGACTCGGCAAAGGCGACTCAGGGCAGGGCCGGCGAAGACCGGTGACTCGATATGCAGCTCTTGACCTGGTGATGGATTCGGGCGGCTCGTGGCTGAGATGAACCGGGGCGATTTGACTTCAAGTCCATGCTCATGACCCCATCCTCTCCGTGTTGTGGTTGTGAACCGACGGGCGCGATTGGTGGATTGAAGCGGCATGGAACAGAGACAGTCGGTGGCTTCACAGCGAACACGACCTCGGATTTGACGAGGCGGAGGCAACGACGGCACCCGGCGGCTCAACTCGAGGTATCTGGCCACGAGGGCCTGTCGGCAGACTGGTGGCGAGGAGAGGCCTCGAGCGGCGAAGGCGGGACTGGAATGACGCTCGTCGGAAGCAGGAGTTTTCGCGGCCGCTCGGCGAAGGTGGTGATTTGGCGAGGGCGGGGATGGCGGTTTCGACGCAGAGCTGCGTTCCACAGCAACGGAAGTGAAGAGGGAGGCGAGGTTGCATTCAACACGGACGGGGCTGCGCTTCAAAGGCGACAGGGCCGACTCAAGCCGGCAGTTTAGCAGCGGAGACGACTCGGAGATTTGATGATGTGGAAACGGCGAGCGCGAGGCCATGTCCACCACAGCAGCGGCTTGGTAGCGAGATGAGGTCGCGGTAGAGAAGCAACGCGGCGGGCTACGTGGATGCGAATTAGCCCGGGGCTGCTCAACAGCAGCGACTGAGGCCGGCCGCGGAGACGGCGAAGACGGCGGCAGAGGCGCGCCGGCAGCTCGCAGCAGAGTCAAGGCAGTAGGAACAGTGGCTCAGAGGCGAGGCCGGATCGGTAAGGCACGGCCATGGCGACTCAGCCAGTGACAGAGACAGGGGCTCAACGCGACGATGACAGAGGTGAAAACGGCGACAGCATCAGCTGTTCAGACGGCTGCGGGGCGGCGGCCCGAATGGCCGTGTGTGTAGTGCAGGGGTCCCCAACAGAGCTGGGCTGCTCGACACGACGGGGCTGATCACCATTGAGCGGGCGGCTCCAGCAGTAGATGCAGCAGCCGGCAGGCGGGTCAAAATCGCACAGGGCGGACGGGAGACCAGGCGCGAGCTCGCGAGGCGGGTTGATAAAAACGGCGATCCGGGGTAAAGGACGCGGATGTCCCCCGGCAGGCGGAGGGTGCTTGCGGCGGATCAGACCCATGGCCCGGCAGGGAAGGAGCAAGGGCGCGGGCATGGCCGGTGAGCCGGCGCGCGTGAACGGCAGTAGCTCGCAGAAGTGGTGAGCCGGCGCGAAGGGAGCAGCAGTAACGAGTTGGCTCAGCAGAGTTGAGGTCGGCGGGTCACGGCCTCGGCGGTTCAGTGGAAGCCCACAGCGAAACAGAACAAGGCTAGTCGGCCTCAATAGAAACGATGACTTGAGAAAACGCGCTGCGAGGCAGAGGCGACGTACCACCAGACAAATCCAGGATCATTCAGTAACCCTTGGCTCCACGGAGCAGGGGGCGGCTCAGCTGCAACGTAGATGAATTTTGGTAGGAGGCGGACGGTTGGTTGATGCGGCCCAGTTTACAGCAGCTTGGAGCTGGAGCCAGCTTGACTCGTCGGTGTGAATTGCAGCAGCAACGTTGTAGGCCGAGGAGGCCGGTTCTCAGCCGGGGATAAACCGGCCTGGAGCGGAGACGGCCGGCGGATCGAAAGCCGGAGGCTTAGCGAATCACCATAGAGAGGCACGCCGGCGAGGAGAGAACGCGTCGTCGCCGTATCCACTTCCGAGTCATGGTCGTATACACTTCCTAGTCATGACTTCCTTTCTGATCCGACTCCAACTAGTATTGACCGCCGTGAGCGCTCCAAAGTCAATCTAGCTTTTATTTACCTCTTGATCATGTAAACCGGCTAGGCAATGATGACTTGGCGCGTAAGTCAGAGCGGCTCAGCAAAACTGTGATGGCGACCCGGATTCGGCGAGTTACGGCGTTGAAAACTAAATCACCCTCCAGGTCGTCATATTATTATGCTTTATCTAGCTTTACCAAAAATAGAGCTCGTATCCCCAATTACCAGCAGCGGTAACTTTAACAGATCTTCAAGGAGACACTCGAGCCTTTGACTTTTCTCCATAACGACTAATTGGTGAACAAAAACAAACCGGCGGCTCATTTGATGGAGGCGATTTGGACTTCTTTTCTTCGTGACTTGCGGCAGACATCAGACTGTAACCTTAATTTTCTTGAACTTTTCAATCAGCCTGACTGAATCTGAATCGATGAACTCAAAATTTTGGCAGATCCTTTCCAACTAGCTCTGCTTTATCCGAATTTTGCGAACTTCTCAATCCTTATGAAAAATCCCTCCAAGAACTCAACACCACCGTGCGCCAGCCCCACGGTGGGCGCCAACTGTCGTGGAGTTGTCACGGCAGATGTCCTGGTGTGAGGACTTAGTCGTGAGGTCAACGCATCTATGTGGTAGCTTGAGAGGGGTTGAGCGGAATCGAGAGACGCAATGTAAGACAAGGGTTTAGACAGCTTCGGGCCCCGGGAAATATCATCCAGTAACAACCCTACGTGCTGTTTGAGGCTATGTCTCATTATGATCATGAGGAAATCGCCGTAAACCGGCTCTCCTAGTTAACCCTAACCCTTTAAGATTGTTTCTTCTTACTTGTCCCCCTTCGGGGAGCCCTACCCCTCCTTATATATGTTGAAGGGTCGGGTTACATGTAGAGTCCAACTCGGACTTAAGACATAACTATTATGACTTCTCTTCTTGGGCTTCTTAACATCTTGGGCTTCATAACGTCTCAGACTTCATAATGTCTCAGGCTTCATAACTCCTGGCAACCCAGTTACCACTGCCTGCCGGGAGTTAACTGGTGCCGGTTTAAGATGGTCTGCCGGGAGTTAACTGGTGTCAGTTTAAGATGGTCTGCCGGTTTAAGAATATCTGCTGAGTTATCATCTGACTTAACTCATGTCTTAACTGTCAGCCGGTTTAACAACCAGCCGGTTTACCGTCTGGGTTAACTGCATGTTTTACCTGTCTGTCTTAACTACCAGCCGGTTTACCGTGTGACTTAATACCAACCGGTTTACCACCTGCCTTAACACCTGCCGGTTTACCACCTGCCTTAACACCTGCCGGTTTACCAAGTCCCAGCCGGGTTATAACTCCGGCCAGATCGTATCGTGGGGTATATCCCCGACAGGCAAGGTTAAGGTAACACGTATTGTTCGTGTGCATTTTAGTATCTCTACATATGTTGATTATGTTGATTGTGATGTGGTACCTATGCAAGCATGTTTCTTATTACTTGGTAGACCATGGCAATTTGATAAAAATTATGTACACCATGGTGGAAACAATCAGTATACTCTTGTTCATAAGGTCAAAAATATTACTTTGCTTCCGATGACTCGTGATTCCATTTCGAAAGATGATATTAATAGAGATAATAAAGCAAAACAGGAAAAACATAAGAGTGAAAATTAGATTATGGCAAAAGAATTTGGGCAACAAATGAAGCCTAATAATAAACCATCTGGTGCTGCTTCTGAAATTAAATTGCAAAGTGCATGTTTACTTGCTACCAAATCTGATATTGATGATCTGGATTTCAGCAAATTTGTTTGCTATGCTTTTGTGTGCAATGAGGCGTTATTTTCTTTCGAGGATGTACCTTCCTCTTTGCCTCCTGCTGTCACTAACATTTTGCAGGAGTTCGCTGACGTCTTTCCACAAGACGTTCCATCGGGATTATGATAGATCGTGGATGTCTCCTAGAGGGGGGTGAATAGGCATTTTAAAATAATTACGGTTTAGGATTGAACAAATGCGGAATAAACCTAGCGGTTAATTTGTCAAGCACAAAACCTTAAACAACTAGGCTCACCTATGTGCACCAACAACTTATGCTAAGCAAGATAAGAAACTATGCAATAGCAAGATATATGACAAGAAACAATATGGCTATTACAAAGTAAAGTGCATAAGTAAAGAGCTCGGGTAAGAGATAACCAAGGCACGCGGAGACGATGATGTATCCCGAAGTTCACACCCTTGCGGATGCTAATCTCCGTTTGGAGCGGTGTGGAGGCACAATGCTCCACGACAAGCCACTAGGGCCACCGTAATCTCCTCACGCCCTCGCACAATGCAAGATGCCGTGATTCCACTAAGGGACCCTTGAGGGCGGTCACCGAACCCGTACAAATGGCAACCCTTGGGGGCGGTCACCGAACCCGTACACTTTGGCAACCCTTGGGGGCGGTCACCGGTACCCGTCAAATTGCTCGGGGCGATCTCCACAACCTAATTGGAGACCCCGACGCTTGCCCGGAGCTTTACACCATAATGAGTGAGCTCCGAACACCACCAACCGTCTAGGGCGCCCAAGCACCCAAGAGGAACAAGCTAAAGGGTACCAAGCACCCAAGAGTAATAAGCTTCTCAACTTGTAACTTCCACGTATCACCGTGGAGAACTCAAACTGATGCACCAAATGCAATGGCAAGGGCACACGGAGTGCCCAAGTCCTTATCTCTCAAATCCCACCAAAGCAACTAATGCTAGGGAGGAAAATCAGAGGAATAACAAGAAGGAGAACACCAAGAACTCCAAGATCAAGATCCAAGGGGTTCCCCTCACAGAGAGGAGAAAGTGTCGTGGGTTTGTCACGGCAGATGTCCTTGTGAAAGGACTTAGTCGTGGAGCCATCGCAACGGATTAGATTAAAGGGGTTAAACCGGACAAGGGGACACGGGGAGTTTATACTAGTTCGGCCCCTTCGATGAAGGTAAAAGCCTATGTCTAGTTGTGATTGGTATTGCTAGGGTTTCGATGACCAGGGAGCGAATCCACTTTGACTAGCCCTCGAGTTGTTGTCTGTCTCCCCTCAACCGTTGTCGGGTCGTCCCTTTATATACATAGGTTGATGCCCGCCGGTTTACAGAGTCCCGAAGCCGAATCGTAAACGTGTCTGGTTCGGTCTCTATTCTTCCTATCTTACAATGCAAGTTACATAATAAGGTCGGTTTACATCTACAGGCCTTAACTCGCCTTTGGGCCTTGGGCCTTCATAAAGCGCCATTATTCTTACATATTCATGGGCTTCTAATCTTCATAAAGTTAATCCGGCTATTCCTAGCCGGTTTACGTCCAGTAGTAATATCCCCAACATTAGGCCCCAGATTGGTTTGAACTTGTTCATGTCAATCTTCAGCACTTTAGAAAAATTCCTCCCTTTGCACCTTCGCATAGATCTTGTAAACCGCCGTGACGTCATCCTCCGGATTTGTAGTAAACTGCCGTGACATCATCTTGTTCATTAAAGCCGAAGATACCCTTTATTAATGAGCATCCAATAATCGAGGCAACAATCTCATTATCTATCCATCTTTTGGGCTCCTCGATTCCCGCGCCTGTCGCTTATCTCTTTACCCTTATAAATAGAGGCGGAGGACCCCATTATTTTCTTTCCATTGCCTCTTCATCCCTTCTTCTTCCTTGCGACGTCTCCGCACTCAAGCACCGCCGCCATCGTCAAGCCTCGCTTCTACCTCACCGTCGGCCGCTGCATCAACCTGTTCGTACCAGAACACCGTAGCGCACCTGCGCTGCTTCCGCGGCTACAGTAAGTCCTTTCTCCTCCCCCTCTGTAGATCTGTCTAGGGTTTCTTTTGTTCTTCGCAGTTCACCGAAGTTCATCAAGGCTCCGGTGCAGCTCTTCCCTGTACTTCCTCAGTCCATGAATAAAGAACCTCTTAGCTTGATATATTCCGCGTAATGGTTATCTTCCGCTACCACAACAAACCCTTGTGTGCATAAGAACTGATCTGAACCTTTACGAACTGCTTCGGGACCAACCCTTTTAGGTCAAAATATTTTGCTTTCCTGTCTTTCGATAGATCCAAAATATCCATGTCCCCTTGTGGAACCTGTTTTACCTTACCTAGTCGTTCTTGCCTTAGATTTGTACCCTCTTTATCACCTTGGCGATTTACCTTTGTATAAGCAATCTATCACATACCATTAGCCCTCTGGTAAACCGGAGGAGCCTTTTACCTCCGTTGTTATACTCCGGTTTAACAGTAGGTGTATACCCTTGTTCTGATATTGCCTTGTTATTCATTATTGCATTAGTCTCCGGTTTATGCAATTTCACATATCTTTATATCTTTTATTCCATTGCATCTTGCGTACCACCATGAATGATTTGTAAACCGGCATGATTTGTGAACTGGCATTTCTTTTTCAGATTTTCGCTTCACAATGGCCAAACAGTTCGCCGCTTGCAACTGGGCTCCTTCCCGGATCATCGAGGAACAGTTGAATGGAATAGTCAGTATCGGCACCTTGCCCAAGAAAACGGAAATTCGGTGGCGAGTTCCTGGAACGGAGAATCATCCTACCCCAAGGCAGGGTGAGGTAGTGATCTTTGTCGACCACATAGGCCGTGGTTTCAAACCGCCCGGGTCTAAGTTTTTCCGAGATGTTCTTGCCAGTTTCCAACTCCATCCTCAGGATATCGGACCCAACTCGGTGTCCAACATATGCAACTTTCAAGTCTTCTGTGAAACATACTTACAAGAAGAACCAACTGCTGAGCTATTCCGGGACTTTTTTCATCTGAACCAGCGTACAGAGTTTGTAAATGGTCCCAACACTGAACTTGGTGGTATCTCTATTCAAAAGCGGAAATAAGTTGAATTCCCTCATGCCAAACTGCACAGTCACCCTAAGGAATGGAATCAAACTTGGTTCTATTGCAGAGATACTTCTCCTGAAGATGAGAACCCTCTTCCAGGCTATCGTGAGCACCGGCTTTCCAACACTCATCCAATGCCTCAACGTTTAAGCCCTGCAGAACGGGCCAAATACGCCCCTCAACTCGCCAAGCTCCGGGCCTTCATGGCCAACGGTTTAACATGCGTTGATTTTGTTCGTTGCTGGATATCTTGGAGCATCTTGCCACTAAGCCGCCGCCCCGGTTTAATGTGTGAGTATACCGGTGAAGTAGAAGACCCCCAACGCCACATCAATATTCAGATAACCGATGAAGAGGTCACTGAAGGTGTTAAGAAAATTTGAAATGAACCGGAATCAGTCTGTCGCCAAACCGGCTTGAACCCCTTCTATGCTCAAAATAAATCGCCTCTTGTAAGCACTATGCTTCATTTTATCTTTGGTATCTTTGAATTGTTCAACTTGTAAACTGTCTTCTGTTTGTGTATGAACAGGGTGATGATCCCTTCTGGAAATAGAAATCCGCAGATAAAACGTCCAAGCCATCCGTAGATAAAGCGGCAAAGCCATCTCATCCCAAAACCGAAGTCGTCAAGCGTACCTCAAAGCGGAAAATGCCTGACTGGATCAGCATGGAACTTGATGAAGATGCAGATGATCCGGAAGTTGAGGTAGAACTTGACTCACTTGGCTCCCTTTTTATGCACCTCATTAACAATGATCTTTATCAGGAGGACGTAGAAGGCAGCCAAGCTAATGATGCAGAGGTAATTACCCTTTCCTCCGGTTCAGACTCTATGCCAACACAAAAAACCCGTCAAGCAGTCCGGGAAGTAAGTTTTTCTCATCCTCTTGCTTACTTGGATCCCACATTTATTTTGAAGACGCAGCAGCATGAAGCTCGCCGGACAACCCGGCATAGTGGTCAACAGATCACTTCGGCCGGTTTACCTGATACCCCGGTTCGGAAACGCCGATCTGAGGTTTCTCCCACTTCTGACAATTCTTATCCCAAGGAAGGTTATTTCAGACAACCTCTTAATCTGTCCGAATCAAATTATCAGGTGACACCTCCCTCATCCTCTAGCGAATCAACATCAACCCAACTCCCTCCTCTTAAAACTGTGGCTGGGTAAGCATTCAAACCCTTTCTTTAAATGTGTTGCAAATCTTGAATAAGGTGCTAAACCTTCTTTTAATTTTGTTTGTAGAGCCAAAGCTAGACCCAGCAAGAAAGCTCGGGTCAACAATCCGTCAGAAGACCAGGCTATTTTTGGAGAAGAGCAAATAGGTGAACCGGACCAAACTCGTGAACCGGAGGGTCCTCATCCTAAAGCTACTTTTGATGAACCGCCCCTTCAAGACCAGAATGTTGATGAACAACCAGAAGCTGCTCCTGCTATGCCTGACACTGAACCGGAAGCTCCAAACCGTGCTAGTCCGGTGAAAGGCACTGATACTACTGAAGGCCAAGGAGATGATGTTTTCATTACTGGCATGGGCCACAACTCTCCTGGCCATCCTGTCATCTTGGCCCAACATAGTGCCAAAGAGGAGCGTGCTGCCAGGGAAAAGGGTAAATGGAGCACTGACTTATCAAGTTATGCTCATCTCAGTGTTGAAGAACTTCACTCCGGTTTTTTTAACCGTCTGCACTCAAACCGTGACTATGAAGCCGGTTTGGTGAACCTGATGAAGGAATTCTATGAGGTATTTTCATCTCCCTTTACTTCTTAATTCCAAAGTTGAAACACTAGCCCAAGTAGCCCCCAAGGGCCGTTTTATGATGTTTAATCTTAAACCGGGACTTTGTAACACTTTAATCCTCTCCTGTTGACCCTCAAAATGTCAGGTCCTTAATGAAAACAAAAACCGATACTTTACCAATGCAATTATGTAGCTTTCCTCAACGTAGCCCCCAAAGGCTGGTTTAGCTTTGCAAGGTAATCCGGGACTTGAAATCCATGCGTCCATTTTGAACAGATGTACATTAGCCCCCAAGTGTCAAGGATAATGCCTGCATTGTGCTGGAGACTTTATAAAAATGTAGTGAATCAGAGCAAATAGGCATTAGCCCCCAAGTATGAAGTGCATAACTTGTTATACACTTTGTACTTAGAAAATACATAACCTGTTGTTGACATATCTTCACTGTTGCAGGCCGAGCTAAGCAATAGAGATGCTTGAACCGCTGATTTGCAAGAGAACGTGAAGTCCCAACAAGCAGAGGCTGTGAAAGACAAAGAGAAGCTGACCAAAGCCCTGACAGCTATGGAAAAGCTAAAGGAGTCTTTTAACAAAGAACGTACTGACTGGGAAACTGAGAAGGCCGGTTTAACCAAAAGAGCTGAGGATGTTGAAGCATCCTGAAGCCAGTTGTAGATGAACTAACTGGTTTGAAGCGGCAAATCAACGCTATGACGTCCGCTGTATTTGGTAAGTATCTCCTTATACTGTGTGTCCAATTCATGAGACCTTATTATTTACCAGTTGGCTGATGTTAAACCGTGACAGGCACTCGTATTGCTCATCTGGGCACGGATATGCGGATGAAGCTTAAAGCAGCTTATACCTTGATTGAACAGTTGTACTCTGGATCCCAGCATGCTATTTGTGCTGCAGCTTACCACAAACTGGCGCCATCACTTATAAAAGAAACTCTTGAGAAGCTGGCCATGTTACCAGCCCGGATTACCGAACTGAAGAAGGCAGCCGCAAGAGCAGGAGCGCTGACCGCACTAATCTGGGCCAAAGCATGGATTCCAGATCTTGAAGCAGATGACATCATCAAAGGATATCCAGGTGTAAAGGAGGACGGTTCAAACTTCGACAATGATGATCTCCGACGGCTGACCAAAGAAATGCGGCCAATAGCAAGCAAACTGGCAGAGGACACAGACTTATCTCATTTCCAACCAGCCTACGACGCTGAAGGGAAGAGACAGCCTGCCGAAATCCATGAAGTCGAAGAACTTGTGCCTCCAATCCGTAAGCATACTTATGCACCTGACATTAACCCCTCCAGCCTTATCCATGAAGAAGCCATGTTTCAAGATTTAACCTGAATCGATTGGTCAATGGTTGATTTCCAGCGTCTAGGGAGGGATGAAGAAGAAGTGATTGCACCAAATGACCCTCAACCGTCAAACCGTCCAGACAAAGCATCTTAAACTGGCAGCCAATTTACCAGCTATTGTGTGCCAATGCTCAAAAACAATTATTCAATTTGAGCCGTTTTGAAGCTTCTTGTAATAGGATAGCAAAAACTCCTTTATCTGTCATGCCATCGAGCATGCTTTGTGATGCTTTGATATTGTGAAAACTTGCTCCACTTTTTGGATCTATTTATACATAGCCCATGATGATTTGTGTTCCTGGATACAAGAACTTTGAATGTGTCCTAGTGGTTTACCACTGGACGGGTCATGATGCCCAAGAATAGACAATACTTGGATGGATAATCAAAGTTTGTATAAAAAATAACATGTATAACATACCTCGTTGGCTGACCAACTGCTTGTATGGGAAAAGGTGTAAACACCAATCTGGAGCAGTGATAACTCCGTCCTTAATTTACCGGATTATGATAATAAACCGTACCGGGATATAATAAACACCAGGTTTTCCTTATAACACTGGTCGACTTGTTAGTCAAAACCAGACCGGGTTAATGAACGCCGAATTAGAACTGATCATGTACTGACAACTTCTAGTTGAAAGCCAAGCTGGGTCAAGGACGCTGGTTTATCAGAAGATATTATGAACCTCAACAAAGGCGAAAAAGCTTTGATAAAATAAAAAAACATGCGAGGCTTTTTACGAGCTGCCAGGCTCCGAATCGAGGCTTTTCATGGGCTGCCAGGCCGCTGAGTTAAACCATTTGACAAAGCCTTTTTAAGATGGACCTCAATCTTTAACCAATCATCAATTTAACTTTGACAAGTTCAGGGTCCATGGGATTGACTTGTCAAACGTTCGATGGGTCATACCAGGTTTACCTGGACGGAGTGGCTTACTTAAAGAGGCAGGATAACCCGGGGTTTTAGGTGAATACACCTAGCTTCCAAGCCTGGCTTGATAGCCTATTACAAGGGTTCAAAACTCATTGTTCTTTGCGAAGCAAAGAGCCCCCAGGTAATATGTGAGTTGTGCTCGGTGGTTACCTATGTTTGAGTTGTGCTTAATGCAACAGACTCTCTTTGGTTCCACATAATTTCCTTTTTGGCTTAACGCCTATCAAGAGGTGTAGCTATGGCTCAGATATGACCAAACCCCTAAGTGATTTTCTTTATATCCGTGCCGCTGCAAAGACTGATTTAACAAAAAACTCCGCTTTGTCAGGAGAAACTCTTGTAAGCACACACATGATGTAAAAAGAACAAAGACCCCGCTTTATTTGAGGCTCCGGTTTATTATATAATATATACATTGTCATAAATATGTACATATGAAGAGCCTGTGGCTTAAGTATAGTAAGGCCAAAGAAGAGCTATATTCCACGGCCGCTTGGTCTCCTCCTCCGATTTACGTGAGTCTTTGTGCTCTCGAACATCAATGAGGTAGTATGACCCGTTGTGCAGATTCTTGCTGACCACAAAAGGTCCTTCACAAGGTGGGGATAACTTGTGCATATCAGTTTGATCCTGGATGAGCCAGAGCACCAGATCGCCCTCTTGAAAAGTTCTGGTCTTAACCCGGCGGCTGTGATAACGTCGAAGATCTTGTTGATAAATCGCCGAACGTGTTGCTGCAAGATCACGCTCCTCATCTAACAGGTCTAGGGAATCCTGACGTTCTGTCTCATTATGAGCTTCAACATAATTAAGCTGCCACATGGGGCGAATCGTGATGGATGTCACTAGGAAGAACCGCCTCCGCTCCATAAACCATGAAGAAAGGTGTGTAACCCGTAGATCTGTTAGGTGTGGTGTTGATGCTCCATAACACAGAAGGTAATTCCTCCACCCAACAACCCGGTGTCCGCTTCAAAGGAACCATAAGCCGGGGTTTAATACCTCGCAAAAATTCTTGATTTGCCCTCTCCGCTTGACCATTAGATTTGGGGTGAGCCACCGATGCTATATCAAGCCGGATGTACTCACGTTGGCAAAATTCCTCCATCTCTCCCTTTGACAGATTAGTACCATTATCAGTTATAATACTGTGTGGAAAGCCAAACCGGAATATCACCTTTTTGATGAACTGAACCGCCGTGGCTGCATCACACTTACTAACTGGCTCTGCTTCCACCCATTTGGTGAACTTATCGACTGCCACTAATAAGTGGGTATTTTGTCCTTGGAGCGCTTAAAGGGTCCAACCATATCAAGCCCCCAAGTCGCAAATGGCCATGTTATTGGAATCATCCTCAACTCCTTAGCCGGAATATGGGCACGGCGTGCAAATTTTTGACAACCGTCACATCATTTGACTAAATCCTCAGCATCAGCATGAACTTTTAACCAATAGAAACCGTGGAGAAAAGATTTAGCCACCAAAGACTTTGAACTGGCGTGGTGACCACAATCCCCTTCATGGATTTCTCGCCAAATCTCACAACACTCTTGAGGAGAAACACAACGCTGAATTGCCCCTGAGATGCTGTAACGATGTAATTCTCCATTGAGTATAGTCATCGATTTGGAACGCCAGATTATCTGCCGGGCCGAGGTTTCATCCTATGGTAACTCACCCCGGTTCATGTAAACCAGGTATGGGATTGTCCAATCGGTATGACATGCAAAGCAGCCACCAATTGAGCCTCCGGGTCAGGAATAGCCAACTCCTCCTCTGTTGGTACCTTGACTGACGGATTATGCAGCACATCAAGAAAGACATTTGGTGGGACCGGTTTACGCTGAGAACCAATGCGGCTTAAAGCGTCCGCCGCTTCGTTCTTTCGCCAGTCTATATGGTCGACCTGATAACCCTTGAAGTGACTAGCCACTATGTCCACCTCTCGTCGATATGCAGCCATAAGTGGGTCTTTAGAATCCCAAGTGCCAGACACCTGTTGAGCCACCAGATCTGAATCCCCAAAGCACTTAACCCGGCTTAAGTTCATCTCCTTAGCCATCCGAAGACCGTGGAGTAAGGCTTCATATTCAGCTGCATTGTTAGTACAAGGGAACATTAAACGGAGGACATAACAAAACTTGTCACCTCGTGGGGAAGTTAGTATGACTCCAGCCCCCGAGCCTTCCAACTGTCTGGATCCATCAAAGTGAATAGTCCAATATGTGTTATCTGGCTTTTCCTCTGGTGCCTGCAATTCCGTCCAATCATTGATGAAGTCCACAAGTGCTTGGGATTTAATTGATGTGCGAGGTATGTATTTGAGCCCGTGAGGTCCAAGCTCAATAGCCCATTTGGCAATCCGGCCAATTGCTTCTCTGTTTTGAATGATATCTCCGAGAGGGGCTAAACTGACCACTGTGATAGGATGCCCTTGAAAATAGTGTTTAAGCGTCCGGCTTGCCATAAACACTCCATACACCAGCTTCTGCCAATGTGGATACCTCTGCTTTGACTCAATGAGCACCTCACTAATATAATAAACCGGCCGTTGAGCCGGATATTCCTTGCCAGCTTCCTTGCGCTCCACCACAATAGCCACGCTAACAGCTCGGGAATTAGCAGCCACATATAGCAATAACGGCTCCTTATCTATCGGTGCTGCAAGCACAGGCGGTTCAGCTAACTGCCTCTTCAGATCCTCAAACGCTTTATCAGCTGCCTCGCTCCAGACAAAATCATATGTTTTCTTGAGCATCTGATATAAAGGGATAGCCTTCTCCCCAAGACGACTGATAAACCAGCTCAAAGCCGCAATCCAGCCGGCCAAACGTTGAACGTCATTGATACATGCCGGTTTAGCCAAAGATGTAATTGCTGAATTTTTTCCGGATTGGCCTCAATGCCTCTGTTTGACACCAGAAAACCCAAGAGTTTGCCTGCCGGGACACCAAAGACACACTTTTACGGATTAAGCATCATCTTGTAAACCTGGAGGTTGTCAAAGGTTTCTCTCAAATCATCTATCAATGTTTCCTCCTTCCTGGACTTTATCACAATATCATCCACATATGCATGAACATTGCGCCCAATCTGCTGATGAAGACAATTCTGAACACAGTGTTGATAAGTCGCCTGGGCACTTTTGAGCCCAAAGGGCATGGAGACATAGCAAAAGGCTCCAAAGGGAGTTATGAAAGTTGTCTTCTCCTGGTCCTTAACTGCCATTTTGATCTGATGATAACCAGAATAAGTGTCCAGAAAACACAAACGGTCACAACCCGTCGTAGCATCAATGATCTGATCAATACGAGGGAGGGCAAAGGGGTTTGTATGGCAAGCTTTGTTCAAGTCTGTGTAATCCACACACATATGCCAAGTGACGTTTTTCTTAAGAACCAGCACCGGATTAGCCAACCACTCTGGGTGAAAGACCTCCACGATAAACCCTGCGGCCAACAACCGAGCTACCTCCTCACCAATAGCCTTGCGCCTTTCTTCATTGAAACGGCGGAGAAACTGCCGGACCGGTTTAAACTTAGGATCAACGTTAAGTGTGTGCTCAGCGAGTTCCCTCGGTACACCTGGCATGTCAGAAGGTTTCCATGCAAAGATGTCCCGGTTCTCACGGATGAACTCGATGAGCGCGCTTTCCTATTTGGGATCCAGGTTAGTGCTGATGCTGAACTGCTTGGATGAATCACCAGGAACAAAATCAACCATCTTATATCTGTGGCCGATTTAAACTTCAACGCCGGATCGTGTTCCGTAGTTGGCTTTTTCAAAGAGGTCATATCCGCCGGATCAACTTGGTCTTTATAAAACTTCAGCTCCTCCGTGGCACAAACCGACTCAGCATAAGCCGCATCACCTTCCTGACATTCCAAAGCGATCTTCCTGCTCCCGTGTATTGTGATGGTCCCCTTATGACCTGGCATTTTAAGCTGTACATAAACATAACATGGCCTCGCCATGAACTTAGCATAAGCCGGTCGCCCAAACAAAGCGTGATACGGACTTTTGATTTTCACCACCTCAAAATTCAATGTTTCTGACCTTGAATAATAGTCATCTCCAAAAGCCACCTCTAAGGCTATCTTGCCCACTGGATATGCAGACTTGCCAGGCACCACACTATGGAAAACAGAGTTTGACGGTTTAAGACTCTTATCTGTCAACCCCATACGACGGAAGGTATCATAATATAGAATGTTGATACTGCTTCCCCCATCCATGAGTACCTTAGTGAACTTATATCCCCCAACTTGAGGGGCCACCACTAGGGCCAAGTGACCCGGATTGTCAACCCGAGGCGGGTGATCCTCTCTACTCCACAAAATGGGTTGCTCAGACCAGCGCAAATACTGAGGCACTGCCGGTTCAACAGAGTTTACTGCCCTCTTGTGAAGCTTCTGATCACGCTCACACAAGCTAGTGGTGAAGACATGATATTGCCCACAATTTAGCTGTTTAGGATTGCTCTGATAACCCGACTGCTGCTGTGGTGGTTCCCCTGATGGTTGTAACCTCCCTGGTTGCCATGGTTCCCTTGATTGCTGTGTCCAGTTTGATTGCCCTAAAATCTTGAACCAGAACTGCCGCCTCCGTAACCCGGCCCGTGGAAACCACCTCCTGAACCGTCGGGCGGGCCATTATCGTACTGAAACATATTGGAGTTCTTGAAATCCCGCATGATGTAACAATCCTTCCAAAGATGTGATGCTGGCTTCTCCTTTGATCCATGCTTTGGACAGGGTTGATTTAGCAGGCGCTCCAAGTTGGGGCCTGAACTTCCGCCCCTCTGGGGCTGCTTACCCTTACGACGCTGACCATTCTCCTGAGCATTGGTGTGAGCCACAAAGTCCAAATTTTTGTCGGCCTTGCGTTTACCATTGTTCCCATGGCCTGCCGTATTATGCTGCTGACCCTTGGTGCTGCCGTTCTTTTTCCCTTTCCCCGGTTTGTCCTCCTCTAAGTCAGGGTCTTTGGTATTATCTGAATCGGCGTACTTAACCAAAGCGGCCATAAGCGTTGACATATCATTGCAGTGGCATTTGAGCCTTCCTAACTTCTGTTTGAGTGGCAGAAAACGGCAATTGCCCTCCAACATTAACACTGTGGTATCTGCATTGATACGATCCGATGAATGCAGAATAGCTGAGACCCGCTTTACCCAATGGGTCGTCGACTCCCCATCCTCTTGGACACAAGCGGCCAGATCCACAATTGACATGGGCTGCTTACAAGTATCTTTGAAGTTCTAGATAAACCGGTGCTTCAATTCGGCCCATGATCCCACAGAGTTAGTTGGTAAGCTCTTTAACCAAGTGCGAGTTGTTCCTTCCAACATCATGGTGAAGTATTTAGCACATACTGCCTCATCCACATCTAACATCTCCATTTCCATCTCGTTGCTTTCAACCCATGCCTCTGGTTGCAGATCGGCGGTGTAATTTGGTACGTTACGAGGTCCTTTGAAGTCCTTGGGCAATCTCACATTACGCAAAGCGGGGGTGAGACACGGCACCCCTAAGGAACTGAACACCACACCTGGCTCTACTAAAGCGGTAGGTTGAACCGGAGTATGTTGACGGTTTCCGTGCAGAGATGCTAACTCGGCCTCTCGACGTGCGCGACCATGATCCACCACATCCTGCGCATTAGCACCTCCCCCTGCCGGGTTGTGCCCTCGCGGCGAATTACGGCGACGTGCACTGCTCGACACGGACGGTTCATCCTCGACATGCCTACTGTAGCTCCGGCTTGGACGGGGAGTGGAATGAATCCTCTCAGAACTGTGCGAATATGCCTGCTGCTGGTTTAGAGCTGTTTGAAGGAGATCTCTGGCCCGTCGTGCCTCAATCACAACTGGTGATTCGTCGTCGGTTGGGAGGGCTGCCAATCGTGAAGCGGCGGCCACAATGTTGTCCAACGGGTTGGAGTAATGCCCGGGAGGTGTTGGAACATACTGTGGCACAATGTTGTTCTGACGAGGCGGGTCCGCCGTGCGCGGCTAAACCGGCGCTCCTGTCCCTGGCGCCTTCGTTCGGTTTACTATTGGCTAGTTACTCGTTCCTGCTCCTGGCATATTGAAGAGATTTCTTGGCTCATAACTCGGCGGGAGATGCGATCGGTATCTTCTTCTCATGACTTCCTCTGAGGCATTCTGATCCAGCCTAAGCTGGTAGGCCTGAGCTTCCAACTCGGCTCGTTCTATAGCCATCCTAGCGTTCTCTGCTGCTAGGTCCGCTTTAGCTTGAGTTATCTGATCCTTTACCTTTGCGATCTCCGCATTGTGCTGATCCCGGGCTGCTACATCCACCTCTGCGGCCATCAATGTTGCCAAAGCGTCGAACAAGTCAGACAAAACTTGAGCCGGAGGTAGCGCAGAGCCCCCTGCCCCCGCTGGCGTGGCTGTTGCTGAACCGGAGAGCATTGCTGCGGCGGTTCATGAGTGGGGCACTGATTGTGTACCGGCCATGAAGATAGCTGCTCGGTTTGGTAGATCAGGGGAGTCCGGAATACTATTGCCCTCGGAACCTCCACTAATCCGGCCGTCCTGCAACTGATAAAGTGATTCGGTCTCTCCAGAAGACTCGTCGTCGGAGCATACGATAGTTTCTCCATCAGATGTCGGTCCGTCCTCATATTCTGCTCTGTGGATGACACCTACGAAAACATGCTTTGCCATGGGCTGAACTGGGGAAGGGCTTGCACGCTGAGCCGTCTCGATGATGTCGGTGCAGGTGTCGGGCTCTGGGCCCGGTTTGCCAATCTTGCCGATGAAGACGTGAATCCCACCAAAGGGGACCCGGTACCCGTATTCGATTGAATCGGCCTCGGGGCCCCATCCTGCGTTGTCGATGTAGAGCTTGCCGCGACGAATCTTCGTCATCCGGCCCACAGCGTATCCCTTGAGTCCATCCAAGCTGCCCTTTAAGAACTCGAAACCATCATGCGATAGCCCCACGATGGGCGCCAACTGTCGTGGGTTTGTCACGGCAGATGTCCTTGTGAAAGGACTTAGTCCTGGAGCCATCGCAACGGGTTAGCTTAAAGGGGTTAAACCAGACAAGGGGGCACGGGGATTTTATACTAGTTCGGCCCCTTCGATGAAGGTAAAAGCCTACGTCTAGTTGTGATTGGTATTGCTAGGGTTTCGATGACCAGGGAGCGAATCCGCTTTGACTGGCCCTCGAGTTCTTGTCTGTCTCCCCTCAACTGCTGCCGGGTCGTCCCTTTATATACATAGGTTGACGCCCGCCGGTTTACAGAGTCCCGAAGCCGGATCATAAACGTGTCCGGTTCGGTCTCTATTCTTCCTATCTTACAATGCAAGTTACATAATAAGGTCGGTTTACATCTACAGGCCTTAACTCGCCTTTGGGCCTTGGGCCTTCATAAAGTGCCATTATTATTACATCTTCATGGGCTTCTAATCTTCATACAGTTAATCTGGCTATTCCTGGCCGGTTTACGTCCAGTAGTAATATCCCCAACATAAAGTGATTGGTGGAAATGTGGATCTAGATCTCCTCTCTCTTTTCCCTCAAAAACTAGCAAGAATCCATGGAGGGATTGAGAGTTAGGAAGCTCGAAGAAGGTCAACAATGGGGGAAGAACACGAGCTCAAGAGATAAAGTTCTTTGGAGAAGAAGACCCCCTTTTATAGGAGGGGAAAACCAACTGTTATGTGCTCAGCCCGCACACGAGCGGTACTACCGTTCGGGCGGAAGAAACAGGGAAAAGGAGCAACAAAACATGAACCTTGGGGCGGTAGTACCGCATATAAGCGGTACTATCGCTCACCCCAGTGGTACTACCACCGGAGGAGCAGAACACAGGACCAAAAGAGGCAGGGCAGAGCAGAGTAAGGCGGCAGTAATGCAGTGGCGGTACTACCGCCTGACCGGAGTGGTACTACCGCTTATAGGCGGTAGGCGGAACTATCGTGCCTTACTGTCGTGCAACTACTGCTAAACCCGACACGAAAAGAGCAGGACCCAAAATCGAGGCGATAGTAGAGCGGTACTGAAGCGGTACTACCGCTTGATGCTATAAGCGGTACTACCGCTGCCGACCGCGGTACTACCGCAGGGAGAAAACAAAAATGCCATAACTTCTTCATACGAGCTCCGAATTGAGCAAACTCAAGCTTGTTGGATACAAGACGACGAGTAGCATCAAAACAGCGACAAATAGAGGAGTGAAACCTCCAACCGAGAAGAACTGGCATAACCTCCAACATCGAAAACATCATAGAAGATGCGAGTGAACTCCGTTTTCAATGAACTCGAGCATGTCACCAAGATGACCATAAGCTCCAAAACTCACAAAGAGAAGAGGAAAACAAGAACCAATAAAGATGATGCAAGGATGCAATGGTTTGAGCTCTCTACGAACGATACGATCAAGCTACTCATTGAGAGCCCCCCTTGATAGTATGACAATCGATCCTATAATCCGGTCTCCCAACTACCACTATGAGACCGGTAAAATAGAAAACCTATCAAGGGAAAACCTTTGTCTTGCACAAAGTCCACTTGAGCTAGATGATGGCGATCTTGACTTCCTCAAGTTTGACCACCTTTCTTGATTGCGTTGGCTTGGTGAAGACTAGTAGATTGCTCCCCCATACTCCACTATGGGTGAGCAACTCTTCCGCACATCTTCACAAGTCCATTGTCACTACAATGGACGGCAAGCTTCAAGCATTTGATCTCTTCATGATGCTCCACTTGAACTTGCACACCGCAACCTAACCCCACAAATAACTCCCACAAAGACCATGGGTTAGTACACAAAGCGTAATTGACAAAGCTTACCATACCATGGGATCACTTGATCCCTCTCGGTACATCTTCTACACTTGGTGGGTTGATCAACTTGATTCACTCTTTGACTTAGTCTTGATCAACCTCTAACAAGACCAATCTTTAGGTAATTCCTTGAATAGCACCTTGGTCGACACAAACTCTCCTTGAAACCAACACATGTACTCCAAGAAAAGCCTATGGACAAAACCTTCACATATAACTCAAGGCAACCATTAGTCCATAGAGATTGTCATCAATTACCAAAACCAAACATGGGGCACCGCATGTTCTTACAATTACCACCTATTCGAGGGATTGAGCATCAGATTGACTTAATTCCCTATGCTTCGCTGCCTAACCGTGTGCCATACCGTATCAATCCAGAGGAGACGAAGGAGATTATGCATCAAGTACAGGAGCTGCTCGACAAAGGTTATATACGCGAATCTCTTAGTCCTGGTGTTGTTCCTATTATACTAGTGCCAAAAAAGGATGGTACGTCGCGTATGTGTGTTGATTGTAGAGGCATTAATAATATTACTATTCATTATCGTCATCCTATTCCTAGGTTAGATGACATGCTTGATGAATCGAGTGGCTCTAGGATATTCTCCAAAGTTGATTTGCGTAGTGGATACCATCAAATTCGTATGAAATTGGGAGATGAATGGAAAACAGCATTTAAAACTAAGTTTGGATTATATGAGTGGTTAGTCATGTCTTTTGGGTTAACTAATGCACCTCGTACTTTCATGAGATTAATGAACGAAGTTCTACGTGCTTTCATTGGACGATTTGTGGTAGTCTATTTTGATGATATACTCATTTATAGCAGATCTTTTTGGGATAATTTGGAACATTTATGTGATGTTTTTATTGCTCGACGTGATGCACGTTTGTCTGGTAACCTTGGGAAGTGCACCTTCTGCACCAACCGAGCATCTTTTCTTGGCTATGTTGTTACTACACAGGGAATTGAAGGTGATAAAGCCAAGATTGAAGCTATTGAGAGTTGGCCGCAACCCAAAACGGTCACACAAGTGAGGAGTTTTCTTGGCCTCGCTGGATTCTATAGGCATTTTGTGAGAGATTTTAGCACCATTGTTGCACCTCTCAACGAGCTTACAAAGAAGGATGTGCGTTTTGTTTGGGGTACCGCACAGGAAGAAGCCTTCACGGTATTGAAAGATAAGTTGACACATGCTCCTTGATACGTCTCCAACGTATCTACATTTTTTGATTGTTCCATGCTATTACATTATCTGTTTTGGATGTTTAATGGCCTTTAATATGCACTTTTATATTATTTTTGGGACTAACCTATTAATCAGAGGCCCAGTGCCAGTTTTTGTTTTTGTGCCTATTTTAGTGTTTCGCAGAAAAGGAATATCAAACGGAATCCAAACGGAATGAAACCTTCGCGAGGATCGTTCTTGGAACAAACGCAATCCAGGAGACTTGGAGTGGAAGTGAGAGATGCAACGAGGCGGCCACGAGGCAGGAGGGTGCGCCCAGGGGGTAGGCGCGCCCCCCACCCTCGTGGGCCCCTCGTAGCTCCACCAACGTACTTCTTTCGTCTATATATACTCTTATACCCTAAAAACATCCAGGGGAGCCATGAAACCACTTTTTCACCACCGCAACCTTTTGTACCTGTGAGATCCCATCTGGGGCCTTTTCTGGTGATCTGCCAGAGGGGGATTCGATCACGGAGGCTTCTACATCAACACCATAGCCTCTCCAATGATGTGTGAGTAGTTTACCACAGACCTTCGTGTCCATAGTTATTAGCTAGATGTCTTATTCTCTCTCTTTGGTTCTCAATACAAAGTTCTCCTCGATGTTCTTGGAGATCTATTCGATGTAATACTTTTTGCGGTGTGTTAGCCGAGATCCAATGAATTGTGGATTTATGATCAAGTTTATCTATGAACAATATTTGGTTCTTCTCTGAATTCTTATATGCATGATTTGATATCTTTGCAAGTCTCTTCGAATTATCGGTTTAGTTTGGCCTACTAGATTAATCTTTCTTGCAATGGGGGAAGTGCTTAGCTTTGGGTTCAATCTTGCGTTGTCCTTTCCCAGTGACAGTAGGGGCAGCAAGGCACGTATTGTATTGTTCCCATCGAGGATAAAAATATGGGGTTTATATCATATTGCTTGAGTTTATCCCTCTACATCATGTCATCTTTCCTAAAGCATTACTCTGATCTTATGAACTTAATACTCTAGATGCATGCTGGATAGCGATTGATGTGTGGAGTAATACTAGTAGATGCAGAATTGTTTCAGTCTACTTAACACGGACATGATGCCTATATTTCATAATCATTGCCTAGATATTCTCATAACTATGCGCTCTTCTATCAATTGCTCGGTTGTAATTTGTTCACCCACTGTAATACTTGCTATCATGAGAGAAGCCACTAGTGAAACCTATGGCCCCCGGGTCTCTTCCTTATTATATTCCATCTCTTTTTATTATCTCATCTCGTTTACTATTTTGCAATCTTTACTTTCCAATCTATACAACAAAAATGCCAAAAATATTTATCTTATTATCTTTATCATATCTCACTTTCGTAAGTGACAGTGAAGGGATTGAGAACCCCTTTATTGCGTTGGTTGCGAGGTTTTTGATTGTTTGCGCAGGTACTGGGTGACTTGCGTGTTACCTCCTACTGGATTGATACCTTGGTTCTCAAAAACTGAGGGAAATACTTACGCTACTTTGTTGCATCACCCTTTCCTCTTCAAGGGAAAACCAATGCATGCTCAAGAGGTAGCAAGAAGGATTTCTGGCGTCGTTGCCAGGGAGATCTATGCTCAAGTCAAGACATAGCAAGTACCCATCATAAACTCTTCTCCCTCGTATTACATTATTTTCCATTTGCCTCTCATTTTACTCTCCCCCACTTCACCTTTGCCGTTTTATTCGCCCCTCTTTCGTTCGCCTCTTTCCGCCTGCCTCTTGTGTGTTTGCTCTTAGTGTGGTTTGTTGGAATCATGTCTGAAACTGGGGAGGTTGTAACATCCCAAATTTTCAATTTGGAATGTTATACATAGGTCATTCATGCATATCATATTTTATTGCATATTTCGTTTTTGCGATCCTCGAAATTCTAAGCAACTCAAGGACCCACGGAGAGAGTCAATTTTCATATTTGAATTTTGTCCAATATCGAAACAAGGATCACTTTCGTTTTAATTAGTTTTTCTCTCCGAAAATATTTCATATTAAAATATATGAGAGGAGATAATATGACTTCTCCAAAATAAATGAAATATTGGAGGAAAAATATTAAAATCAAATAAATAATTTTTTATTTGAATTTTATTGAATTTTATTTGAATTAGGAAAAAATGCGTTTTTCAAAATTGCATTAGAGGCCCAAATAAATGTTCACTTTGTCTGCTATATTTTTGGAGGACGGGGAAGCTTTATTTCAGGATTTTTGGAGACTGCTTAGTATTTCTTTTAATCATTTTTCTGCGCGTCGGAATTTAAAAAAAAATGAACCGCCTTACCAGGCCGTGTCCACCTGGGACACTGACCCGGCTGGCCCTTTAAGAGCCGCAGCCCCGAGCCGCCAGCCCACCCCACCGAACACCAAACCCTAGCCCGATTCGCGCCGCCGCCTCGCGTCGCCCGCCGCCACACCACCCCGCCGCCGCCGCCAGAGCCGCCCGTCGCCGGAGCCGCCCAGCCGGAGTAGCCCGCCGCCCCGCCGGAGTTCCCGCCGCTGCCGCCGACGCGTTTGCCGAGCTAGCCGCCAATTTTATTTAAAACCCGTTCGGTTTTATTTCGACAACCTAGATTCTTTGTTTTTTTATTAGATCGGTTCAGTTTTCTTGGTTTAGTTAAATAGCGGACGTACGTTCAAACGGTGTTCATCCGTTAGCCGCAGACAGCGAACATTCGTTCGTTAGCCTGTTCGTCAATTTTTCTTTTTCAGGATTTTTCCGCGATTATTTTCGATCGCGATTTCTGCCCTGATTTTCATTTTACTTTATCTTTTCGCTCGTTTATCGGAATTAGGCGATTCAAACGCCTAGATCTTCGTCTCGAAACCCTCTTTTTGTTTAACCAACTTGAACAAGATTTTGGTACTATAAAATTTGACTTTAGTCCAGATTAGTAATCGGACATTGTTTCTTTCGCAGTTTGAGTTTCGTTGCTCCGTTTGATTTGATTCTTTTTGCAAACTGGAGTTCTTAAGTTGAACTTTCTAGATAGATCCTCTTATTTGAGTTTTAACCATGCATATTTGCTTGATTGCTTATGTATGCTATTGTTTGTTTGTGATAGAACACCCGGAGTGCGAAGCGTGCTACTATGAGTCCCTAGGTTTTGCGGATCATCAGCAAGGCAAGTAACACATTGATCATACCCCTTTCATACCCAGTTTTATGCATTAGTTACAATCCTCAAAACACTGCATGATTAGGATGTGATTAACTTGTGGGTATTGGGAAGTAGATGACGAGGTATAACCTATTACCTGTTTTATTATCAAACCCTTGGGAGTTACTTCTACGTTATGCTTTTATCGCTATGCTATGCTCATAGACGTGGATTGGGTTTGAGTGTATCCATGACAGATGTGAGTTGTTAATTAATGGTTTAATTTAAGGTGGCAACTTTAATACACATCTGGGTGGATTGTTGGTTTTGGGCAACTAGGTATACCAGTGCTGTCCTAGGAGATCCCGGGGTTATACCGTGTGATCCTCCTATGGTCCGCCACCCAGGCTCAAAGGGATCATAAGATTATTCATGCTAGAAACTTCCGTGTGCAGCCACAAGCCATTATGGGCTCTGGCATAGTTGAGTATGTTGCATGACCCCTTACAGTGGTAGGCTAGCAGATGTAGGGGATGTAGGTTGGTACGGTCTACCCGGGGTTAGAGTTAATGCTTCTGAAAGACTGTGTCTCGGTCATCCGTTTCTCAAACACCATGTAGTGCGAGAAATCCAATAGAGGAGATCGAGTCTTGTGGGGAAAAGTGCACAAACCTCTGCAGAGTGTACAAACTAATCATGGTCAGTCGTGTCCCCGGGTATGGACAATTTGAGTATCTGGTACCTGAATTATTGATTTGATCTCATCACTCTAAATTAATTTGTTGGGTTGTTAATGATTACCTTTTTAATTGAGATTGAGATGGGGGTACCATTCTCAATGTTTCAACTACCATGATAGTTAAATAAAATATATTCCTTTGTTGTAGGGAAAAATTGGCTTTTGGCAAAACAATATAACCGTAGAGCCTCCACCAGCCAAATATGCATGTAGTGATAGCATTTACCTTTTCATTGCTCTAATGTATTATATTTCCAGCATATTCCATGTGCTGACCCGTTTTCGGGCTGCAACGTATCATGTTGCAGACTTTTCAGACGAGGAGTAAGGTGCGCTAGGTCGTTTGTCGTGCACTCAGCTATGACGTTGGTGTTGATGGACTCACTTTATCTTCCAAGCCTTCCGTTGTTATCTTACTTAGATAGCCTTAAGCCATATTTATTATAATAAGTTCTCTTTTGAGACATTCGATGTAATAAGTGTGTGACTGCTACTCTGTTATAAATCCTTCGAAGTAATGTGTGTGTCAGCATTACCGATCCAGGGATGACACTGAACACAGAGATTTGACTATCTGAGGTCGGATCGCTACAAGATGGTATCAGAGCACACGCTGAATGTAGGACACGACCACTAAGATGAGCCATAGGTTACTCTTCTCTACTTATTTCTGACTCCTCTCCATTTTCTAGTCCTTAGGATGGCAGACGCAAGGAACAAGTTTGCACAACCGGATGATGACACACCCTTTGGACGACACTTGAAGGAAGTCACTAGGTACCTGAACATTGGAATACCAAGCATCACCGGGGCCTATACCACCACTTTACCAGAAGAGGAGCGTTGGTTGATTCAAGTTTAAATCCCAGGAAGGACGTTCACACCAGTCACTAAACCCATAGAGTTTTCCTTTGACGCACCCACCTGGAGTCTAGGAAAGAGCATGGTAGCCCACATTGCTATGGGATGAATTGGAGAAGTCTACAAACAGGAGCTAAAGGACACCATCTACCAGATATGTGGGCGCCGAGATGAGCAATGGGAGATGATCAGCACCAGGAAGTACAGGTCCATTGCACCATTCATCCAGGAGTTAAACCATCATATTCGTTACCAGGAGAACCAGATGTGTGCAAGCATGATAGATTTGAAGAAGGCGATGACCAGGATCATAGAGCTAGAAGAGGAGCTTAAGTCTACACGCGATGGATATGAGGAGGAAATGATGATACTTGTGGAGAAGAATGACGACATGACAATGAAGCTAGGAGTTTTCATGGGAGACCCCGCGCTAGGAGGAGAAGACGATGAACCCAAGGAGATTCTTTCTGAAGACTACATCATCATCGATGACACCGACTTCGACCCCGACGATAGTGATGATGATTATGAAGACGAAGCCAGAGCGGATATCATGGAGTTTTCCACCGATCAAAACTTCTAGTAGACCACCATATGATCAGTAGTTTTCCCCATGTATATAGTATAGTCTGAGCACTATAACGAAAGTTAGATCGATTGTATGCCCTTGCTTGATTGATTGAGTGATATGGTATGATTGTGTTTGTCTCATGTGCATATGGGTAGTGCTTTCTCCTTAGATCTCATTCTATTCTAATCTCTCCCCTCTAAAACCCATCAGATGCCTCTAAGACGTGACCCCGATTTTGTTTTCTCACCGAAGCTCACCCAGTTGATCAAGCAACAGAATACACTGATGCAGTTACTAGTTCAGAATCAGGGCAACAACAACAACAATAACAACAACCCACCGCCGCCACCACTGGTTGATAACTTAGCCCGTTTTCTGAGGCTACAGCCACCGGTGTTTTCTAGTAGCACCGAGCCAATAGTTGCGGATGACTGGCTACGCAAGATTGGAAGGGAATTGACCACCGTAGGTTGCACAGATGCTGAGAAGGTGCGTTTTGCCGCACACCAATTGGATGGACCAGCGGCTTCCTGGTGTGAGAATTACGCAGCCACTTTCCATGTAACCAATATCACTTAGGATCAGTTTCAGCAAGCATTCCGCACAGCTCATGTCTCAACTGGAGCTATGAGCATGAAGAAGCGTGAGTTTCGCAACTTGCGCCAGGGAAATCATACTGTGGCTCGGTACGTAGATGAGTTTAGTAAGCTATCTCGTTATGCCCCTGATGATGTGTCCGCAGATGCCGCAAAGCAGGAGAAGTTTATGGAAGGGCTTAATGATGAGATGAGCATGCAGTTGATGGTGGCAAAATTTAACAACTACCAGGAGCTGGTAGACAAGGCACTGATTGAAGGGAAGCAGCAGCAGATTGAGAGCCGCAAGAGGAAGTATGGACAAGGAAAGTACAATTCTGGAGCTCAGCAGAAGCCTCGTTTCACCCCGAACTCGGGAGGATTGACCCATAATCATGGAGGCCACACTCACAATGGAGGTAGTTCGCATAACCATAGCGGCCCCAAGAATGGAAACAGGAATGGAGCAGGCAGTAACCAGAACCGCTCTAACCCAGCCACACCCGCCAAGAAGGATCAAAGTCACATTACCGGTTTCAAGTGCGGGAAGACTAGGCACTACGCCAATGATTGTCCGGAATTGAAGAACGGAAATGGCAATGGAAGCGCGGGGAAGAAGCCCAACCCTTTCAACAGGGGACAAGTGAACCACGTGAACGTGGAGGAGGTTGAAGAGCAGCCAGATGCAGTTATCGGTAAGTTTTTGGTTAAGTCATTTACCGCTCTCGTTCTTTTTGATACTGGTGCATCGCATTCATACATTTCAAGGGGATTTGTGGACAAGTTTAAGTTACCAACCTTAGCCCTTAGGACACCCTTGCTAGTGAGCTCACCCGATGCAGAGTACATGGCCAGCCGATGGTGCGATCGGTTACCCTTAACCATTGGTAGCCATGTTTTCCCCTCGGACCTAATAATTCTTGAGTCACAAGGATTGGATGTGATACTAGGTATGGATTGGTTATTGTAGTATGGAGGAAACATTAACTGTGCTAGTATGTCTATTCTACTCACCACCCCGGAGGGAAAAAAGGATCAAGTATGTATCTAGGCATGCGCCAAGGACAACCCAAGTAAATTCTCTCACAGGAGTTGTTCAGGAGGAAGTGCCTGTTGTGAAGGATTACCCAGATGTATTTCCAGAGGAGTTACCAGGCATGCCGCCAGATCGAGACATTGAGTTTTTGATAGAGTTGTTGCCAGGCACCGGACCGATATCGAAGAGGCCATACCGGATGCCCGCAAATGATTTGGAGGAGATTAAGAAGCAGATTAAGGAGTTATTGGAGAAAGGTTACATTCGACGAAGTTCATCACCATGTGGAGCCCCAGTGCTTTTGGTTGAGAAGAAGGATGGATCATTAAGAATGGTTGTTGATTATCGTGCGTTGAATGAAGTGACGATCAAGAACAAGTACCCACTATCGATGATCAATCATTTGTTTGACCAGCTGTAAGGAGCTAAAGTGCTTTCGAAGATCGATTTGCGATCAAGATATCACCAGTTGAAGATTCGAGAAAAGGATATACCTAAAACAGCTTTCACCATGAGGTATGGGTTATATGAGTATACAGTTATGTCATTCGGACTGACTAACGCCCCTGCCTATTTCATGAGTACGATGAACAAAGTGTTCATGGAGTTCTTGGATAAGTTTGTCATGGTGTTCATTGATGATATCTTGGTATACTCTAGGAATGAAGAGGAACACAAGGAGCATTTGCATTTAGTTTTCAAGAAGCTCAGAACGATGACAAAGAAATTGCCGAGATAAAGGAGAAGATGAGGGAAGGAAAAGCCAAAGGTTTTCGTGAGGATGAGCACGACACCTTGTGGTTTGAGGACCGTGTTTATGTGCCCAATAATGCCGAGATCAGGAAGTTGATACTACCGGAAGCACATGACTCGCCATACTCGATACACCCCGGAAACACCAAGATGTATTTGGATTTGAAGGAGCATTTCTAGTGGACTGGAATGAAGAAGGATGTTGCCGAGTATGTAGCCGTATGTGATGTATGTCAGAGAGTGAAGGCAGAACATCAGAAGCCAGCAGGACTACTGCAGCCTATGTCGATACCCGAATGGAAGTGGGACAAACTTGGCATGGATTTTATCACCGGATTACCCAGGACCCGATCGGGATATGATTCTATCTGGGTAGTAGTGGATCGCTTGACCAAAGTTGCTTACTTTATCCCAGTGAAAACCACCTATACAAGTGCAAAGTTGGCCAATATATACATGACCAGGATCGTATGTCTACATGGAGTTCCGAGGACTATCGTATCAGATAGAGGAACACAGTTTACTTCAAAGT
This sequence comes from Triticum urartu, assembly GCF_056163025.1. NCBI lineage: Eukaryota > Viridiplantae > Streptophyta > Magnoliopsida > Poales > Poaceae > Triticum > Triticum urartu. Next base: position 116,334,732 of record NC_141879.1, read on the forward strand.
TTTGGCAACAGTTGCACCATACTTTGGGAACAAGACTAGAGTTCAACACCGCTTTTCACCCGCAGACAAATGGACAAACTGAGAGAGTCAATCAGATTCTAGAGGACATGTTGAGAGCTTGTGCATTAGATTATGGATCTAGTTGGGATGACAACTTGCCCTACGCCGAGTTCTCATACAACAACAGTTACCATGCCAGTTTGAAGATGGTACCTTTTGAAGCCCTATAAGGAAGAAGATGCCGAACACTGTTGATGTGGGATGAAGTTGGAAACCACCAGTTGTTTGGACCGGATTTGATTAAAGAGTCGGAAGAGAAGGTTAAGCTGATTCGAGATAGACTGAAGGTAGCTCAGTCCAGAAAGAAGAGTTATGCAGATTCAAAACGCAAGGAGGTAGTCTATGAAATCGGAGACAGAGCATATCTGCGAGTGTCACCTCTGCAAGGAGTTAAACGTTTTGGAGTTAAAGGAAAGTTAGCCCCGAGATTTGTAGGACCATACTGAGTTTTGGAACGCATGGGAGAGGTTGCCTACAAATTGGAGTTACCCAAAGGACGATCAGGAGTTCATGATGTGTTTCACGTTTCCCAGTTGAAGAAGTGCCATGCAGAGATGTCCGATAATCCTCTGAGAGATACAGTGCCCCTGGAAGCAATTCAGTTGGATAGTGATTTGACATATGAGGAGAAACCTGTCAAGATTCTTGAATTTGCCAGCCGAGTTACTCGCAGCAAAGTTATCAAGTTTTGCAAAGTTCAGTGGAGCCACCATACCGAGGATGAAGCCACTTGGGAACGAGAGGATGATCTACTTAAGGACCACCCACACCTATTTTCTAGCCAACCTGAATCTCGAGGACGAGATTCATCTTAAGGGGGGTAGGTTTGTAACATCCCAAATTTTCAATTTGGAATGTTATACATAGGTCATTCATGCATATCATATTTTATTCCATATTTCGTTTTTGCGATCCTCAAAATTCTAAGCAACTCAAGGACCCACGGAGAGAGTTGGGGATTTCATAATTTTCATATTTGAATTTTGTCAAATATCGAAACAAGGATCACTTTGGTTTTAATTAATTTTTCTCTCCGAAAATATTTCATATTAAAATATATGAGAGGAGATAATATGACTTCTCCAAAATAAATGAAATATTGGAGGAAAAATATTAAAATCAAATAAATAATATTTAATTTGGATTTTATTGCAATTTTATTAGAATTAGGAAACAAATGCGTTTTTCAAAATTGTATTAGAGGCCCAAATAAATGTTCACTTTCTCCGCTATATTTTTAGAGGACGGGGACGATTTATTTGAGGATTTTTGGAGACCGTTTAGTATTTCTTTTAATCGTTTTTCTGCGCGTGGGAATTTAAAAAAATCACCTTACCAGGCCTTGTCCACCTGGGACACTGACCCGGCCGGCCCTTGAAGAGTCGCAGCCCCGAGCCGCCAGCCCACCCCACCGAACCCCAAACCCTAGCCCGATTCGCGCCGCCGCCGCGCCGTCTCGCCGCCGCCGCACCACCCCGTCGCCGCCGCCAGAGCCGCCCTGCCGGAGTAGCCCGCTGCCGCCACCGATGCATTTGCCGAGCTAGCCGCCGGTTTTATTTAAAAACCGTTCGGTTTTATTTCAAAAACCTATATTCATTGGGTTTTTTATTAGATCGGTTTCGGTTTTCTTGGTTTAGTTAAATAGCGGACGCTCGTCCGTACGTTCGTTTTATCGAACGGCGTTCATCCTTAGCCGCAGACAGTGAACGTTCATTCGTTAGCCTGTTCGTCAGTTTTTCTTTTTCCAGGGTTTTTCCGCGATTATTTTCGATCGTGATTTCTGCCCTAATTTTCGTTTTAGTTTATCTTTTCGCTCATTTATCGGAATCAGGCGATTCAAATGTCAAGATCTTTGTCTCGAAACCCTCTTTCTGGTTAACGAACTTGAAGAAGATTTTGGTACTGTAAAATTTGACTTTAGTCCAGATTAGTAATCGGACCTTGTTTCTTTCGCAGTTTGAGTTTCGTTGCTCCGTTTGATTTGATTCTTTTTGCAAACCGGAGTTCTTAAGTTGAACTTTCTGGTTAGATCCTCTTATTTGAGTTTTACCTGTGCATCTTTGCTTGATTGCTTATGTATGCTATTGTTTTTTGCAATAGAACACCCGAAGTGCGAAGCATGCTACTACGAGCCCCTAGGTTTTGCGGATCGTCAGCAAGGCAAGTAACACATTGATCATACCCCTTTCATACCCAGTTTTATGCATTAGTTACAATCCTCAAAATACTGCATGATTAGGATGTGATTAACTTGTGGGTATTGGGAAGTAGATGATGAGGTAGAACCTATTACCTGTTTTATTATCAAACCCTTGGGAGTTACTTCTACGTTATGCTTTTATCGCTACGCTATGCTCGTAGACGTCGATTGGGTTTGAGTGTATCCATGATAGATGTGAGTTGTTAATTAATGGTTTAATTCAAGGTGGCAACTTTAATACACATCTGGGTGGATTGTTGGTTTTGGACACCTGGGGTTATACCAGTGTTGTCCTAGGAGATCCCGGGGTTATACCGTGTGATCCTCCTATGGTCCGCCACCCAGGCTCAAAGGGATCATAAGATTATTCATGCTAGAAACTTCCATGTGCAGCCACAAGCCATTATGGGCTCTGGCATAGTTGAGTATGTTGCATGACCTCTTCAAGTGGTAGGCTAGCAGATGTAGGGATGTAGGTTGGTACGGTCTACCCAGGGTTAGAGTTATTGCTTCTGAAAGACTGTGTCTCGGTCATCCGTTTCTCAAACACCATGTAGTGTGAGAAATCCAACGGAGGAGATCGAGTCTTGTGCGGAAAAGTGCACAAACCTCTGCAGAGTGTACAAGCTAATCATGGTTAGCCATGTCCCCGGTTATGGACAATTTGAGTATCTGGTACCTGAATTATTGATTTGATCTCATCACTCTAAATTAATTTGTTGGGTTGTTAATGATTACCTTTTTAATTGGGATTGAGATGGGGGTACCATTCTCAATGTTTCAACTACCATGATAGTTAAATAAAATATATTCCTTTGTTGTAGGGAAAAATTGGCTTTTCGCAAAACAATATAACCGTAGAGCCTCCACCAGCCAAATATGTATGTAGTGATAGCATTTACCTGTTCATTGCTCTACTGTGTTATATTGCCAGCATATTCCATGTGCTGACCCATTTTCGGGTTGCAACGTATCATGTTGCAGACTTTTCAGATGAGGAGTAAGGTGCGCTAGGTCGTTTGTCGTGCACTCAGCTATGCCGTTGGAGTTGATGAACTCACTTTATCTTCCAAGCCTTCCGTTGTTATCTTACTTAGATGGCCTTAAGCCGTATTTATTATAATAAGTTCTCTTTTGAGACATCCGATGTAATAAGTGTGTGATTGGTACTCTGTTATAAATCCTTCGAAGTACTGTGTGTGTCAGCATTACCGATCCAGGGATGACACTGAACACAGAGATTTGACCGTCTATGGTCGGATCGCTACAGAGCTTTTCATTGAAAAGAGTAGTAGTAACGATGGGAGAAAGGTTGATGCTTTTGATTATCCTCATGAAGAAACTACTATTTTACACACTAAAAAGTTTCTGATTGGTAGTGGCAATATTATTGGAAAAGGAGTTATTCAAGATTTCTTTACTTGTGCCGGTGCTTTGCCCACTATGAGCGGGTCTATTCTTCATAAAACTAGTAGTCTTGCGGATGCTATATCTTTGCTCGTGGTTGAACTTGAAAGAAAATTTGTCCACATGCATCCTTGCATACAGAGGATTTTTCTAGAATTTTTCAATATTGAGCATTCTTATGTTAAGCGAACAGCTACCATCTTTTTAGATCATGAGTTCAGATTTATAATAGAAGAGGCCAATGAAATTTTTGCGCATTATAGGGTGGATGCCGGCTGTCCTCCCATAGAAGCGATCCTTTTTTATCAAGAAGACGTAATGCGCTTATGATCTTTAGAACTTAGAATGCCCTAGTACAATGGGTTAGGTTCCTACCGATGTTCTAGTTGCCAGGATTTCTGAACTTAATGATAACTGTGACGCCCCTGATTTGACCATACACTAATCATGCATGCAAACGTGTACGATCAAGATCAAGTACGCACGGGAAGATATCACAACACAACTCTACAAATAAAATAAGTCATACAAGCATCATATTACAAGCCATGGGCCTCGAGGGCTCGAATACAAGAGCTCGATCATGGATGAGTCAGCAGAAGCAACAATATCTGAGTACAGACATAATTAAAACAAGTTTGCCTTAAGAAGGCTAGCGCAAACTGGGATACAGATCGAAAGAGCGCCGGCCTCCTGTCTGGGATCCTCCTAAACTACTCCTAGTCGTTGTCGGGGGCTGCACATAGTAGTAGGCACCTCCAGTTTAGTTGGAGTCGTCGTCGACGGCGGCGTCTGGCTCCTGGACTCCATCGTCTGGTCGCATCAATCAGGTATAGAAAGGGGGAAAAGAGGGAGCAAAGCAATCGTGAGTACTCATCCAAAGTACTCGCAAGCAAGGAGCTACACTACATATGTATGCATTGGTATCAAATGGAATAAGGGTATCATATGTGGACTGATCTGCATAATGCCGAAATAAGAGGGGGATAGCTAGTCCTATCGAAGACTACGCTTCTGGTAATCTCCATCTTGCAGCATGTAGAAGAGAGCAGATGGTAAGTTCACCAAGTAATATCGCATAGCAATAATCCTAACCGATGATCCACCTCTTGTCGCCCTGTGAGAGAGCGATCACCGGTTGTATCTGGCACTTGGAAGTGTGTGTTTTATTAAGTATCCGGTTCTAGTTGTCATAAGGTCAAGGTACAACTCCAAGTTGTCCTGTTACCGAAGATCACGGCTATTCGAATAGATTAACTTCCCTGCAGGGGTGCACCACATTTCCCAACACGCTCGATCCCCTTTGTCCAGACACACTTTCCTGGGTCATGCCCGGCCTCGGAAGATCAACACGTTGCAGCCCTACCTAGGCACAACAGAGAGGTCAGCACGCTGGTCTAAATCCTATGGCACAGGGGTCTGGGCCCATCGCCCATTGCACACCTGCACGTTGCGAACACGGCTGGTCCAACCCGGCGCGCGCCGCTCAGTCGCTGACGTCATGAAGGCTTCGGTTGATACCACGACGTCGAGTGCCCATAACTGTTCCCGCGTAGTTGGTTAGTGCGTATAGGCCAGTAGCCAGACTCAGATCAAATACCCAGATCTCGTTAAGCATGTTATTTTGAAGTAACCGCGAACACTGACCAGGGCCAGGCCCACCTCTCTCCTAGGTGGTCTCAACCTGCCCTGTCGCTTCGCCACAAAGTAACAGTCGGGGGCCTTCGGGAACCCAGGCCCACCACTACCTGGGTGGAACCACCTGCCCCTTCAGCCCCCCACATCGGAATCACTTGCGGTACTCAACGAGCCGACCCGAATTTAGTCACAACATGTATAGTATGTATGTATAGTATATACCCGTGATCAACACCCGACGTGATCACGGCCCGATAGTATAGCATGGCAGACTGACAAGAATGTAGGGCCACTGATGATAATCTAGCATCCTATACTAAGCATTTAGGATTGCAGATAAGGTATCAACAGTTGTAGCAACAATGACAGGCTATGTAATAGAATAGGATAACGGAAAGTAGTAACATGCTACACTACTCTAATGCAAACAGTATAGAGGAGAGTAGGCGATATCTAGTGATCAAGGGGGGGGCTTGCCTGGTTGCTCTGGCAAGAGAGAGGGGTCGTCAACACCGTAGTCGTACTGGGTAGCAGTGGCGTCGGTCTAGGTGTCTAGCGAGAGAAGAGGGGGAAGAAACAATAAATATTAAGCAAACAGATGCCTAGTGATGCATGACATGACAAGTAGCGATGCTAGGGGTGCCCTAACGCGGTATGAGGTGGTACCGGTGAAGGGGGAAAACATCCGGGAAAATATCCCCGGTGTTTCGCGTTTTCAGACAGATGAACTGGAGGGGAAAGTTGTGTGTTCACTATGCTAGGGGAGTGGTGGACAAACGGGCTGCGTATCCGAATTCGTCTCGTCGTTCGGAGCAACTTTCATGTACAAAGTTTTTCCATCCGAGCTACGGTTTATTTTATATGATTTTCTAAAGGTTTAAATCATTTTTAGAATTTATTTAATTTACTTAATTCAACATTATCCGGAATAGTGTTTGCTGACATCATCATGACGTCAGCATGACGTCAGCAGCAAAACAGTCAGTTGACTAAGTCAAACTAACATGTGGGTCCCACTTCATACACTGTTTAATTAACTAACAATTAATTAGGTTAATTAGTGATTAGATTACTCTAATTATGATTAATTTCTTTAATTAATTTAGTTAATTACTTATTTATTAATTTATTAATTCATTTTTTAATTCATTTTTCTATTAATGTTCTGAGGGCATGGGGCCCAACTGGTAGGGGGCCATTTGGCCTAATGGGCTCTGGGCGCTAGCGGGCGCTTGGGCAGCGGTTAACGGGGGCTGGGCGGCAGAGCGGGGCGACAGGGCGGGCGCAGGCCATCGGGGTGTGGTGGGGCGCCGACCAGGGGGTGGCGGGTGCCTGGCAGAGGTGGTCGCGGGCGAGCTGGAGCACGGCGAGACGGGCGACAGCGGGCGCGGACGAGCACGGGGTCGAGCGGGAGCGGTTCTACGGGCGCCCAACCAGCGCGAGGGCCGAGCAGGCGCTGGCGCATCGTCGGAGGTGGCCGCGGGCACGGCGGAGTGAAGCAGCAGCGCGGTTGGGGCGGCGGAGCCGCGGCAGCACGGCGAGGGGAGGGTCGCGGGTCGGATGGTCGCCGGGGGTGCAGCCAAGGGAGTGGGAGGCGGAAGTGGCACGACAGCAGCGGGACGGAGCCGGCGCGTCGCGTGGCGTGGGGAGCTTGGGCGAACAGGGGTGTGGCCGACGTGGGGCGTACGGCGCGGCTGCGGCTACCGCAGTAGCACGGCGGCAGCAGAGACACACGAGGCAGCGGGCGAGGCCGGACGCGACGGAAGCGACTAAGCGAGCTCGCGGCGAAGGCGAGGCGCGCTCGGACACGGAGCAGGGCGCGGGGCATGCATGGGTGTGGACGAGCGTGGACGGGGGAAGGGAAGGACGACCGGGGTCCTTACCGACGTTGGTGAGCAGGGGGCATTGAGGAGCGGGGACGTCCGATGGGGAGGAGGTCGAAGACGGGGAGGCGGCGCCGACGGCGAGGGTGACGAGGTCAGGGCAGCGCCGACGACGGGTGTTGGTGAGCGGCGACGGTGCGGCGCAGCTGGGGTCGCGCCGGGGATGAGCGCAGGCGGTGCAGGCGCAGGATTCGGGCGATGGGGTCGCGGGATCGAGCGTCGGGGGCGGGGCGCCGTGTCTCAATCCAAATTCGTGGGGAGGGAGTGGGGAAACAAGGAGGAGTGGGTGCCGTGTGGGGGGTTAGGGTTTGACCGGGGTAGTGGGGGGTTAAGTGGTGGGGGTTTGGCCGGCCCAGTCGGGCGGTTGGGGCCAGCTGGGCCACTTGGCCCAGCGGAGGGATGTTCTGTTTCCTTTTTTTTCTTTTTCTTTTATTTATTTTCCTCTCTGTTTTATTTCTAGTTTCTTTTATTTTTAGTTTTATAAAAATTACCACTAGTACCTAAATTTGTATCTATAAACAAACTACTGTCAGATTAATTCTTAACCCATTATATAACATTTTAATATTTTATAAGATCCAATAGGCATTTGTTTAATTGTTTTCATTACTGTTTTAATTATTTTAGAGCCCTTAAACATTTTATCAAAGTTTGGTTTCTCCCCCACAATTACCTATACATTATCTGGCACCTTTAGAACATTTTAGTTTTGAAGTTTGGAAACTTTTGTTGTTTGCCTTTGATTAAATTTGAATTTGATTAGCGTTTGAAACATAGTGAGACTAGCAACAGTAATTGTGATGATGTGACATCATTAATGCGGAATTACTGTAGCTTAATTATCTGGGCGTCACAATAACTTTGCTATCCAGAACAATGGGTTAGGTTTTTCCCTTGAACAAAGGCTCATGACTTTTTGCCGAAAGAATTCTTATAATGATGAATTGGTTGTGCAATATGAGGGGCCAAAGGCGGAACCAATACCTCCCGAGCTTGATCTTGGGGACTTTTGTCCCATTAAATTTAGCCCTTTTGCTTACTTTTGCTTGCCACAAATAAAACTTGCTGCTGAACGTAGGGAGTATGAGATGAGTTTTCACGATTGGCCTTATCATTATCATGGCAATACCCAGATCTATTCTTGATTTTATGCCTAGCTAGGGGCGTTAAACGATAGGGCTTGTTGGGAGGCAACCCAATTTTATTTTTTTTCCTTGCTTATTGTTCCTGTTTAGTAATAAATAAATCTTCTATCCTCTGTTATGATTGTGTTTTTTATGTTTTAATTAGTGTTTGTGCCAAGTAAAGCCTTTAGGATCTTCTTGGGTGATTGTTGTTTGATCTTGTTGATAAAAACGGAAAGTATGCACTCACAAAAATAATTTTCATCTTTTACCAGAGAGCGATAAAATACCAATTCCAACTGCAGTAGATCAATACACAAATTATTTAGGTCGTCCTAGTTTTTCAGAATTTTTGGAGTTACAGAAGTATTTGAACTATCCAGATTTCTTCAGACTATTCTGTTTTTGACAGATTCTGTTTTTCGTGTGTTGTTTGCTTCTTTTGATGAATCTATGGCTAGTATCGGGGGGAATGAACCATAGAGAGGTTGTAATACAGTAGGTTTAACACCAATATAAATAAAGAATGAGTTCATTATAGTACATCAAAATGGTGGTTTGTTTTCTTATACTAACGGAGCTCATGAGATTTTCTGTTAAGTTTTGTGTTGTGAAGTTTTCAAGTTTTTGGGTAAAGATTTGATGGATTTTGGAACAAGGAGTGGCAACAGCCTAAGCTTGGGGATGCTCAAGGAACCCCAAGTTAAAATTCAAGGACAACCAAAATCCTAACCTTGGGGATGCCCTGGAAGGCATCCCCTCTTCCGTCTTCGTCTATCGGTAACTTTACTTAAGGCTATATTTTTATTCACCTTGAGGCTATATTTTTATTCACCACGTGATATGCGTTTTGCTTGGATCGTCTTGTGTGATTTGAGTCTTTGCTTTTTAGTTTACCACAATCATCTTTTCTGTACACACCTTTTGGGAGAGACACACATGAATCGGAATTTATCAGAATACTATATGTGCTTCACTTATATCTTTTGAGCTAGATAATTTTGCTCTAGTGCTTCACTTATATCTTTTTAGAGCACGGTGGTGGTTTTATTTTATAGAAATTATTGATCTCTCATGCTTCACTTATATTATTTTGAGAGTCTTTTATAACAGCATGGTAATTTGCTTTGGTTATAAAATTAGTCCTAATATGATTGGCATCCAAGATAGGTATAATAAAAACTTTCATATATAGTGCATTGAATACTATGAGAAGTTTGATACTTGATGATTGTTTTGAGATATGAAGATGGTGATATTAGATTCATGCTAGTTGAGTATTTGTGAATTTGAGAAATACTTGTGTTGAGGTTTGCAAGTCCCGTAGCATGCACGTATGGTAACTGTTGTGTAACAAATTTGAAGCATGAGGTGTTTCTTTGATTGTCCTCCTTATGAGTGGCGGTCGGGGACGAGCGATGGTATTTTCCTACCAATCTATCCCCCTAGGAGCATGCGCGTAGTGCTTGGTTTTGATGACTAGTAGATTTTTTCAATAAGTATGTGAGTTCTTTATGACTAATGTTGAGTCCATGGATTATACGCACTCTCACCCTTCCATCATTGCTAGACTCTTCGGTACCGTGCATTGCCCTTTCTCACCTCAAGAGTTGGTGCAAACTTCGCTGGTGCATCCAAACCCCGTGATATGATACGCTCTGTCACACATAAGCCTCCTTATATCTTCCTCAAAACAGCCACCATACCTACCTATTATGGCATTTCCATAGCCATTCCGATATATATTGCCATGCAACTTTCCACCGTTCCGTTTATTATGGCATGCTTCATTATTGTCATATTGCCATGCATGATCATGTAGTTGACATCGTATTTGTGGCAAAGCCATCGCTCATAATTTTTTATACATGTCACTCTTGAATCATTGCACATCCCAGTACACCGTCGGAGGAATTCATATAGAATCATATTTTGTTCTAGTATCGAGTTGTAATTTTTGAGTTGTAAATAAATAGAAGTGTGATGATCATCATTATTAGAGCATTGTCCCGTGTGAGGAAATAAAAAAATAAGAAGAGAAAGGACAAACAAAAAAGAGAAATCCCAAAAAATGAGAGAAAAAGATAGAAGGGACAATGTTACTATGCTTTTTCCACACTTGTGCTTCATAGTAGCACCATGGTCTTCATGATAGAGAGTCTCTTATTTTGTCACTTTCATATACTAGTGGGGATTTTCATTATAGAACTTGGCTTGTATATTCCAACAATGGGCTTCCTCAAAATGCCCTAGGTCTTCGTGAGCAAGCAAGTTGGATGCACACTGAGGGAGTCCTGGATTAGGGGGTCTCCGGACAGCCGGAATATATCCTTTGGCCGGACTATTGGACTATGAAGATACAAGCTTGAAGACTTCGTCTCGTGTCCGGATGGGACTCTACTTGGCGTGGAAGGCAAGCTAGGCAATACAGATATGTATATCTCCTCCTTTGTAACCAACCTTGTGTAACCCTAGCCCTCTCCGGTGTCTATATAAACCGGAGGGTTTTAGTCCGTAGGACAACATACAATCATACCATAGGCTAGCTTCTAGGGTTTAGCCTCTCTGATCTCGTGGTAGATCTACTCTTGTACTACCCATATCATCAATATTAATCAAGCAGGACGTAGGGTTTTACCTCCATCAAGAGGGCCCGAACCTGGGTAAAACATCGTGTTCCCTGCCTCCTGTTACCATCCGCCTTAGACGCACAATTCGGGACCCCCTACCCGAGATCCGCCGGTTTTGACACCGACATTGGTGCTTTCATTGAGAGTTCCTCTGTGTCGTCGCCAGAAGGAAGGATGTCTCGTCTCGTCTTTAGAGATGGTACTACTGCTGGAGGAGCTTTTGCTGTCGGCCAAACTCTCCGGCTAGGCGGTTTCATCATGACCGCCTGTTCGGCCGCCGCGCCGATGATGACCTCTCGGGTCATCGAAAACAACCTCCACATCAAATCGGCACTTGCCGAACAGATGGATCCAATGGAGCTCGCCTCCTTAAACGAGCTCTTGATCGCATCGCTGCCTTGGGAGTCACTACGGACTATGATCGGATTGGGATTAAACCCGATCAAAGGGAGATTAACTCTCCACCGGTCACCCATCATATTGCAGTGGTGGAGGGACAATGCGGCGACCTTTCCTCTATCTTGAGGACCAACTATGTCCGGATTCCCGAGCTCTCCGAGCCGGACGCCCGTTCGCGGGAGGACAACATCCAATCCCTGAACTTAGAGTCAGTCAGCGGGCCAGGATTATCGGGTAACATCCCGGAACCGGAACTTCCAAAACTAGAAACTCCTCGGCCCCTGGATCCCAGATCGGGTAAGGGTTCGGATTCAATTCCACCCACCCACCCAAACATAAGCGATCTTTCCCACATCAGGCAAGAGCCCCAGGAAACAGTACATCACTATTGGGCCAGATTCCTCCTTGCGATGAACAAGGTTAAGGACTGTCGCGAGGAAGACGCAATCCTATTTTTCTGCAATAATTGCACGGACAAGGGAATCCTTAACGCCATAAATCGCCGTGAGATAACACGCTTCGCTGACTTGGCGTCCATAGTACGAAAGTACTGTGCGATGGAAAGTGCCTGGAAAACCAAAACAAACTTTTGGGATAATCCGGCCCTGAATACAAACCCAGTCCGAAATAAAAGGGTGCATTGTCATAATACACCCGGGTCAACTACCAAAAAGCAAAAACCCTCTACAGGGCATGGAGCCGTACAGGAGGGATGGCTCAACGGACCCTGCAAAATTCATAGTACAACGGATATAATACCAACGCACAGCCTTAGAGCATGTTGGATACTCCAGTAGGTGGACAAAAGTGGTGAGGATCTTCTTATCCCAAATACCACAGAGCACCATCCCGTGGATAACAATACGGTGTTAACAGTGTTTGAGACCTTCGCGTCAAATAATAGGCGCAAGCGAACACTCCGCAGCATGGCCGAAATCTGCCACGTAGCAGCAATAAATCCATGGAGTGACACGGCTATTACCTTCAATGCCAGTGACGAACCTAAATTCCGAACAGCCCAAGCACCAGCCGCACTGGTCCTCAGTCCAATCGTGGACGGCTTTTGACTCACCAAAGTACTCATGGACGGCAGCAGCGGATTAAACCTCATATATGAGGAAACTCTTCAAAAGATGGAAATAGACTGGAACCGCATTGAGCAAAGTAGCACAACCTTTAGAGGAATCATCCCCAGTCGGGAAGCACGCTGTGCTGGGAAAATCACACTAGATGTGGTATTCGGCACGCCGGATAATTACAGGTCCGAAGAAATTACATTCCAAGTGGCCCCGTTCAGCAGTGGTTATCACGCTCTTTTAGGACTGGAGGCATTCACAATGTTCCAAGCCGTACCCCATTACGGATACATGAAGCTCAAAATGCCCGGGCCCAACGGAATCATCACTCTCGCCAGTGATCCGGACACTCCGCGCCGAAAACAAAACAGCCGCACTGGCCCTCGAGGCATTATCCAAAGCCCTCCCGGCCGAGGAATTAACCACGCAACGCTCCACAGTGGACAGGAACGACGTGACACTCGAAAAGAGATCCAAGTCCACCTCTTTTAAACCAACGGATGAAATAGTCAAATTTCAAGTCCACCCAACGGACCCTACAAAAACAGCCTCCATCGGGGCACAGTTAAACCCCGTTGTGGACGCCGCACTACGAGAGTTCCTGCGTGAGAACTGGGACATATTTGCCTGGCATCCCTCAGACATGCCAGGAATCCCACACAGGCTGGCCGAGCATAGCCTCAATATCCTAAAGGGATTCAAGCCGGTCAAGCAAGCTCTTCGGCGTTTCTCCAAACCTAAGAGACAGGCCATGGGAGAGGAACTAGCCAAGTTATTGGAGGCCGGATTCATCAGAGAAATAAAACACCCGGACTGGCTAGCAAACCCGGCGATGGTACCAAAGAAGGACAAATCCTGGCGCCTTTGTGTCGATTTCAATGACCTCAATAAAGCTTACCCAAAGGATCCCTTCCCCCTCCCATGCATCGATCAAATCATTGATGCTACCGCAGGACACGAGTCATTGTGTTTCCTCGACGCATACTCCGGTTACCACCAAATCAAGATGGCGGAGTCCGACCAAGCCGCAACGGCATTCATCACACCGTACGGCCCCTTCTGTTTTAACACAATGCCTTTTGGGCTCAAAAACGCCGGCACAACATATCAGCGCATGATTCAGACATGTCTGGAGAAACAAATCAGCAAAACAGTAGAGGCATATGTAGACGATGTGGTCGTCAAAACCAAACACGTTGACTCTTTGATAGACGACTTGAGGCTCACATTCGACAACCTCCAAACATACGACATCAAGCTCAATCTGGAAAAATGTATTTTCTGCGTACCAGCCGGAAAGCTCCTGGGTTTCATTGTCTCCAGTAGAGGTATTGAAGCTAATCCGGCCAAAATCCGAGCTTTGTCACAGTTGGCTACCCCAACAGACCTCAAACAAATCCAGAAGTTAACTGGATGTGTGGCGGCTCTAAGCCGCTTTATCTCCCCCTTAGGAGAAAAGGCTTTACCCCTTTACCACCTCCTTCAGCGCACCGAACACTTCGAGTGGACGGACGCGGCCACAGCCGGATTGGAAGAAATAAAGGCCATCTTGGAAACCAACCCAATCCTGGCCGCGCCAAACATCGGCGAACCAATGCTGGTGTACATTGCGGCAACTCATCAAGTTGTAAGCGCGGTGCTCGTTGTCGAACGGGAAGTGGACGGACATAAATTCCCTCTTCAAAAGCCGGTATACTATGTATCCACTGTCCTCACTCCATGCAAATCACGGTGCCCGCATTATCAAAAGATAGCATATGCGGTATTCATGGCATCGCGGAAGCTGCGACACTACTTTCAAGAGTGTTCGATTACAGTAGCCTCGGAAGTGCCACTTAATGATATTATAAACAACCGCGATGCTATGGGCCGGATTGCCAAATGGGCCATTGAGCTCCTCCCGTTCGACATAACATACAAACCTCGACGAGCCATTAAGTCGCATGTATTGGCCGACTTCGTCGCCGAATGGACGGAGGCCGAACTCCCTAAAGAGTACGGCGCATACTCCAATTGGTTCATGCACTTCGACGGTTCTAAAATGCTGGCTGGTCTAGGGGCTGGCGTCGTCCTGACGTCCCCAACCGGAGATACCATTCAGTATGTATTGCAAATATTGTATACAGACTCCAACAACGCAGCCGAATACGAAGCTCTGTTGCATGGTCTTCGGATGGCAGTCTCCATGGGCATTCAACGCCTGGAGGTACGTGGGGATTCAAACCTCGCAATATCCCAAATAAATGGAGACTTTGACGCCAAGGATCCGAAAATGGCGGCATATCGAAACGTTGTCCTAAAAATGTTAGCTAGGTTCGAGGGGCTTGAATTTCACCATGTGGCTCGGGAAAACAATCAGGCGATGGATATCCTCGCTCGCATTAGCGCAAAACGTGATGCAGTCCCCCGCAACATATTTTTGGAATGGCTGTTCAAGCCATCCGTAGTATGGGAAGGGGACACCGGCAACAACAGTCCGGACCCGGCCAAAATACCCGATAACGAACTCTCTGGCACAATCAGAGGCTCCGCCACCGAAATAACACCTTCAGCCCACGAAATAATGGCCATTATTGCCCCGTGGACAGAACCATTCCAGGCCTACCTAACTAGACAGGAACTTCCGGAGGACCAAAATAAGGTACGCTGCATAGTGCGGCGATCCAAGGCCTACAGGGTCCATGAGGGAGAATTGTACAAAAAAAGCACTACCGGAGTCCTTCAAAGGTGCATCTCCGAAGAGGAAGGGCGGAATCTTTTGGCAGAAATTCACGCCGGACTCGCCGGTCATCATGCCGCAGCCCGGGCTCTTGTAAGTAAGGCCTTCCATACAGGATTCTATTGGCCAACGGCCCGGGCAGATGCACATGACTTGGTCCAACGCTGTGCCGGTTGCCAACTCTTTGCAAATCAAAGTCACATGCCACCCACCGCCCTCCAAACAATCCCCATTACATGGCCCTTTGCGGTCTGGGGGCTTGACATGGTTGGACCCCTTAAAGGGGGAACCCACAAGAAAAAATACTTATTGGTCATGGTGGATAAATTCACCAAATGGATAGAGGCCAAACCTGTTAAAACAGCCGAATCCGGTCTGGTGATAGACTTCATATCCGGGGTTGTACACCGTTATGGCGTCCCCCACAGCAGCATCGCTGATAATGGCACGAACTTCACGTCCGACGAGGTAAAACTCTGGTGCAGCAAAATGGGCATCAAGCTCGATTATGCTTCAGTCTATCACCCACAAACCAACGGTCAAGTCGAGCGAGCAAACGGTCTTATAATGAGCGGCATTAAACCCAGATTAGTGTGCTCCTTAACGGAGTCTAACACGCACTGGGTAGAGGAGCTTGACTCCGTACTCTCGGGGCTATGGACCACGCCGAATCGTAGTACCTGATATACACCCTTCTTTATGGTGTACGGCGCAGAGGCAGTCTTGCCCTGTGACATAATTCATGACTCACCTCGAGTGTGCATGTATGAAGAAAGAGAAGCTGAGCTCGATCGGCAGGACAGTTTGGACACCCTGGAGGAGGAGCGCGGCGTAGCCAAAGCCCGTTCCGCATTTTATCAGCAACAGGCTCGCAGATACCAAAGCAGAGAAGTACGGGCCAAAACTTATAACTTTGGCAAACTAGTTCTACGCCTGCCGGATAAGAAAAAGAACAAGCTCGAGCCCAAATGGGAAGGTCCCTTCATTATTGACCAAGTTCTGACCGGTGGAGCGTACCAACTGCGGGATGCATCGACTAGTCGACTCGAGCCAAACCCATGGAACGCGGCCAGGCTCTGAAGATTCTACACCTAGCACCGGACTCTATGTTAGTCCCCTCCCTTTGTCCATTTTCTGCATATACATTATCTGTCTTTTTCTCTTTATTTCTTTCTTTTATTATTTCTCTAGGCCTTCAAGGGTCACCTTGTGCCTCGCTTGCACATTACAGATGCGCTAGCCGCACTCTTCATACCTGGGGCCTTCTTTCGCAGAAGCTTAAATTATTTATCTGGGCCTCGTGCCCCACACATGTGTTATACTTCTGCATGTACCTTTTTTCACCATTATATGCATCGATATGACTTAAGTTTTGGCCAAGCTGGGTTGCCTGGCTCTTGTATTTATGCCCTACGTTCTTGTTAATTCGGCTAGGGCATAAGGGGAGCACCTCTGCGATTGTTACTGTCGGGTCAGCCGGATGTGTACCTCAGACTGGGTGAAGCCGAAAGCTAGGGTTCTTAAGGGAATACTCGGTCGGTGAACAAAAGATGATTTTTATTATTGTCCATATCTGCCCCCAGATGTTTTTCCTGTGTTTCCTATCACAGCCCGGACATGCACTTTAGGGCATGCTTACCCAGGGAAAGGAACCCTTAACGGAACTATTCTCCCTGGAAAATGTTTCTTACTACCCATGTAATATAACATAACTAGTTGGGCACTTGTCTGATAAAGCACTAATGACCCCTACGCCTGGTCTCCACGCATACCCCGGTTCTTATATAACTGAGCGGGTATTCGGATACACTCCGGACTATTGGGCCCGGATGTTGAAGCGAAAAGGTCCACAACGACAAATGATCTACAATCTGGCTAGAAGGCATTATACATGTCACTTTAATTACATAGTCATGCAGACTGACTAAATTCCTCTTCTATACCATCCAACAGGCGGTCTAGCTTACAATCCTGTTGGGACTACTTTGCGGCTAATTCTACTTGCCCATAAACTAAGCTAACGGGGATCTCTTTTCTGTCGGGCCCCACAGGTCCGACCTCGGCCATGTGATTTGGGTCTGCCTTGGTATACCGCGTCTTCACCATGGCCCAGGCTTCTCTGGCACCCTATCGGCAGGCTGATATCTTCCATAATCGGAAGCGCCGCCATGCTCCCTTGAGTTTCTCCGCAAGCTCTGCAACGCCCTCTAGCAGGGAGACGGATGGCCACAAGGCCTGGGTAACACCCTGCATCACCTGCCGAACTTGTTCGTGCAGATGTGACAGCTCGGACAGAAGATCACCCGTAGACCCGGGCATCTCCTCCGCGGAACGACCCGTCAGCATACCTACAGACAAAACGCAGTTAGTCGGCTTCTTCGCCGAACTCCTTTAAAAGGATTCGTTCAAGCACTTACTAAAAATGCCACGCTGAAGCCGCTTTTTCTCCTTCTCGGAGTCTGCAAGCTGGGCTCGAAGGTCTTTTAGTTCCCCGCTCGGCTTGACATTGGCGTCTTGGAGATTGTTTTTCTCCTGCCTAACCTCAGTCAGCACACGTTTGCCAGCCTCTAGCTGTCGCACAACATGCTGGTCCCCCGGATTTTCTCTGGATTCATCTGCAAAATCTATTGTTAGATCTGCACCCATGCCGCACACTATATGGTAACCATCATTCTTCAAAGTAAATGTTACCAGCGGGAGGCTTTTTCTGTTCCTGCCATGCGGCAACAGTGGCCCGCAGTTGGGTCTTGCATTCCTCCAGCTCCTGGGATAGCCTAGTATTCTTCTCTGTAAGAATCTGCAAATTAAAGATGATCCTTAAATCAGTTCTGCTAATTGTTTCAAGTCTCAGGGGCTACTGATACATATAAATCACCAGATTTACTTACCCGTAGATCCTTTACATACTGATTTGTGGCTCTGGCTAGACCATCTTGAGCAGCACGGAGGTACGCCTCTCCGGAATTAAAGGCATCAAATGCCTCTGGTGAGAAACAAGCGTCGCGGAGTATGGCCCGGCGGCGCCTATGATTCATGGCACTTTCCACTTCTGAGTTAGTAGTGGATAATCTATCTGCATCCTCTGTAGGGGGATTATCCGGCGCCTGCCCCATATCGGCTTCCGCTTCTATGTCCGGTCCTGGCACCCGACTGGTGGAGGCGTGATCGGCAACATCACCGGACATATTCCGGCGAGTGTTTTTTCTGTTAAAGAAACATGGGTGTCATTACATTTTGAGAAAGACGACAACCACGGAGCAGGGTTTTTATACCTTTGTGCCGGCGTCTCCGTCCTGACCGCCTTCCTTTTCGGCCTACCCGGCCTCGGCGCCTCTTGTTGGCGAGTTGCTGCGAGTTCGGCAGGGCGTCCCGAATGCCTTCCCTGTAAAAGATGCCATGTGTATATGGTAGTTGAAGTGTTTAAAAGGGGATCCTAGTTTTTGGAGTTAGGATTTTTTGGTTTTTCTTACATGCAATGCAGGGAGCAGTCCGGGATAGTCGGCCGTAATGGCCACCATGGCATCGTCGCAGCTTAACTGATAGAACTGCCGGTCTATCAGCTCCACGGAGATAACCGGATCTTCTTCAAGTCCGGAGTCGAGGGCCCGGTCAGGGTCCTCTGGTTGTGGAGAAGGGCTGCTGACCTCCTTTATGGCTTTTCGCAGTTCCTGCCGCAAAGTGGAAAGGTGAATACTTACGACAAAGAATGCGGGAAAAATGGGAGCAGGGAGATATAACTTACCCAGCTTGGAGGATTGTACATGGAGAATCCATCCCGTGGCTTGATGCGGGTGAACTCCTCTTCCTCACCCTTGAACAATTCGGACAGAATTTTCGCTAAAGCGGCAGCATTTCCCGGACCCTTACGCCCACAGTGGGTGGCGTCATCCGCCCCGTTATAACACCACAAGGGGTGCCCACAGTATTGAAGTGGTTGCACTCCCCGCATTATGCAAATCGACATAACTTCGATTATCGTCAATCCTGATTGAGCCAGTGCTTTGATCCGGTTCATCAGATAGAGGACTTCTCTGTTGTCTTCCGCCTGGGGGCTCCGTGGGTGCCAGCTTCGGCGCTTCTTCATAGGAGCATTGTTGAACTCAGGAAGACCCCGCCGAACAGGGTCCGGAAGGGGAACGTCCTCCATATAAAACCATTCTGAAGGCCAGTCTTCGGACGGCTTCTTCGGGGTACCGGACAGGTATCCAGTATCGGCGATGCGCCATATTTTGGCTCTGCCCACTTGATAAAGTGATTCCCTCTGGGTGCGAGGGACGAGGCAAAATAGCCTTTTCCACGGCTCGAAGTGAGCCTCGCAGCCCAGGAACAACTCGCAGAGAGCAACATAGCCGGCGATATGTAGAATGGAGGCAGGGGTGAAATTGTGTAATTGGAGGCCGTAGAACTCCAGGAGCCCGCAGAGGAACGGATGAATTGGAAATCCGAGTCCCCTTAGTAAGTAAGGAACAAGGCAGATCTGTTCCCCCATAGAGGGACAGGGAAAGCTCTCCGCTTGCTCCCCACCATTGTAGGTGGCAAGCCCGGCTCGAACGGGCACCATATACGCCGGAGGGAGAAATCCCTTGGTCTGCATTCGACCAATCGACTGTGTGGGACTGAACACCTCTCCCAATCACCGAGCTTAGGGCTACGGGGGCGGGAGGAGGAGCTGCGGAGGTCGGCCATGCTAGAATGGATCTTTCTGAAACGTGCTCTGATGGATTCTCGCTGAGGGGAAGATGGTGTGGATCGGATCTAAGAATCCCCATCCCTTTAATAGACAATTTATTTATCTAGCTAGGGGAGCAAATGTAAAAGTGCTTGGCGCCTCATATTCGTTCGACGCATGAGAGATAGCCCTTATTGGGCACAGAAGCCAAGAGGATCAACATTTATGGGGCCGAACACTGCTTACAAACACTTGAAAATTGGAGAAGAACCCGCCTTGCAATGCCGAAGACAACACTGCACGCCGGACTCATCGTCATTGAAGCCTGGTTCGGGGGCTACTGAGGGAGCCTGGATTAGGGGGTCTCCGGACAGCCGGATTATATCCTTTGGCCGGACTGTTGGACTATGAAGATACAAGCTTGAAGACTTCGTCTCGTGTCCGGATGGGACTCTACTTGGCGTGGAAGGCAAGCTAGGAAATACGGATATGTATATCTCCTCCTTTGTAACCGACCTTGTGTAACCCTAGCCCTCTCCGGTGTCTATATAAACCGGAGGGTTTTAGTCCGTAGGACAACATACAATCATACCATAGGCTAGCTTCTAGGGTTTAGCCTCTCTGATCTCGTGGTAGATCTACTCTTGTACTACCCATATCATCAATATTAATCAAGCAGGACGTAGGGTTTTACCTCCATCAAGAGGGCCCGAACCTAGGTAAAACATCGTGTTCCCTGCCTCCTGTTACCATCCGCCTTAGACGCACAGTTGGGGACCCCCTACCCGAGATCCGCTGGTTTTGACACCGACACACACCCACTTAGTTTCTTTTGTTGAGCTTTCATACATTTATAGCTCTGGTGCATCCGTTCCATGGCAATCCCTACTCCTCGCATTGACATCAATTGATGGGTATCTCCATAGCCCGTTGATTAGCCGCGTCGATGTGAGACTTTCTCCTTTTTTGTCTTCTCCACACAACCTCCATCATCATATTCTGTTCCACCTATAGTGCTATGTCCATGGCTCGCACTCATGTATTGCGTGAAAGTTGAAAAGTTGAGAATACTAAAGTATGAAACAATTGCTTGGCTTGTCATCGGGGTTGTGCATGATGGGAGCATTTTGTGTGACGAAAATGAAGCATGGCCAAACTATATGATTTTTTAAGGATGGGCTTTCTTTGGCTATGTTATTTTGAGAAGACATAATTGCTTGGTAAGTATGCTTGAAGTATTATTATTTTCATGTCAATATTAAACTTTTGTCTTCAATCTTTCGGATCTGAATATTCATGCCACAGTAAAGAAAATTACATTCAAAATTATGTTAGGAAGCATTCCACATCAAAAATTCTGTTTTTGTCATTTACCTACTCGAGGACGAGCAGGAATTAAGCTTGGGGATGCTGATATGTCTCCAATGTATCTATAATTTTTTATTGTTCCATGCTATTATTTTATCTGTTTTGGATGTTTAATGGGCTTTAATATGCACTTTTATATTATTTTTGGGACTAACCTATTAACCGGAGGCCCAATGCCAGTTTCTGTTTTTTGCCTATTTCAGTGTTTCACAGAAAAGGAATATCAAACGGAACGAAACCTTCGCGAGGATCTTTCTTGGAACAAACGCAATCCAGGAGAGTTTGAGTGGAAGTCAGAGACACAACGATGCGGCCATGAGGTAGGAGGGCGCGCCCCCTACCCTCGCGGGCCCATCATAGCTCCACCGACGTACTTCTTTCACCTATATATACTCTTATACCCTAAAAACATCCAAGGGAGCCACAAAACCACTTTTCCACCGCCGAAACCTTCTGTACCCGTGCGATCCCATCTGGGGCCATTTTTGGCAATCTGCCGGAGGGGGATTCGATCACGGAGGGATTCTACAACAACACCATAGCCTCTCCGATGATGTGTGAGTAGTTTACCACAGACCTTCGGGTCCATAGTTGTTAGCCAGATGGATTCTTCTCTCTGTTTGGTTCTCAATACAAAGTTTCCTCGATGTTCTTGGAGATCTATTCGATGTAATACTTTTTGCGGTGTGTTTGCCGAGATCCGATGAATTGTGGATTTATGATCAAGTTTATCTATGAACAATATTTGGTACTTCTCTGAATTCTTATATGCATGATTTGATATCTTTGCAAGTCTCTTCGAATTATCGTGTTAGTTTGACCTACTAGATTGATCTTTCTTGCAATGGGAGAAGTGCTTAGCTTTGGGTTCAATCTTGCGGTGTCCTTTCCCAGTGACAGTAGGGGCAGCAAGGCACATATTGTATTGTTGCCATCGAGGATAATAAGATGGGGTTTATATCATATTGCTTGAGTTTATCCTTCTATATCATGTCATCTTGCCTAAAGCATTACCCTTTTCTTATGAACTTAATACTCTAGATGCATGCTGGATAGCGGTCAATGTGTGGAGTAATAGTAGTAGATGCAGAATCGTTTCGATCTACTTAACACGGACGTCATGCCTATATTTCATAATCATTGCCAAGATATTCTCATAACTATGCGCTCTTCTATCAATTGCTCGGTAGTAATTTGTTCACCCACCGTAATACTTGCTATCGTGAGAGAAGCCACTAGTGAAACCTATGGCCCCCGGGTCTCTTCCTTATTATATTGCATCTCTTTTTATTATCGCATCTCGTTAACTATTTTGCAATCTTTACTTTCCAATCTATTCAACAAAAATACCAAAAATATTTTACTTATTATCTTTATCAGATCTCACTTTCGTAAGTGACCGTGAAGGGATTGACAACCCCTTTATCGTGTTGGTTGCGAGGTTCTTGATTGTTTGTGTAGGTACTAGGTGACTTGCGTGTTATCTCCTACTGTATTGATACCTTGGTTCTCAAGAACTGAGGGGAATACTTACGCTACTTTGCTGCATCACCCTTTCCTCTTCAAGGGAAAACCAACGCATGCTCAAGAGGTAGCACTCCTTTACTCCAACTTCCTGATTTTAATAAGACTTTTGAGCTTGAATGTGATGCTAGTGGAATTGGATTAGCAGGTGTGTTATTACAAGATGGCAAACATGTTGCACACTTTTCTAAAAAATTGAGTGGGCCTAGTCTGAATTATTCTACTTATGATAAAGAATTATATGCTCTTGTTCGGACCTTAGAAACATGGCAGCATTATTTATGGCCCAAGGAATTTGTTATACATTCTGATCATGAATCTTTGAAACACATTAAAAGTCAAGCAAAACTAAACTGTAGACATGCTAAATGGGCTGAATTCATTGAGACTTTCCCTTATGTCATTAATCACAAGAATGGTAAAGAAAATGTTATTGCTGATGCATTGTCTCGTCGTTATACTATGCTTTCACAACTTGACTTTAAAATATTTGATTTGGAGACATTCAAAGATAAATATGTGCATGATGCTGAATTTAAAGATGTATTACAGAGTTGTAAGGAAGGGAGACCTTGGAACAAGTTCATTGTTAACAATGGATTTGTGTTTCATGCTAACAAGCTATGCATTCCAGCTAGTTCCATTTGTCTTTTGTTGTTGCAGGAGGCGCATGGAGGAGGATTAATGGGACACTTTGGCGTTAAGAAGACGGAGGATATACTTGCTACACATTTCTTTTTGCCAAAGATGAAACGGGATGTTGAGCGTTTTCTCGCTCGCTGCACTACATGTCAAAAAGCTAAGTCAAGACTCAATACTCATGGTTTATATATGCCTTTGCCTGTACCTAGTGTTCCTTGGGAGGATATATCCATGGACTATGTTTTAGGTTTACCTCGAACAAAGAAGGGGAGGGATAGCATATTTGTTGTCGTGGATAGGTTCTCGAAAATGGCACACTTTATACCATGTCATAAAGATGCTGTTAATGTTGTTGATTTGTTCTTTCATGAAATTATTCGCTTGCATGGTGTGCCAAATACTATTGTTTCAGATCGTGATACTAAATTTCTTAGCCACTTTTGGAGATGTTTATGGGCTAAGTTGGGGACTAAACTGCTTTTTAGTACTACATGTCATCCCCAAACTGATGGACAAACTGAAGTAGTCAATAGAACATTGTCTACCATGCTTAGGGCTGTTTTGAAGAATAACAAGAAAATGTGGGAAGAATGCTTCCCTCATATTGAATTTGCTTATAATCGGTCGCTGCATTCTACTAGTAAGATGTGCCCTTTTGAAATTGTGTATGGTGTCCTACCTCGTGCACCTAGTGATTTGTTGCCTCTTCCATCTTCGGAGAAGGTTAATTTTGATGCTAGACAACATGCTGAATTGATCTTAAAAATGCATGAGTTAACTAAGGAAAATATTGAGCGCATGAATGCTAAATATAAACTTGTTGGAGATAAGGGTAGAAAATGTGTTGTCTTTGCACCTGGAGTTCTTGTTTGGTTACATTTGCGTAAGGATAGGTTTCCTAATTTGCGCGAGTCAAAGCTAATGCCACGTGTTGATGGTCCTTTTAAGGTGTTAGAAAAAATAAATTATAATGCATATAAACTTGAGTTGCCTGCAGATTTTGGGGTTAGTCCCACTTTTAACATTGTAGATTTGAAGCCTTACTTGGGTGAGGAAGATGAGCTTCCGTCGAGGACGACTTCAATTCAAGAAGGGGAGGATGATGAGGACATCACTAAGAAAGTTACACCCACATCCCCTACTGATACATATACAGGACCAATTACTAGAGCTCACGCACGCCAATTAAATTACCAGGTACTTTCTTTTCTTGGTAATGATTCTAATGTTCGTGAGAATATGATGCTGCCTAAATTGGATACATTTGTCTTACTTACAAATGAAGGGCCTAGCTTGGACAAGAAGGATGATCATTGGAGCAAGATCAAGCATGGAGATGATGGCATGCGCAAGGGGAACAAGAACGGAGTTACAAGTGATGATTTCAGGACTTTGAAGCCACCATAATGAGTGTGTGAAGCCTTGGACGAAATATACAAGATGCCACTTCATAAATTTCGTCCACAGGCTATTATAGGTGCTGCATCACCTTATTATTGGGCCAGGCCCATGTAATTTCGAAATACTTGAGTATAGGATGTTTTTAGAGTCCGTATGTGTGGGGAAACAAGAGTTAGGGTTGGTTTCGGACCCCTCCTCCAAGGGCCACGAAATCCCCCCCCCCCTCTTCCTCCATATATATAGCCCTTAGGGCGTCTTTTAGACTTTGGGTTTTGTTTAGATTAAAGTTCGCCATAGCTGCAACTTCACGTACTTCGTCTGTGTTGAACGACCAGACAAAGGCGTCACAGAACCCGACCTTCATCAATAAAGCTTTCATCTTATATTCGCAATATGCAGATTGCAATCTCAATTTCTTGCTTGTTCTTTGTTTGCTCGCAGGAAACAGACCCTCGTGGTCAGGTTGATCGTGCTCCAGTGTGGTCAATAACCCCTTGGAAGTTGGTTTAGCAATTGCTAAGGCGCGACATCTCGCACGTTTGTAGTCGGATCATCAAGGTCGACTCCCATAGAAAACGATAGCCACCATCTCATCGAAACATCGGGACACTGTAAGTGCATCTAGTGCCACCCCTAGTTGGTTTTGGAGTATTGACGACAAACCTAGTTGAGGGACTAATGTGTTTGTGAGAATTGCAGGATAACACAGGTAGAAGTCCCTCATTGATTCGGTTTTCCTACCAGAGATGACCCCTAAAAATGTATGAAGACATTGAAGTCAAAGGTGGTATATGAAGATATTCACATTGAAGACTATGACAAGAGAAGACATCCCATGAAGCCTATGGAGCTCGAAGACTTAGATCTTTCGTAGTTCACTTTCTTCTTTATTGAGTCATAGGAACCACCGTACTGTTAAGTGGGGTCCAAGAGAACGAGTCAGAATGACTGAAGTGATGCTTAACCAAAACCTATGTCTTTGAGTGAAGACTATGAGAGCAAATCTTGTCCAGAGTCGGACAAGTCAGCTTTGCTTGTAGCCCAAGTAAAGTTGCCATGTGAGTTTGAAATCTGACCGTTGGAACACGTGTCAGTTCCTTAGTGACCCAGGGTCATTTCGAACAAATCAGGTCGGGTTGCCTAGTGGCTATAAATAGCCCACCCCCTACAACCATAAATGGTTGGCTGCTCAAAGTTAGTGTACGGCTTTTGTCGTTTGAGAGCAACCCACCTCGAAGCCTTTGAGAGAGAATTCCTTGCGAGGATAAAGCCCTAACCACCCAGAGCCAAAGAGAATTAGGCATCACTTAAGTCTTCTTGTCTGTGTGATCTGAAGACTTATTACACTTGAGGACTGTGAATCCTCCAGCCGGTTAGGCGTCGCGTTCTGAGCATCCAAGAGACATTGTGGATTGCCGGTGAACAAAGTCTGTGAAGGTTTGGGAGTCTACCTTGAAGACTTACCAGAGTGATTGGGCGAGGTCTGTGTGACCTTAGCTCAAGGGGAATAAGGTGAGGACTGGGTGTCCTGAGCTGCGTGTTCAGGACTGGGTGTCCGGGACTGTGTGTCCTCAGGTTTAAATACCTAGCCGCCCTAACCAGACGTACAGTTGTCACAGCAACTGGAACTGGTCCAACACATCATTGTCTTCAACGAGTCACTGGTTTCATCCTTCCCTTCTCTTTACGTACTGTTACTCCTTGTGAAGTCATTGTATGATTGCACAATCTTTTATCTTCACTAAGTGACTGCGTGTTCTATTTGGCTTCATAATATCTTCCTACCTGATCCTTACTACATTGCTGCTATCGGTCATTGTGCTTTCACTCTATTGAATACTTGACTATGGCTTGCCTAGTGTAGTCTACCTGCCACTGCAGGGTAATAGGTTTATTTCTATCGTTTGTCTTCATAACTTCCTCGTTTTGAAGACTTTCATAAAAATCACCTATTCACCCCCCCCCCTCTAGTCGATATAACGCACTTTCAATTGGTATTAGAGCTAGGTACTCCCTTGTTCTGTGTGATTCGGTTTAACCACCCGGAGTTTTAGCAATGTCGACTACAGGGATAATCAAAGTCTCCGCTGCGTGCCCCGTCTTCGATGGAACTAAATATCCCTACTGGAAGAATAAGATGCGCATGCATCTTGAAGCCATTCACGCCGACCTATGGTATGTCGTCAAGAACGGCGTTCCCAAGGCTGGAGAAGGTGTCACTGCTGCTGACGTCAAGAAGTTCGTTCAACTGGACTCTACTGCCAAGAATATCATCTTGGTCATCTGACCAAAGGACAGTATGGCCGCGTGAGTGCTTTGGAAACATCTAAGCTAGTCTGGGACTGGCTCTCCAAGGTCAACGAAGGCGTCTCAACCCAGAGAGATCAGAGAATCAGTGTCCTTCGCAACCTCTTCAACCGCTTCAAGAGAAATGACAATGAGAATGTCCAGCTCACATTTGATCGACTCACTGACATCACGAATGAGCTTCAAGCCCTTGGCGCTACTGAGATCACCAAGCATGAAGTCGTCAAGACACTACTGAGATCACTTGACAGTTCGTTTGACACCCTAGCCCTGATGATTCAAGAACGTCCTGATTTCAAGACACTCGATCCGTCTGACATACTTGAGAGGCTCAACACACATGAGTTTCAGCTTTCTGAGAAAAGAGATATCTACGGTCCAAACTATGGGCGAACTCATGCCTTGAAGGCAAAAGCTGTCTCCTCATCTAAAGAAGAATCTGACAGTAGTTCTGATGATCCTGAAGACATTGGAAGGGAACTTGCTATGCTTGTGAAGAAGTTCCAAAAATTCACCAAGAAGAAAGGCTTCAGAAAGTCTTCCCGGTCAAGCTCAAGGAATGATGAAGCTTCTGCTCATGACTACAAGAAGAAAACATGTCACAAGTGCAAGAAACCTGGCCACTTCATCTCTGAGTGTCCGCAGTGGGACAATGAGAACAAAAAGAAGAAGAAGAGCAAGGAATATGACTCTGACGACAAGAAGAAGAAGAAATACTCAAAGTCTTCTTCCAAGTCTTCTTCAAAGTCTTCATCACACAAGAAGAGCTCATCTGGCAAGGCACGTGCGTTTGTTGGCAAGGAAATGGATTCAGAGGAGGAGTCCGCTTCTGAGGAGGTGGTGGTGGAGTCTGAGGAGGAGTCCGATTCTGGTGTCGCAAGTCTGGCTACAGCATACGTTGCCAAGTCCATCTTCAACACTGAAGACAATGACTTCATCACCGGCACCGATGCAAATGACAAGGACCACTCTGCTCCTACCTACTGCTTCATGGCACGCAGTGCCAAGGGTATGACACCAGCGTCTTCAGAATGGATTATTGATAGTGGGTGTACCAACCACATGACTGGCAAAAGAAGCCTTCTTATGGACTCAACCTTACGTCCATCCGACAAGAGTCACATCACATTTGCTGACACTGGTAAAAGTAAGGTATTGGGTCTAGGTAGAGTTGCAATCTCAAAGGATCAACACATGGATAAAGTCATGCTTGTTGAATCCCTTGGCTTCAACTTAATGTCTGTCTCAATGCTTTGTGATTTGAACATGATCGTAATATTTGGAAAATATCGCTGCCTTGTACTAATGGAATCTGACAAGTCTCTAGTGTTTGAAGGGTATCGGAAAGATGATTTGTACATGGTAGATTTTTCGGCAGGACCACAGCTTGCCGTATGTCTTCTAGCAAAGGCTTCAGAATGCTGGCTTTGGCATTGGAGGCTAGGGCATGCTGGCATGAGGAACCTCCACACCCTTGCAAAGAAGAAGCATGTCATAGGCATCGAGGGCGTCAAGTTCAAGAAAGATCACTTATGCGGTGCCTGTGAAGCAGGGAAGATGACGAGGGCCAAACATCCCTCGAAGACAATCATGACAACCACTCGACCCTTCGAACTGCTCCACATGGATCTCTTCGGTCCCACTCATTACTCAACTCTTACTACTACTGCCTGCCTCTATGGCTTTGTTATTGTTGATGATTATTCTAGATATACTTGGGTGCACATAATCCTCTACAAGACTGAAGTGCAGGATGTCTTCAGACGCTTCGCCAATCGAGCAATGAACAACTATGGCGCCAAGATAAAGCACATCAGAAGTGACAATGGCACTGAATTCAAGAATACTGGCCTTGATACATATCTTGATACCTTGGGCATCACACATGAATTCTCAGCCCCATACACGCCACAGTAGAATGGCGTCGTCGAACGCAAGAACAGAACACTCATTGAGATGGCCGGAACGATGCTTGATGAATACAAGACTCCAAGAAAATTCTGGCCTGAAGCCATTGATACTGCATGCCATACAATCAATCGTTTTTATCTTCACAAGCTTCTAAATAAGACATCTTATGAGCTCCTTACTGGCAAGAAGCCAAATGTCAGTTACTTCAGAGTATTTGGTGCCAGGTGCTGGATCAAGGATCCACATCACACTTCAAAATTTGCACCAAAAGCACATAAGGGTTTTATGCTTGGATATGGAAAGGATTTGAACTCCTACAGAGTCTTCAATCTCTTTCATTATAAAGTGGTTGAAACAGTGGATGTGCAGTTTGATGAGACTAACGGTTCACAAAGAGAGCACCTCCCAAATATGCTAGATGAAGTTCCATCCAGCGAATCAATCAAGCTTATGGGAACCGGAGAAATCATACCCTCTGAAGCTCAACCTGAAGAAGAACTTATCATCTCCGCACCTGATCAACCTGAAGACAATGCTCAGCCTGAAGACAATCCCACTAACAATGACAATGATCAGCAAAAGCAAAACCTTCGCCCTGTACATCCTCGTGTTGCCAATGAAGTGCAGATTGAGAGAATAATTGACAGCATCAATGCACCCGGTCCACTCACTCGATCAAGGGCAACTCAGCTGGCAAATTTTTGTGGGCACTTCGCATTCGTCTCAATAACAGAACCCAAGAAAGTTGAAGAAGCCTTCATGGAACCTGAATGGATTCAAGCTATGCAAGAAGAGCTTCAACAGTTTGAGCTGAATAATGTATGGGAACTGGTTAAGCGTCCTGATCCTCGAAAGCACAACATAATAGGCACCAAATGGATATACCGCAACAAGCAAGATGAGAATGGTCAAGTTGTCAGAAACAAAGCTCGTCTCGTTGCTCAAGGATATACTCAAGTGGAAGGCATTGACTTCGATCAAACATTTGCTCCTGTGGCTAGACTTGAAGACATACGCATATTGCTGGCCTATGCCAATCATCACAACATACTTCTATATCAAATGGATGTGAAGAGCGCCTTTCTAAATGGCAAGATTCAAGAAGAAGTGTACGTTGCACAACCGCCTGGCTTTGAAGATTCAAAACATCCTGACATGGTATACAAGCTCAATAAGGCACTGTATGGCCTCAAACAAGCCCCTCGGGCCTGGTATGACACACTCAAATACTTCCTGAAGAGCAAAGGCTTCATACCTGGTTCCCTAGACCCCACTCTCTTCACGAAGACATATGATGGTGAACTGTTTGTGTGCCAAATATGTGTGGATGACATTATCTTCGGCTGCACCAATCAGAAGTACAGTGAAGAGTTTGGATATATGATGCAAGAGCAATATCAGATGTCCATGATGGGAGATTTGAAGTTCTTCCTCGGTCTCCAAATACGATAGCAACGCAACGGCATCTTCATATCTCAAGAGAAGTATCTCAAAGATTGTCTGAAGAAGTTTGGTATGCAAGACTGCAAAGGCTTCACGACGCCAATGCCAGCCAAGCATCATCAGGGTCCCGACGATAATGGTAAAGAGTTCGACCAAAAGGTATACCGCTCCATGATTGGTTCTTTGCTTTATCTATGTGCATCTAGGCCAGATATTATGCTTAGTGTTTGCATGTGTGCTCAATTCCAAGCGACACCAAACGAGTCGCATCACTTAGCTGTGAAGCGAATTCTTCGATATTTGGCTCACACCCCAACTCTAGGATTATGGTATCCAAAGGGCTCAGAGTTTGATCTGGTTGGATTCTCGGATGCTGATTATGCTGGTGACAAAGTGGATCGCAAGTCTACATCAGGCACATGTCACTTTCTGGGACGATCACTTGTATGTTGGTCTTCAAAGAAGCAGAACTGTGTATCTCTCTCCACTTCTGAATCTGAATACATTGCTGCTGGATCTTGCTGCGCTCAGCTTCTGTGGATGAAGCAAACACTCAAGGACTATGGCATTCATCTGAAGCAAGTGCCACTCTACTGCGACAACGAAAGCGCCATCAATATTGCCAACAACCCAGTTCAGCACTCGAAGACAAAGCACATTGAAATTCGTCATCACTTTCTCAGAGATCATGTTGTGAAGGAAGATATTGATATCATACACGTCAACACTGAAGAGCAATTGGCAGATATCTTCACCAAGCCCTTGGATGAGAAGAGATTTTGCAAGTTATGGTGTGAGCTAAATATCCTGGAATCCTCAAATGTCCTGTGATCAGGCACACATCCTAACACTTATGCATATTGATGACTTAGATGTGCAACACACAAAGTAAAGTATATCTTCAATCAATGAAGACATACATTCTAAGTGTGAATACATTAATGTGGAATTTGACTTTGGAGCGCCACGATAATTGTGCGCCGTGTCTGGGTCTAATACTTCCTATACGGTGGGTAAAGCCACCACCAAATGTTCTGTTTGAAGTGTTTCACTCATGGCGTTACATTTGCTATGTCTTCACATTTGGTTTGGCTTCAATCTCGACATATCTTCATGGTTATCTTCACTATGTTGATTATATAGATATATATATACTAGTGTTCTGTCCTCTACAGCATTCACTTATAGCTATGTCTTCTTGTTGAATCTTTTGAACTAAGTGAATGTGATCGAACCCTAACCTCTCTATGCTTTCTATCTCAAACTCTATCTCTCCAAATCATATGCATTCTATTGAAACTGTCGAATGTCTTCTCTGCGTCCTTGTCAGCAGAAGATACAGAGACAACTATTAAGTCCGTTTTCAATGCTCATTCCTCCACCTGAAACCCAGAGAAGTGGGAACGACCACCCGACAATCCAGGCGTGCGTGGGACGTGGAACAAACCCCAATATGCTGCATGATGGCCACGTGTTCCTCAGATGCGAATCGCCAGGGGCACCTATGTAATAATGCTGTGCCGCCCCTGTACCTATAAATACACACCTCACAGCAGTCATTATCTCTTCTTCCACTCTCGCACGAACCCTAGCACCACCGCTAGCCCTCGACGACGCCGGCGACGAAGCGCTTCGCTGCCGCAACCTCTCCGACGCCGTCTTCACGCCGACCGCGGGCATCACCTTCTCCGCCGTCGCTGTAGGTGTCCTCCATCACCAAGTTAGGGCACGGACG
The DNA here is from genome assembly GCF_056163025.1 of Triticum urartu. Taxonomy (NCBI): domain Eukaryota; kingdom Viridiplantae; phylum Streptophyta; class Magnoliopsida; order Poales; family Poaceae; genus Triticum; species Triticum urartu. Next base: position 116,366,868 of record NC_141879.1, read on the forward strand.
ATCGAACTGCTCGGCCTCCTCTTCCACTCCATCTAGCAGTTCTTCGTGTGGTAAATAAAACCTCCTTTTTACGGCCTCTTTGATCCTATAGCTATATCACTTTCTACCACAAGCAGTTTCTGTTCACACAAGTTGGATCTCTTTCATACTGCATCTCATAACATGCCTAGTATATTCACTTATGCTTCACAAAGTAGTTAGATTCCTCACTTGTACTGATCCGTGGATTCGTACAAATCTGGAACCAACTCCTTATCTATGAGTGAATGTCTTCGCACGATGAGGTCAATGTCTTCTAAACTAACTTATCTTCAAAGTCTTCTGAGAATGCATATGACCTCTTCCCCTTCCCTCGCACCTTAATGCTGTCACAGTTACATGTTCGTGGGAGAATCCCTTGGTTCTCATAGTCTGCATTCATTTGCAGAATTCTTACAGCATCACATAAATTCTCCCGAAGTCAGTTCCTGTTTGTCCACCAAGCAAAAACCTTTGAAGCCTCTGAACATATTGAAGCCTTTCAGATTAAGGTTCATGGCTTCAGAAAAATCAGCAAGGAAGGGTGGCAAAAAGCGTCGAGGAGAAACATCAAGAGATCTGCCTGATGACCTCTCAGAGTGGTACAAGACAGATCCTGAAGAGGATTACAATCAGCGCAAGACGCGAATCCAATGGATTCGACGCTATTGGGCAGAACAGTGGTTCAAGTACAGATTTGTGACCAAGGAATATGCTGAAAAGAATGCCATCAAGCGACCATGGGGAGACATCCTCTACAAAAATCTTCAACCTAGGACCAGAGATGAAGCCATTGAACAAGGCTTCTATCCCTGCATGGTCCGTGGACCACAGCCTGCGGATGCTGACCCATCGTCCCTGCTATGGTGTCATGACGACAATCTGTTTAAGCGCAACTTCCAGTTTGCCCAGAACTCGGCGAAGCAGAACAAGAAGACATTGGGACTAGATTTCAACCCTGGTCCTTCTGCTCCAAGGGCTGACGGCACACGTGATGTAGAACCCAATGTCGTCGGTCCTTTCTACAACCTTGAAGGTCTCATCACCCATATCTTGGTTCAAGGGACAGCCGTGGATGAGCCTGCAGATGACGCTGAATTAGACGAAGCACCTGCAGCGCCGAAGCCAAAGAAGCAGCCTAAAGCTTCAAAGCCTGCCTCTTCTCCAAAAACCTTACGGGCAAAGCCACTGGCAACTGCACCTCCTGAAGACAGTGTGCAGTCTGAAGATTTGTCACGCATCTCCAAGCCCCAGAAGGTCAAGATGTCTCTGCCACACACTGGCCAAGAGCTAACAGCTGTTGCCATTCTGTGCAATGATGCCATTGATCTGTCAAGTGATGAAGATCTTGCAGATGACGCTCTTGAGCAACTCATCAAGAGCAATGAAGAAGCAGAAATCTTCAATGATCTGCCTCTCTTTGATGTAACAATCATCCACAACTTCATTGATGAGTGGTCTGACACGCCAAACATCAGCTTCAAAGATCTGCAACTTCCCATTGGCCTCAGTGTCGCCTTCCATGGCGCCATTGCCTCGGAGTTAGCTATCGCCCAGCGCATTGTTGAACTGAAGCAGAAGATTGACTTTGAGAAATCTCGGTTCAAGAAGCATATGGCCAAGCTTAGTGTGCAAGAGGTGAAGAACTTCAAGATTATGATGCACGAGCTCAAGGAAGCCTTTCTCAAGAAACGTGCAGAAGCTCAGGGTTCTCGTGAGCGCATGAAGGTTCTGGCTGACAGATGTGTGCAAGCCTACAATGAGGCTGAGAAGCGCAAGGCCCTTGGGTGTCCTGGCATCGACCCCAGGATGGCTGCAAAGAAGAAGAAGAAGCCCGCTACGGCTGAACCTGACGCACCAAGGCAGGAAGCAGATCCCATTGTCTTCCCAACTAGAATGACTGGCTCGAAACCAAAAAGCCGGTCAACCGCTTCAGAGCTGAAGAAGACGAGGACTGCTGAGGCTAAAGCCAGGAAGAGGAAACATCCTGAAGCCTCTCCTACTGCCCCCTCCAAGAAGAAGAGGAAGAGCAAGAAAGAACGGGCTGCTCCCACAGAGCCTTTGATTGTTGAACCCATTTCCATGGTTCATCCTGACGCTGAACGCCAACTGACAATCCATGAGCCTGCTTTCACAGAGGCTCATGAAGCTGAAGACTTTCCAGCAGCTGATCCCATCGCTACTGACGACATTGGTCACCATGACCATGTAGAAGATGGTGCAGTCCTTCCTCGGCCCGAGCAAAGAGAACTCATCAGCATTGGTCGTCCTCCAACGCCAATTGCTCAGGATGCTTCATGGGCTGATCGCCCACAAGAGGAAGAAGACTTTGAGGCCCAGCCAACTCCAACTACACATGCGTCGCCTGCGTTGCGCAGGCTTCGCAAAGGACCAAGGCCTCCAGTCTCTGCGTCTGAAGCTGAAGCTGCTGAAGACATTCCGGCTGCATCAGCCAATGAAGAAGAAGTCCCACAAGCTGTTACTCCCCTGTCCCACCAAGAAGCGGTTCTCGAGGAGAACGTGATTGTGACCGACCCTCCAGCTCGTCAAGTGGAGGTTGAAAATGTTGAGGCTGCCACCACCAACACCAATGAATCCACTGACGTTGTCATGGCTGAAGCTAATGTGGAGCCCTCACCAACAAAAGCACCAGATGTCAGCGAAGCCATTGATCCCACTGCTTCTGTTCCTGCGCCTGCTGCCGGTCCTCAGTTCGACTATCATGTTGAGCACAGGCCTCAGGTACAGAAGTCAATCCCAAGATTGCCCAGGTTCCCAGGTCTTGCATCAGCACCTGTATCCTTCAATATCAATGGCTTCAGAGCAGACAACACATTCTTCAATAGCTCCAGGAACCCCTACTCAAGGGAAAGAATATCATCTGATCGGTTCTGGAGCTATCCACAGCGAAGCTATTACTCCTGCATTCTATACAATCAAGGTCGCATCTTCCCACACAAGCGTCTTGACATTGAAGCAATAGATGGTCTGCCCTGTCTGGAAGAAGCTCTGGATTGCTTCAAAGAGGTTGGGTTGCTGCCGTTCGTCACTGAAGAGCATTGGAATGAAGAGTTGCTGCTCCAATTCTATGCCACACTTCACATCCGCGGGTATAACAGAGATCCGAAGACTTGGGTCCTGGAGTGGATGACAGGAAACGTACATCACGAAGCCAAAGCCTTTGACATCATTGAGCTTACTGGTCTACCCACTCCCGGCGATCTCTACGAATCTAGCTGTCAACTTCACAGTGAAGCTGTGGAGAGCATCTTTTAGAAGCCTGAACCTAACATGAGTCAGATGCTCAGTATGATGAAGCCATTACCCCAAGATGCTGCATATCCCAAAGAGTTCTTTGTTGAAGACCTAGAGTATCTGCCAAGGACTATTTATCACATCATAAGGCGAACTCTCTAGCCCATCAAAGGGCACTCTCCACATGCCAAGCTGGAAGGTGCAATGAAGACTTTGGTCTTCTATATTCTTCATGGAAAATGCTTCAATGCACAGGACTTCTTCATTCGCCAACTTGCTGCATCAGGCTCTGATCTGTTTGGCTTGAAGTTCTACGCCCCATGGGTAATGCGGCTGATCAAACTTCACTCCGCTATCTCATATCAGCCATCTGCTCGCAATCATCAGATTTTTCTGCCAGATGTGGATATGTCTATTGAAGCCATCTATCCTGAGCCTGCCAAGGAACCTCTAAGTCTTCAGAATGCAGAGCATCAAAGTTTTTCTCAGAACATTGAAGGAGTTGAAGCAGTCACTCGTGTGTATCCTTTGGCTGGCACTACACGTGCACCGCATCCTTCTCTCACTGAAGCCACTGATAGTACAACTGCCCCACGACCCAAGAAGCGCACTCGTGTTCTCAATGACCGAGAGCTTCTTGTGGCTCTTCATCAGAAACAGGATAGGCATCATGACTGGCTGAAGCGTCAAATGCAAAGCCTCTTGGTGGATGTTAATCACATTCGCAATCTTGCCACCAAGAATGCCTTTGTTGCTCATGAAACATCTTGACGCACATGGAAAGGGCTAACGTTGATGTGTTCTGAAGATGATCTTCAAGAGGATGGCTTCTCTGAGCGCTTCAAGTTTGACTCCACACCTCCTCGAAGGGCAGTGCTGCGATGAACTCCATCTCTTGAAGACTCTGATTTCTCTTCCTCTGCTGCAACTGTAAATGCCAGAGTGATCGAGGATGACGACGATGCTACTTCACCGCCGCCTCCTTCAGCATGCTTCGACACTGCTCCAAGCTCTTCTGCACCGCCGAACACCACCAACGACCATGCTGCTTCACCTACTCTTCATGGGAACGAGTAGAGGCTCTATGTCTTCAAACCTTTTTGGTCCTTACTGACAAAAGGGGGAGAAGCATATGAGTTTAATAGTCTTCAAGCGGGTCCATATGGGCGGGTGCTTTATATTTTGCTTCGTGTTTACAACTCTCGTTTTGATACATTTGGTTCTTTGAGTTGTAACACTTAAACTCGATGGTCGTCTGCTGCCTATTTGCCATTTTGTGATGCGATGATAAATTCCGCATGTGCAACAATAAATTCCGCACTTAGATCATTTTGCAGACGTCCATTTTCCATTATGCATGTCATTATCTTCACATACCTTCACATGCATAGTGGATTGTCATCATAAGTTGAAGAGGATCTCCACAAGCACAACCTGCCATGTGCATTTGCATTCCAAAAGCAAACTACTTATATGCACATCTTCAGGGGGAGCCCTTGCAACTTATGAAGACAATTCCTTATCCTTTACAATTTCACATATTATATTCCCCGTTGAAAACTTCAACTAGTTTGTCATCAATCACCAAAAAGGGGGAGATTGTAAGTGCATCTAGTGCCACCCCTAGTTGGTTTTGGAGTATTGACGACAAACCTAGTTGAGGGACTAATGTGTTTGTGAGAATTGCAGGATAACACAGGTAGAAGTCCCTCATTGATTCGATTTTCCTACCAGAGATGACCCCTAAAAATGTATGAAGACATTGAAGTCAAAGGTGGTATATGAAGATATTCACATTGAAGACTATGACAAGAGAAGACATCCCATGAAGCCTATGGAGCTCGAAGACTTAGATCTTTCGTAGTTCACTTTCTTCTTTATTGAGTCATAGGAACCACCGTACTGTTAAGTGGGGTCCAAGAGAACGAGTCAGAATGACTGAAGTGATGCTTAACCAAAACCTATGTCTTCGAGTGAAGACTATGAGAGCGAATCTTGTCCAGAGTCGGACAAGTCAGCTTTGCTTGTAGCCCAAGTAAAGTTGCCGTGTGAGTTTGAAATCTGACCGTTGGAACACGTGTCAGTTCCTTAGTGACCCAGGGTCATTTCGGACAAATCAGGTCGGGTTGCCTAGTGGCTATAAATAGCCCACCCCCTACAACCATAAACGGTTGGCTGCTCAGAGTTAGTGTACGGCTTTTGTCATTTGAGAGCAACCCACCTCGAAGCCTTTGAGAGAGAATTCCTTGCGAGGATAAAGCCCTAACCACCTAGAGCCAAAGAGAATTAGGCATCACTTAAGTCTTCTTGTTTGTGTGATCTGAAGACTTATTACACTTGAGGACTGTGAATCCTCCAGCCGGTTAGGCGTCGCGTTCTGAGCATCCAAGAGACATTGTAGATTGCCGGTGAACAAAGTCTGTGAAGGTTTGGGAGTCTACCTTGAAGAATTACCAGAGTGATTGGGCGAGGTCTGTGTGACCTTAGCTCAAGGGGAATACGGTGAGGACTGGGTGTCCTGAGCTGCGTGTTCAGGACTGGGTGTCCGGGACTGTGTGTCCTCGGGTTTAAATACCTAGCCGCCCTAACCAGACGTACAGTTGTCACAGCAACTGGAACTGGTCCAACACATCATTGTCTTCAACGAGTCACTGGTTTCATCCTTCCCTTCTCTTTACGTACTGTTACTCCTTGTGAAGTCATTGTATGATTGCACTATCTTTCATCTTCACTGAGTGACTGCGTGTTCTGTTTGGCTTCATAATATCTTCCTACCTGATCCTTAGTACATTGCTGCTATCAGTCATTGTGCTTTCACTCTACTGAATACTTGACTATGGCTTGCCTAGTGTAGTCTACCTTCTGCTGCAGGGTAATAGGTTTATTTCTATCGTTTGTCTTCATAACTTCCACGTTTTGAAGACTTCCATAAAAATCTCCTATTCACCCCCCCTCTAGTCGATATAACGCACTTTCAGACACCTTTGCCTCTATCATACTGCTACCGCCGTACTAAGAAAAATAAGATGCATAAAAGATAAACATCACATGCAATCAAAATATGTGACATGATATGGCCATCATCATCTTGTGACTTTGATCTCCATCTCCAAAGCACCGTCATGATCTTCATCGTCATCGGCTTGACACCTTGATATCCATCGTAGCGTCATTGTCATCTCGCCAACTATTGCTTCTACAACTATCGCTGCCGCTTAGTGATAAAGTAAAGCAATTACATGGTGATTGCATTTCATACAATAAAGCGACAACCATAAGGCTCCTGCCAGTTGCTGATAACTTTTACAAAACATGATCATCTCGTACAACAATTTATATCTCATCACGTCTTGACCATATCACATCACAACATGCCCTGTAAAAACAAGTTAGACATCCTCTACTTTGTTGTTACAAGTTTTACGTGGCTGCTACGGGCTTCTAGCAAGAACCGTTCTTACCTACACATCAAAACCACAATGATTTTTCGTCAAGTGTGCTGTTTTAACCTTCAACAAGGACCGGCCATAGTCAAATTCGATTCAACTAAAGTTGGAGAAACAAACACCCGCCAGCCACCTATGTGCAAAAGCACGTCGGTAGAACTAGTCTCAAGAACATGGTCATGTAATGTTGGTCTGGGCCGCTTCATCCAACAATACCGCCGAATCAAAATAAGACGTTTGTTGTAAACGGTATGACTATTATCGCCCACAGCTCATTGTATTCTACTCGTGCATATCATCTACGCATAGACCTGGCTCAGATGCCACTGTTGGGGAACGTAGCATGCAATTTCAAAAAAAAAATCCTATGATCACGCAAGATCTATCTAGGAGATGCATAGCAACGAGAGGGGAGAGAGTTTCCACGTACCCTTGTACATCGAAAGTGGAAGCGTTAGGTTAACTCGGTTGATATAGTTGAACGTCTTCATGATCCAACTGATCCAAGTACTGACCGTACGACACCTCCGTGTTCAGCACACGTTCAGCATGATGACGTCCCTCGAACTCTTGATCCAGTAGAGGGTTGAGGGACAGTTTCGTCAGCACGACGGCATGGTGACGGTGTTGATGATGTGATCCGCGCAGGGATTCGCCTAAGCACTACGACAATATGACCGAGGTGGTAAACTGTGGAGGGGGCACCGCACACAGCTAAGGAAAAATTGGTGTGCCTTTGGGGTGCCCCCTGCCCCCGTATATAAAGGAGGAGGGGAGGAGGCGGCCAGCCTAGGGGGCGCGCCAAAGGGGGAAGTCCAACTAGGACTCCCTTTCCTTTTTCCGAAAGGGGGAAAGTGTGAAGGGAGAAGGAAGGGGGCCCTCCCTAGTCCAATTCGGACTCCCTATAGGGAGGGGCACGGCTACCCCTTGTGGGATGCCTCCTCTCTCCCCTATGGCCCATGTAGGCCCAATAATCGCCCGGGGGGTTCCGGTAACCCCGCGGTGCTCCGGAAAAATACCCGAATCACTTGGAACCATTTCGATGTCCGAATACAACCTTCCAATATATGAATCTTTACCTCTCGACCATTCTGAGACTCCTCGTCATGTTTGTGATCTCATCCGGGACTTTGAACAAACTTCGGTCACAAAAACACATAACTCATAATACATATCGTGATCGAACGTCAAGCGTGCGGACCCTACGGGTTCGAGAACTATGTAGACATGACCGAGACACATCTCTGGGCAATAACCAATAGAAGAACCTAGATGCTCATATTGGTTCCCACATGTTCTACAGCGATCTTTATCGGTCAAACCGTTATGACAACATACGTTATTCCCTTGTCGGTATGTTCCTTGCCCGAGATTTGATCGTCGGTATCATCATACCTAGTACAATCTTGTTACCGGCAAGTCTCCTTACTCGTTCTGTAATGCATCATCCTACAAATAACTCATTAGTCACATTGCTTGCAAGGCTTATTATGATGTGCATTACCGAGAGGGCCCTGAGATACCTCTCCGATACTCGGAGTGACAAATCCTAATCTTGATCTATGCCAACCCAACAAACACCTTCGGAGACACCTGTAGAGCATCTTTATAAACACCCAGTTACGTTGTGACATTTGATAGCATAGTAAGTGTTCCTCCGGTATTCGGGAGTTGCATAATCTCATAGTTAGAGGAATATGTATAAGTCATGAAGAAAGCAATAGCAATAAAACTAAACGATCATTATGCTAAGCTAACGGATGGGTCTTGTCCATCACATCATTCTCTAATGAGGTGATCCTGTTCATCAAATGACAACACATGTCTATGGTCAGGAATCTTAACCATCTTTGATTAACGAGCTAGTCAAGTAGAGGCATACAAGGGACACTCTATTTTGTCTATGTATTCACACATGTACTAAGTTTCCGGTTAATACAATTCTAGCATGACACTAGTGTAGGCTATAGCACTGGTTCGTAAGGCCCTTTAGTGTCAGTTATGTAACTGGCACTAAAGGGTGGGGACTTAAGGTCCCCTCCCATTAGTACCGGTTCTGCATGAACCGTCGCTAAAGGGCCACCACGTGGCACGAGCCAGCGCTGGGGGTGAGGAGCCCTTTAGTACCGGTTGGTAACACCAACCGGTACTAAAAGGTTTGGGGGGTTTCGGGTTCATGATTTATTTTTCCTTTAATTTTGTGTTTTCCATTTAATTCTTTTTCATTTGCTGGTATTTTACGATACTACATATTGTACACGTTATGCATATATATAAATAGAATTTCTCATAGAACCAATCATATATATATACATGTATATCATCGAATGTCTCACAACCACCATTCACACATACACATGTATATATATACAATTTCTCCTACATGTTGGCTTCGGAGCTAGTGGCATTTGCCTTGGTGCCTTCGGAGCACGATGACAATTGGGAGTGGTTCATGGGGGCGGTAGCGGGTAATGGTATTCTCCTTTGGGATCTATGACCTGGTCAAGCAAAAATTCCGCTATTTCCTCTTGAAGTGCTGGTAAGCGCTCCGTTGGTAGGAGCTGATCCCGCATCTCATTGAACTTTTCAGAAGGAGATCAATATGCATGTATTAGTTGTGTGATTAGATATCGATAATGATGTAAAAATTGTGAATAGTTTTCTAGTAAATGTACCCATAGCTGTCTATCAGATTTTCTCCTTTCGGACGCCATCATGCGAATGTTCTCGCAAACCTAGTATGCACACACTTCAGTCCCCGGCGCCTGCTTTAGGGCCTTTACGAGAATAGAATTTAATCAGATAATAATTAATCAAGCATGATAATTATAATGGTATTGAAACAAGAATTAAAGAGATGGTAGCTAGCTAGTACTCCCTCCGTTCGGAATTACTTGTCGCAGAAATGGATGTATCTAGATGTATTTTAGTTCTAGATACATCCATTTTTGAGACAAGTAATTCCGAACGGAGGGAGTACTACTTAATTACTTACCTTAGGTCGAAACCAATACAGCTTTTTTCGCCATTGTCCTGGAGTCACGTTGATGAACTTTTCCTGAGCCCTGGCCGCCGGCAAAGAAAATGAATAAAGGAGTTATTAAATAGTTGATATCAGGAAATGACGAACTAAAGAGGCCGACATATAGTTAATAATGATTGAAATTACCTGTCGACTATCCCCTTCAAGATTGAGTAGTCACTTTGTTTTTTAAGTAGTGAGTCCAGTACTTCAACTGTTCCTTCTTCAACTTTAATGATTAACAAGATCCAGTGGTAACTGCATGCGCACACGTTTGCATGTCTTAATTAAGTTGGCATGTGCATAACACTCATCAACTATACCCTAAACCTTATACACTTAATTATTAACATCTAGCTAGCTAGTAAGCAAAACAGAATTTGTAGTACAAGACAGTGTGACTCACAGGAAGTTGTAAGGAAGTAGTATATCTTCATTGCTATTGAGGCGCTTCAAGAACTCTAGCATGTTTTTCTCTACATCTGCTTGATACCAATGCAATTTCCATGTGTCTTCATTAATGGTATTTGGGTCAATGAACCCAATACCATAGCGTCCAGCTTTTTCATTTCATACATCTTCATCCTGCATAATACCACAGAAAAGAATATAGTGAGGATAATTACGGGTAATGATCGATCAATGAGCACTATGGATAGCTTGAAACTTAAATTACAGAAAGAAAAATCACTTACAGACAATAGAAACTGAAGAGAGATTTGTCGAGTGCATCTTGATTGAATAACTGAAACAGTTCAGTATACTCAATGGACAAAGCTAGCGCATGGAAGTAATGTTGTTCCTTGATGTTCACCATGAGGTACTCTTGATTGGAACTCTTGGTAATTTTCATGTACCAATCATGCAATTCATACATTCTCGTTGGGAGGTTCTTAACCTCCTCAGGCTTGACCAGAGGTTGGCCGCAGACATATTTCCGTTTTAGCTCCTCCTCTTTAAAAGTTTCCATGGGCTCCAAGACTAGGAGTTGTTTTATAGTGCATCCGATCTCTTCATCCTGCCTTATATGGTCATCGTTTATTACCAGTTGATCGGCGCCGGTACTCGCATGTGTTGGTACAATGAGCGGGGGGATCGATTGCACCGCATGTTCTCCCAGTTGGGGAACAGTTTTCCCGCCTTTTTGGCAGCTGCTTGGCTCGAGCTCGAGCTTGACTCGTTCTTTTGTTGTGCTCGATGTGCCTTTCTAATTTGGCGCTCATAGTCTGAGTCAACAGGCTTGGGAGTTGGTGCTTCAGCCATATGAATAAAGTGGTCAATGACGCGCTCAGAAACTTTCTCCTTTGGCGGCGGTGGCGGTTTCGGTCCAAAATGGGCGTTCACTTGGGCCTTCACTATGGCTGCGTTTTGCTCCTCGGTCATGTCGTAAGGCCTCTGTAGAAGAGGCACGAGGCTTGGACCATATCAAAATCGCTTGCCTCCACATGTACCTCCTGTACTACATCAACTTGTACGACGGCTCTCTTCCGCTGTTGTTGAAGCGGCGGAGACGGCTGACGTGGCTAACTTGGAGGAGGAGGAGTGGCCAGACGCGGTGCCGGACTTGGAGGAGGAGGAGTGGGCTGACGCGGTGCCAGACTCGAAGCAGGAGGAGTGGCCTGATGCGGTGTCGGACTTGGAGGAGGATGAGTGGCCTGATGCGTTGGCGGACTTGAAGGAGTAGGACTATGCTGAGGCGGTGGCTGATGATCACTTGGAGGAGCGGGAGATTGCTGACGCGGTGGCGGACTTCGAGGAGGAGTCGGCTTACGCGGTGTCGGTGGCCTTGGAAAGATGGCGCAATCCTTTCTCCATAGGATGATACGATGTTTAGCCTCTCCCAGTGTGTGCTCCTCGTCACCTCTAGGAATGTCAAGCTCTAGCCCCGAATATTGGTCCACGACTTCATCAACCACGACACGAGCATAGCCAGCTAGAATCGGGTTGCAATGGAAGGTTGCTTGGGGGAATTTCTATAAGCAACGCGTCCGCCACCTTCATGGATATGTTCTTCATTTTGAAGTGTAGCTCACAATTAGTGTTCTCCATGATGTCATCCACAGGGTATCTATCCAGCAGTTGTGCCTCACCCGGGGCGGAACCCACGCTTCTTCTCGGCATGGATGGGACGGTGCTATCCAATGTTGGATCATCCGCTAGCTGCTGCCGCTACTGAGACCCCCTTTCTTGACTAAGTGAGTCGATTTTCTGCTGCTGCCGCTGGAATTGGAGTGCCAACTCCGCGTGCTTTGGTTCTAGGCCTTTAAGGCGTTCTGCTTCCTGCTTCCTCTGCTCCTTCTCCAGCTTCCTCTTCTTCTCCTCCTCCATCTTCCTTCTCGCATGGCTTCTATAGTCGGTGTTCCAGTCTGCAAACCCCTCATACCACGGAACAACGCCTTCGCCTCATGTTCTTCCCGGGTGTTCAGGATTTCCCAGGGCGCGCGTAAGCTCGTCGTTCTCTCTTTTGGGCGTGAACACCCCTGTTCGAGCCTCTTCTATTGCAACAAGTGCTACCTCTTGAGCATGTGTTGGCTTTCCCTAGAAGAGGAAAGGGTAATGCAGCAAAGTAGCGTAAGTATTTCCCTCAGTTTTTGAGAACCAAGGTATCAATCCAGTAGGAGACTACACGCAAGTGGCCTAGTACCTACACAAACAATCAAGAACCTTGCAACCAACGCGATAAAGGGGTTGTCAATCCCTTCACAACCACTTGCAAAAGTGAGATCTGATAAAGATAATAAGATAAATATTTTTGGTATTTTTGTTGTATAGATTGGAAAATAAAGATTGCATAATAAAATAAATAGTAAACTATAATTATAGATCGGAAACTTATATAATGTAAAGTAGACCCGGGGGCCATAGGTTTCACTAGTGGCTTCTCTCATGATAGCATATATTACGATGGGTGAACAAATTACTGCCGAGCAATTGATAGAAAAGCGCATAGTTATGATGATATCTAAGGCAATGATCATGAATATAGGTATCACGTCTGTGTCAAGTAGACCGAAATGATTCTGCATCTACTACTATTACTCCACACATCGACCGCTATCTAGCATGCATCTAGAGTATTAAGTTCATAAGAGCAGAGTAATGCATTAGGCAAGATGACATGATGTAGAGGGATAAACTCAAACAATATGATATAAACCCCATCTTTTTATCCTTGATGGGAACAATACAATACGTGCCTTGCTGCCCCTGCTGTCACTGGGAAAGGACACCGCAAGATTGAACCCAAAGCTAAGCACTTCTCCCATTGCAAGAAAGATCAATCTAGTAGGACAAACTAAACCGATAATTTGAAGAGACTTGCAAAGATATCAAATCATGCATATAAGAATTCGGAGAAGAACCAAATAATATTCATAGATAATCAAATTCATAAACCCACAATTCATCGGATCTCGACAAACACACCGCAAAAGAGTATTACATTGAATAGATCTCCAAGAACATCGAGGAGAACTTTGTATTGAGAACCAAAGAGAGAGAAGAAGCCATCTAGCTAATAACTATGGACCTGAAGGTCTGTGGTAAACTACTCGCACATCATCGGAGAAGCTATGGTGTTGATGTAGAAGCCGTCCGTGCTCGAATCCCCCTCCGACAGATCGCCGGAAAAGGCCCCAGATGGGATCTCACAGGTACAGAAGGTTGCGGCGGTCGAAAAGTGGTTCCGTGGCTCTCCTGGATGTTTTCAGGGTATAAGAGTATATATATAGGCGAAAGAAGTAGGTCGGTGGAGCTCCGTGGGGCCCATGAGGGTGGGGGCGCGCCTACCCCCTGGGCACGCCCCCTGCCTCGTGGAAGCTTCACGGACTTCTAGACTTGTACTCCAAGTCTCGTAGGTTGCATTTGTTCCAAGAAAGATCCGCACGAAGGTTTCATTCCGTATGGATTCTATTTGATATTCCTTTTCTGCGAAACACTGAAATAGGCAAAAAAAAGCAATTTGCACTGGGCCTTCGGTTAATAGGTTAGTCCCAAAAATAATATAAAAGTGCATATTAAAGCCCACTAAACATCCAAAACAGATAATATAATAGCATGGAACAATCAAAAATTATAGATACGTTCGAGACGTATCAAGCATAATTTTTGATGTGGAATGATACCTATCATAATTTTCAATGTAATTTTCTTTATTGTGCCATGAATATTTAGATTCGAAAGATTCAAGACAAAAGTTTAATATTGACATAAAAATAATAATACTTCAAGCATACTAACCAAGCAATTATGTCTTCTCAAAATAACATGGCCAAAGAAAGCTATCCGTACAAAATCATATAGTCTGGCTATGCTCTATCTTCATCACACGAAATATTAAATCATGCACAACCCCGATGACAAGCCAAGCAATTGTTCCATACTTTTGGTGTTCTCAAACTTTTTCAATCTTCACGCAATACATGAGCATGAGCCATGGACATAACACTATAGGTGAAATAGAATGGTGGTTGTGGAGAAGACAAAAAGGGGAAGATAGTCTCACATCAACTAGGCGTATCAATGGGCTATGGGGATGCCCATCAATAGGTATCAATGTGAGTGAGTAGGGATTGCAATGCAACGGATGCACTAGAGCTATAAATGTATGAAAGCTCAACAAAAGAAACTAAGTGGGTGTGCATCCAACTTGCTTGCTCACGAAGACCTAGGGCATTTTGAGGAAGCCCATCATTGGAATATACAAGGCGAGTTCTATAATGAAAAATTCCCACTAGTATATGAAAGTGACAACATAAGAGACTCTCTATCATGAAGATCATGGTGCTACTTTGAAGCACAAGTGTGGAAAAAGGATAGTAGCATTGCCCCTTCTCTCTTTTTCTCTCTTTTTTTATTTGGGCCTTTTCTCTTTTTTTCTTTTTTATGGCCTCTTTTTTCCTTTTTCTTTATTTTTCACCGGAGTCTCATCCCGACTTGTGGGGGAATCATAGTCTCCATCATCCTTTCCTCACTGGGATAATGCTCTAATAATGATGATCATCACACTTTTATTTACTTACAACTCAAGAATTACAACTTGATACTTAGAACAGAATATGACTCTATGTGAATGCATCCGGTAGTGTACTGGGATGTGCAATGAATCAAGAGTGACATGTATGTAAAATTATGAACGGTGGCTTTGCCACAAATACGATGTCAACTACATGATCATGCAAAGCAATATGACAATGATGGAGCGTGTCATAATAAACGAAATGGTGGAAAGTTGCATGGCAATATATCTCGGAATGTCTATGGAAATGCCATAATAGGTAGGTATGGTGGCTGTTTTGAGGAAGGTAAATGGTGGGTTTATGGTACCGGCGAAAGTTGCGCGGTACTAGAGAGGCTAGCAATGGTGGAAGGGTGAGAGTGCGTATAATCCATGGACTCAACATTAGTCATAAAGAACTCACATACTTATTGGAAAAATCTATTAGTTATCGAAAGGAAGTATTACGCGCATGCTCCTAGGGGGATAGATTGGTAGGAAAAGACCATCGATCATCCCCGACCGCCACTCATAAGGAAAACAATCAAAAAATAAATCATGCTCCGACTTCATCACATAACGGTTCACTATACGTGCATGCTACGGGAATCACAAACTTTAACACAAGTATCTCTCAAATTCACAACTACTCAACAAGCATGACTCTAATATCACCATCTTCATATCTCAAAACAATCATAAAGAATCAAACTTCTCATAGTATTCAATGCACTTTATATGAAAGTTTCTTATTATACCCATCTTGGATGCTTATCATATTAGGACTAATTTTATAGCCAAAGAAAATTACCATGCTGTTCTAAAAGACTCTCAAAATAATATAAGTGAAGCATGAGAGATCAATAATTTCTATAAAATAAAACCACCACCGTGCTCAAAAAGATATAAGAGAAGCACTAGAGCAAAATTATCTAGCTCAAAAGATATAAGTGAAGCACATAGAGTATTCTAATAAATTCCGATTCATGTGTGTCTCTCCAAAAGATATAAGTGAAGCACACAGCAAGTATGATTGTGTTAAACTAAAAATCAAATACTCAAATCATACAAGACGGTCCAAGCAAAACACATATCATGTGGTGAATAAAAATATAGCCTCAAGTAAAGTTACCGATAGACGAAGACGAAAGAGGGGATGCCATCTGGGGCATCCCCAAGCTTAGGCTTTTGGTTGTCCTTGAATTTTACCTTGGGGTGCCTTGGGCATCCCCAAGCTTAGGCTCTTGCCACTCCTTGTTCCAAAATCCATCAAATCTTTACCCAAAAACTTGAGAACTTCACAACACAAAACTTAACAGAAAATCTCATGAGCTCTGTTAGTATAAGAAAACAAACCACCACTTTAAGGTACTGTAATGAACTCATTCTTTATTTGGATTGGTGTTAAACCTACCATATTCCAACTTCTCTATGGTTCATACCCCCCGATACTAGCCATGGATGCATCAAAATAAGCAAACAACACGCGAAAAACAGAATCTGTCAAAAACAGAACAGTCTATAGAAATCTGTAGGTTTCGAATACTTCTGTAACTCCGAAAATTCTGAAAAGTTTGGACGACCTAAATGATTTTCATATATAACTCAAGGTGTGTACCTATCTTGGATGCCTATCATATTAGGACTAATTTTATAACCAAAGCAAATTACCATGCTGTTATAAAAGACTCTCAAAATAATATAAGTGAAGCATGAGAGATCAATAATTTCTATAAAATAAAACCACCACCGTGCTCTAAAAAGATACAAGTGAAGCACTAGAGCAAAATTATCTAGCTCAAAAGATATAAGTGAAGCACATAGAGTATTCTAATAAATTCTGATTCATGTGTGTCTCTCCCAAAAGGTGTGTACAGCAAAGATGATTGTGGTAAACTAAAAAGCAAAGACTCAAATCATACAAGACGATCCAAGCAAAACACATATCATGTGGTGAATAAAAATATAGCCTCAAGGTGAATAAAAATATAGCCTCAAGTAAAGATACCGATAGACGAAGACGGAAGAGGGGATGCCTTCCGGGGCATCCCCAAGCTTAGGATTTTGGTTGTCCTTGAATTTTACCTTGGGGTGCCTTGGGAATCCCCAATCTTAGGCTATTTCCACTCCTTGTTCCAAAATCCATCAAATCTTTACCCAAAAACTTGAAAATTTCACAAAACAAAACTTAACAGAAAATCTCATGAGCTCCGTTAGTATAAGAAAACAAACCACCACTTTAAGATACTGTAATGAACTCATTATTTATTTATATTGGTGTTAAACCTACTATATTCCAACTTCTCTATGGTTCATACCCCTCGATACTAGCCATGGATGCATCAAAATAAGCAAACAACACACGGAAAACAGAATCTGTCAAAAACAGAACAGTCTGTAGCAATCTGTAGGTTTCAAATACTTCTGTAACTCCGAAAATTCTGAAAAATTTGGATGACCTAAATGATTTTTATATTGATCTTCTGCAGTTGGAATTGGTATTTTGTCGCTATCTGGTAAAAAATGGAAATTATTCTCGTGAGCGCATACTTTCTGTTTTTTCCAGCAAGATCAAACAACAATCACCCAAGAAGATCCTAAAGGCTTTACTTGGCACAAACACGAATTAAAACATAAAAAACACAATCATAACAGAGAGTAGATGAATTATTTATTACTGAACAGGACCAAAAAGTAAAGAACAAATATAAAATTGGGTTGCCTCCCAACAAGCGCTATCGTTTAACGCCCCTAGCTAGGCATCGATAATTTTAATGATGCTCACATGAAAGATAGCAATTGAAACACGGAGAGAGCATCATGTAGTATATGAGAATCAATATAAGTCTAACATACATCCTATGCATAGGCATTTTATAGGAAAACAAATTAGCAAGACAAGCTAGATCTAGCATATGCAAGGAAGAAGAAAGAAACAAAAGCACTCTCAACATAACGAGAGGAAATTTGGCAATATGAAAATTTCTACAACCATATTTTCCTCTCTCATAATAATTACTTGTAGGATCATAATCAAATTCAACAATATATCTATCAAATAAAATATTCTCAACACGATCCACATGCATGCAAAGTTGACACTCTTCCAAAAGAATGGGATTAACATTAACTAAAGTCATGACCTCTCCAAACCCACTTTTATGAAAAATTGCATAAGATTGAACATTCTCCAAACATGTGGGATATAAAGTTAACACTCTTCCAAAACCACTTTCAATATTATTGCAAACATTATTATCAATCTCATATTCATCATGGGGCTTAAATAAATTTTCAAGATTATAAGAAGAATCACCTCAATCATGATCATTGCAACAAGTAGTAGACATAGCAAAATTAGCATCCCCAAGCTTAGGGTTTTGCATATTATGAGCACAATTGATATTAATAGAATTTATTGTAACATCATTGCAATCATTATTTTTATTCAAAGATCTATCGCGAATCACTTTATAAAGCACTTCATCACAATTTCCAGATTCATGGATTTCAAGCAAAACTCCATAAAGATAATCTAGTGCACTCAAATCACTAGCAATTGGTTCATAATTGGATCCTTTAAAAAGATTAGCAAGTGGATGGGGATCCATAAACTTTTAGCAAGCTAAGATGCAATCAAAAAGAAGGCACATGGTAACACAAGATCGAACGAAAGAAGGGCGAAAGAAAAGGGCAAATCTTTTCAAAAATATAAGTGAATACATCGGATCTCGGCAAACACACCACAAAAGAGTATTACATTGAATAGATCTCCAAGAACATCGAGGAGAACTTTGTATTGAGAATGAAAGAGAGAGAAGAAGCCATCTAGCTAATAACTATGGACCCGAAGGTCTGTGGTAAACTACTCACACATCACTGGAGAGGCTATGGTGTTGATGTAGAAGCCCTCCATGATCGAATCCCCCTCCGGCAGATCACCGGAAAAGGCCCCAAGATGGGATCTCATGGGTACAAAATGTTGTGGCAGTGGAAAAGTGGTTTCGTGGCTCTCCTGGATGTTTTCAGGGTATAAGAGTATATATAGGCGCAAGAAGTAGGTCGGTGGAGCTTCGTGGGGCCCACGAGGGTGGGGGCGCGCCCCCTGCCTCGTGGAAGCTTTGCGGACTTCCAGACTTGTACTCCAAGTCTCCTGGGTTGCATTTGTTCCAAGAAAGATCCTCGCAAAGGTTTCGTTCCGTTTGGATTCCGTTTGATATTCCTTTTCTGCGAAACACTGAAATAGGCAAAAAAAACAGCAATTTGCACTAGGCCTTCGGTTAATAGGTTAGTCCCAAAAATAATATAAAAGTGCATATTAAAGCCCATTAAACATCCAAAATAGATAATATAATAGCATGGAACAAATAAAAATTATAGATACGTTGGAGATGTATCAACAAGTATCTTATCTTCGACTCCTTTAAGACTTGCCATCTTCGAAACCTTGCCTGTCTTCGGGTCCAACCCCCCCCCCCCCACCCCCATGCGCATAGAACCAAGTCCTAACCCTGGGGGCAGCTCTTAGTAACTGGAGTGACCTTTGCATCCAGCATCTCTTGCTCAGACTTATCCCACTTAGGCATTACCACCGCGTAGCCACCCGCCCCCGGCTTATGGAACTGCTCCTTTTTGCGGCATTGGCCTTGTTTACTCTCGACCGTTCCTTAGATAATTCCGATTCCTTGAATTTCACGAAATCGGGCCAGTGCTCTCTTTGCTTCTCCAGTTTTCCCTTGAATTCTGGAGTCTTCTTTCCTCCTTCGACGTACTTGGCCCATATACTTTTCTTGTGGTTGTTGAATGCAACTGCCATCTTCCTAAGAGCAGCGGCCTTCACTTTCTGCACATCTGCATCTGTGAAATGATCTGGTAGGGTGAAATGTTCCATGAGAGATTACCAAAGCAGATCTTTTGCTCTGTCGTCAACCCAAGTAAGATCTGGACGTTCCTTTGCTGGCTTTTTCCATTCTTGCATGGAGATCGGCAGTTGGTCCTTCACAAGAACTCTACATCGACAAATGAACTTGTTCGCATTATTCTTAGGCAAGATTGGTTCGCCATCAGTTTTGATGGCATCGATGTTGTACTTTACGCCCGGCTTCAACTTTTTGGTCGGGCCTCGCACTGTCCTGCTGTCAGATTTGCTCGATCCGGAGGGCTGAAAGAAGAAAGATCGATTGGTTAATATATCTTCAAATCATTTAAAACATGTGATGATCACCAGATGCCTGCTTATATAAATATACCTCGCCAGTCTCTGTCCTTTCAAGATCAACATTTTCTTCATCGTCATAATCATAGTTCTGGACTTCATCAATTCGGTCGTCATGATCGAATATCATATCACCCTCCCCGGTATTGTTCGGATATTGGGAGTTGCCGTCTTCTTCATTCTGATCATTTGGACGGCCAGGGGAGCATATGATCTGGAATAGGGCCTCTTCTCCTTCTCTGCCGGTATTGTCTGTCATAGCTTTTATTTAACTAATCCAGAAGAAATATAAAACAATTTAGTATTCAAATTACAATGCATGCATGCAATCAATAAGGAAAAACGGAATCATAGTACATAATATGCATCATCGAATATAATCTCGAATACATCGTCTCGAATATTATCGAATAATATATATATAATCTCGAATACATCGTATCGAATAATATATATAATCTCGGATACATCGTCTCAAATATTATATATCGAATACATAGCTAGCTAATAAAGATCGGATACTACAGAATAATCTAGTTCACTCGCGGTTCCTGAGGCGCGGGTGGTGGACACCCAAAGAGAAGGAACCATCACAGGATCATAGCTCGGGTGACATCCCTGGAGAACCTGCTAGGTATTGGAGAACCTGACGTCCATAGTAGCCATGTAGCGATGGACGTGCTCGTCCTCCTCCCTGACACGGCAACATACCACCTCCGGCTGGGCCGGCTCCCTCTGCACCGAAAGTGGCCCACGCAAACGCCACCAAAGGAGCTCAGGGCTGACAATGGGACCCGGGGTTGGGTTCCTTACCAAGCGGCGCGCCCCTGAAGGTAGCACCTCCTAGTGCCAGCCCGGCAGAACCCAGTCCCGTACATGGGTCCTCTAAAGCAGGACGTCATCGCGAACGGGTCGACGGCGAGGATGCGGTCGGGCATCATCGAGAACAAATACTATATGCAAATGTAACATTTTTTTTAATAATCGGATTGTGATTTCTTATATACAAATTTTAAAAAATGATATCGTTGCATATGTCAAAATTCTATATGCATCTATAACATCGATCATCGTCTAACAATTTGACATTAATCTAATTCATCTAGCTAAAACTAACATTTCTATAACTAAAAAACAGAAGAAAAAAATTCTATAACTAAAAACATAAAAATTACTAACATTTTTATAAGTAACAAAGTGTGTGTGTGTGTGTGGCCATGGAGGGGCTGGAGCTCACCGGCAAGGTGACGGGGACGGCCATGGGGACGGCGACGGGGATGGCGATGGGCGGCGACGACGGGGATGGAGACGGGCGGTGATGGGCCGGGGGGGCGACAGGGACGGCGACAACGGGGATGGCGACGGGGACGGTGCGGCTACGGGCGACGACGGGGACGGGGGCGGCGACGAGGGCGGTGACAGGAGGCGTCGACGGGGGCGGCGACAGGGGGCATCGACGGGGGGCGACGACGGGGGGCGGCGATGGGGCAGAGGACAAGAAGTAGAGGAAGAGATGAAAACTGACGAAATTCGTAAGTGTTGTATATATAGGAATGACCTTTAGTACTGGTTGGAGCCACCAACCGGTACTAAAGGTCAAATTTGGCCAGCCCAAGCGGTGGGAAGCGACCCCTTTAGTACCAGGTCGTGGCTGCAACCGGTACTAAAGAACCCCCTTTAGTACCGGTTGGAGCCACGACCCGGTACTAAAGGGGTGCGCTGCCACCCCATGGTGCATAAAGTTTAGTCCCACCTTGCCGAGCGAAGGGCAGCCGTACTGGTTTATAAACCCAGTCGTGGCTGCTCCTTCGAGCTCCTCTCTAAAGCAGGCTTCCGGGCCTAAACTACGTCGCTGCCCTGTGGGCCTACTGGGTCTTGCGGGCCTGCATCCTGGCCCAACTACAGGTTGGGTTTCTAGTCGTATGCAGGCCGTTGTAGTCCAGTAGGCGGGTTTTTTTCCTTTTCTGCTTTATTTATTTGTGAGTTGTTTTTTGCTGTATTTAAAGTTTCTTTGTGAATATTTTTGCTTTAGGTACAAAAAATTACAAACTTCCTATTAGTGCCAGTAGTTTTCAAATTTGAATTATTTGAAATTTGTGTGAATCACTAGTTTGTGAATAACTTTACTTTAAAAATAGATTTTCCAGTGATTCTTTTTTTTATGTTTAATATTAGTGTGTTTTATCATTATATTCAATTTGGTAATACTTAGGTTATTTAAAAAATGAAGTTCCTTTGTAACGGATGAGTTTTTGTCTGAAACTCTGATACTTCGAAAGAGATTGTCAATTTTGTACATGAAGTGCATCCAGTTTTTTCCGTAACCATCTCAAATTTTTAGCACATGCAATGTGGGTGAAATGATGATACCATGCCAACTTTCAACCTTTTCAGAGTTCATTTGTAGTGCTTTTCAATTTCAGGGTCATATAGCTCAAAAAATCAGTAAATGCATGAAAAATAACGAATGAAGCCAGAAAATGTTGAAAATTGATGACGTGGCTTTGAATGGTGTATACTGAACGCACAAAAAGTACACGTTTCAAATGCCAAAACACATAAGTACCCTAACTATTACAAAGATTCCCTATGGTTTGTCCAAAGTGGGACTTTCTAGATATATAAGTCCAGAAACTCACTAGAGAAGAAAGTGATGATAGTGAAGCCGATCACATCCCAGAGTGGGATCTTTGGGCCGTGTGAAACTTTTTCTTCGCGTGTGTCCCTTTGCGCCATAACCATGGACAATCTTCATCATTTAACTGGATGCTCGGGTCAATATTCACTCTGAATGGAGCAATTTCATCAAACTTTTCATAATCTTCTAATATGTCTGTCTTGTCATCCACTCTCACGATGTTTCTTTTCCTTGAAAGAACTATGTGGCGCTTTGACTCGTCGTATGATGTATTCGCTTCCTTATCTTTTCTTTTTCTCGGCTTGTTAGACATGTCCTTCACATAGAAAACCTGCGCCACATCATTGGCTAGGACGAATGGTTCGTCTGCGTACGCAAGATTGTTGAGATCCACTGTTGTCATTCCGTACTGTGGGTCTTCGGTGTCATATTGACCCATTTGCACCGAAACAAAGGGACGTTCAAACCACGTCCGTAGTCAAGTTTCCATATGTCCTCTATGTAACCATAATATGTGTCATTTCTCGTCTTGGTTGCTGCATCAAAGCAGACACCACTATTTTGGTTGGTGCCCTTCTTATCTTGGGCGATCGTGTAAAATGTATTTCCATTTATCTTGTACCCTTTTAAAGTCATTGTATTCGAAGATGGTAACTTGGACAGCAAGTACAGGTCATCTTCAATAGCGGCGTCATGCATGGCACGTGTCTGCAACCAACCGGTGGAAGTCCCCGTTTGTTAACGTGTAATCCAGTTGTCAGACTGCTCCGGGTGTTTGGAGCGTAGAAAATTCTTGTGTTCCTCCATATACAGAGCCACCAAGGAGGAATTCTATAGAACTGTGTAGTGTGCTTGAGTGAGA
This sequence comes from Triticum urartu, assembly GCF_056163025.1. NCBI lineage: Eukaryota > Viridiplantae > Streptophyta > Magnoliopsida > Poales > Poaceae > Triticum > Triticum urartu. The sequence continues at coordinate 116,390,320 of NC_141879.1, forward strand.
GAATGCCCGTCCATACATATTATTTGATTCCCTCCTAGCGTGCCTTTTCCACCCAGTCTACCCTTATACCGTGATTCAGGAACACCAATCAGCTTAAGGTCAAGAATAAAGTCAATACAAGACTCAATGACCTCCTCATTTTCATGGCCCTTGGAGATGCTTCCTTCTGGCCTAGCACGGTTATGAACATATTTCTTTACGACTCCCATGAACCTCTCAAAGGGGAAAATATTGTGTAGAAAAACAGGACCAAGAACATTAATCTCTTCGCATAGGTGAACTAGGACGTGCGTCATGATGTTGAAGAAGGATGGCCGGAACACCAACTCGAAATTGACAAGACATTGCACCAAATCATTCTCTAACCTTGGTATGATTTCTGGATCTATTACCTTCTGAGAGATTGCATTGAGGAATGCACATAGCTTCACAATTGCTAATCGAATGTTTTCCGGTAGAAGCCCCCTCAATGCGACCGGAAGTAGTTGCGTCATAATCACGTGGCAGTGATGAGACTTTAGGTTCTGGAACTTTTTCCCTGCCATATTTATTATTCCCTTTATATTCGACGAGAAGCCAGACGGAACCTTCATACTGAGCAGGCATTCAAAGAAGATTTCCTTCTCTTCTTTGGTAAGAGCGTAGCTGGCATGACCCTGATGTATGTCGTCTTTTCCGTGCATACGTTGCTGGTCCTCCCATGCCTCCAGTGTATCTTTTTTCTTCCCATACACACCCAAGAAGCCAAGCAGGGTCACGCAAAGAATCTTCGTCACATGCATCACATCGATTGCAGAGCGGACCTCTAGGTCTTTCCAATAGGGAAGGTCCCAAAATATAGATTTCTTCTTCCACATGGGTGCGCGTCCGCCAGCGTCATTCGGAACAGGTTGTCCGCTAGGACCCTTTCCAAAGATTACCTTCAAATCCTTGACCATATCATGTACATCAGCACCAGTACGGTGTTGAGGCTTCGTCCGGTGATCCGCCTCACCTTTGAAATGCTTGCCTTTCTTTCTTACGGGATGCCTGCTCGGAAGAAATCGACGATGTCCTAGGTACACATTCTAATTACAATTATTCAAATATATATTGTCGGTATCATCTGTGACACCCCCGATTCAATCGTACACTAATCATACACGCAAATGTGTACAATCAAGATCAGGGACTCACGGGAAGATATCACAACACAACTCTAGACACAAATCAAAATAATACAAGCTTTATTTTACAAGCCAGGGGCCTCGAGGGCTCGAATACATAAGCTCGAATACAAACGAGTCGGCGGAAGCAACAATATCTGAGTACAGACATAAGTTAGACAAGTTTGCCTTAAGAAGGCTAGCACAAAAGCAACAACGATCTAAAAGGCAAGGCATCCTGCCTAGGATCCTCCTAACTACTCCTGGTCATCGGCGGCCTCCACGTAGTAGTAGGCACCCTCGGTATAGTAGTAATCATCGGTGGTGTCGTCATGCTCCTGAGCTCCACCATCTGGTTGCGACATCCGAAAATAATGGAAAAGCGGAAAAAGAGGGAGCAAAGCAACCATGAGTACTCATCCAAAGTACTCGCAAGCAAGGATCTACACTACATATGCATCGGTGTCAATGAAATGGGTTGTATCTGTGGACTAGACTGTAGAATGCCAGAAGAGAAGGGGAAAGCCTAGCCTATCAAAGACTAGCATCTTCAAGCATCTTGCAGCATTTATAAGAGTACAGATCAACATAACGTAAAGTAGTAGTAGTGTTATCAACCTCAGCCAGAAATCCTTTCTCGACTCCTGGCGAGAAAGCAATCCCAGAGCCATACTATCCATTTCTCATCACAAGTATCCAGTTCTAGTTGTATCGATCGGGATACAACTCCGAGTGTCTGTTACCGTAGGACAGGCTATCGATAGATGTTTTCTTCCCTGCAGGGGTGCACCAACTTACCCACCACGCACGATTAACTCCGGCCAGACACACTTTACTGGGTCATGCCCGGCCTCGGCCAAACAATATGCCGCAACCGGACCTAGGCTTAATTGAGAGGTCAGCATGCCAGACTAAACCTATGCCCCGAGGGGTCATGGGCCATCGCCCCGGGAACTCCTGCACGTTGCGAGGGCGGCTAGTGAGCAAACCTAGCTACCTCCTTAAACAAGGCAGGTGCTTACGCAGTCCAACCCGGCGCGCGCCGCTCAGTCGCTAACGTCTATTAAGCTTCGGCTGATGTATATGACGCAGAACGCCCATATTATGCCCACGTGATGGTTAGTGCTATCAGGCCAGAGGCCCCTCGGATCAAATATCCAAACCGTTAGTGTGTTGGTAGTGCGGTCACGAGCAGAGACTCACGAAAGATGTGACCTCGTCGCCCCGTCTCGAGGACTTGCGGCAAGGGCTAAGAATGCCCGGCCACGCCTCATAGTTATCTCGCAGGCACTCTCCAGGTCAACCTGACTCCTCATCACTCGCAATTAAGCTCGCGCGGGTACCCCTCAGGGCCGACCCGTCTTTAGTAACAAGGTTTAGTGTAAAGTCATAGTAACCATAGTAACTATGTGTCTAACACCAAGGGGAACCCTGAGGAACCACCCTCGATGGATTCATCTCGACGTAATCATCAAGGTGAACGTAAGAGGAACCACCCTCGAGGTTCACTCTTGAGGGGTTGCACGACAGAGTCGTATCGGAAGTGGTTAAGGAGGAAATCACCCTTGATGACCACGACCGAACAGCTACATTACAGAGATCTCATCAGGAGTGATGTATGAGGTGTCACCCTCGGCACTCGATAGTAACTCTGCAGAGTCGTACAACTAGGGGGTGATGTGCGGTGTCGGGGCCTGGACATCGATCACGTTGATCGAGTCATCGAACATAAAGCGGGGCAACTGGGACAAGGTGGGGGTCACTGATGGATCACTAACCAACCTATACTAAGCAGTTTAGGGTAAGCAGGTAAGGTACAATGAGAAGGTTACAAAAGCAGGCTATGCATCAGAATAGGAGCAAACAATATCAGTAGGAAAATCTAATGCAAGCATGAGAGAATGGAATGGGCGATATCGGGATGATCAAAGGGGGGGGCTTTCCTGGTTGCTCAGACGAGAAGGAGGGTCGTCGATGACGTAGTCGAACACAGGGCAGCATCGGCGGCAGTCTCGAAGTCTACCGGAGAGAGGAGGGGGAGAAACAATAAATATAAGCAAATAGATGAATTACTAAGCATAACATGGGAATATGGTGTGCCGGGTTTGACCTAACATATGGCTACACGATATTGGTGAAAGGGCATTGCAACCGGGAATGCTTTCCCGGTTCTGTACATGTGTCAGACAGATGACCGGAGGGGGAATGTTGCATGTTCGCTATGCTAGGGATGTGTGGCGGGCAAATGGACCACGTATTCGGATGTGTCTCGTCGTTCTGACCAACTTCCATATAGAAAACTTTTTCATCCGAGTTACGGATTATTTTCTATGATTTATCAAAGATTTAAACATTTTCTGGAATTATCTAAATTAACAGAAATGGAATTATGACATTAGCATTACATCATTGTGACGTCAGCAGTCAACAGGACGGCTGACCAGGTCAAACTGACCAGTGGGTCCCACCTGTCATAGAGAGTGGACTAACAGAAGTTTAAACTAACTAAAATGAGGTTAATTAATAGTTGGGCCCTACATGTCAGTGACTATTTAGTTTAACTAATTATTTTTACTTAGGAAAATGTTTTAATATGGTTAGTTATGCGGTGGGGCCTGCGTGTCAGTGGCACTATGCTGCCACGTGAGCCAGTTGACCAGTCAACATGGTCAACTAGGGCCCCTGGGCTCACTTGCCAGTGACCCAGGGAGTGGCCCCGTCCAACCACGTCAGCGGCGACTGGCGACGAGCCACCGGCGACCTCCAGACGTGGAGGAGGACCACGGGGGCGGTCGGATTCGCGCTAGGGACGACCAAAACGCGCGGTTTTGGGTGTGTTAGAACAGACGACCGAGGCGCGTCCAACCGCGGTGGTGGCATGGGCTGGCGTGGCCGGAAACGGGCGCGACGGCGGCGGCAGGCGGCGGCGCTCTCGGTCGATCTTCGGAATCGGTGAAATGGCGCGCGCGCGAGCGATCTAAGAGGCCCGGCCGCACCACAAAAGTGCCCTGAGCACGGCGGTGGGCTCGGGTGACCACGACAGCTACCACAGCGCCGGCAACGAGTTCAATGATACGTCTCCAACGTATCTATAATTTATGAAGTATTCATGCTATTATATTATCAGCCTTGGATGTTTTATATGCATTTATATGCTATTTTATATGATTTTTGGGACTAACCTATTAACCTAGAGCCCAGTGCCAGTTTTTGTTTTTTCCTTGTTTTAGGGTATCGCAGAAAAGGAAAACCAAATGGAGTCCAATTGACCTGAAACTTGACGGAACTTATTTTTGGACCATAAGAAGGCCATGGAGTAAAAGAGTTGGGCCAGAAGAGTATTGGGCTGCCCACGAGGGTGGGAGGCACGCCCACCCCCTGGGCGCGCCCCCTACCTCGTGGACAGCCCGGAGACCCCCTGACTTGTTCTCGACGCCAAAACCCCTTATATATACAGAAACCTCCAGAAATTAATCTAGATCAGAAGTTCCACCGCCGCAAGCCTTTGTAGCCACAAGAAATCAATCTAGGCCCTCTCCGGCACCCTGCCGGAGGGGCCATCATCACCGGAGGGCATGGAGGAGGATCCCGGAGGGGCCATCATCACCATGAAGGCCAAGGACCAGAGAAGGAACCTCTCCCCATCCAGGGGGAGGCCATGGAGGAGGAAGCACAAGGGAGAGAACCTCTCCTCCTCTCTTTCGGTGGCGCCGGAGTGCCATCGGGAGGGGAATCATCGCCGCGGTGATCGTCTTCATCAACATCACCATCATTATCTCTTTTACGCGGTCCACTCTCCCGCTCCCCGCTGTAATCCCTACTTGAACATGGTGCTTTATGCCACATATTATGATCCAATGATGTGTTGCCATCCTATGATGTTTTGAGTAGATATCCTTTGTCTTTGGGTTGATTGATGATCTATATTGGTACGAGTTGTATGTTTTATTTTGGTGTTGTCATATTGTGCCCTCCGTGTCGCGCAAGCATGAGGGATTCCCGCTGTAGGGTGTTGCAATACGTTCATGATTCGCTTATAGTGGGTTGCTTGAGTGATAGAAGCATAAACCCGAGTAAGGGGGGTGTTGCGTATGGGATAAAGGGGACTTGATGCTTTAATGCTATGTTTGGGATTTACCTTAATGATCTTTAGTAGTTGTGAATGCTTGCTAGAGTTCCAATCATAAGTGCATATGATCCAAGAATAGAAAGTATGTTAGCTTATGCCTCTCCCTCATATGAAATTGCAATGACGACTGTCGGTCTTGTTAACAATTGCCTAGGACAATTCCACACACCGACCCATCATTATTCCACACTCGCTATTTATAATATTTAGTAATATATTCTAACTTTATGATAACAGCACCTACTTTCATATTTTAGCTCTCTGATATCATGCAAAGTTATCCACTTCATACCCACAACGTAGTTTTATTTCTCGTTGCTAGTTGCAAGCAAACGTTTGGTGTACGTAGAGTCGTATCAGTGGCAGATAGGGCTTGAGAGAATATTGATCTTACCTTTAGCTCCTTGTGGGTTCGACACTCCATACGTATCACTTCCACCTTTGGAAATTGCTATGATGATTCCCTGCACTTGGGGATTATCATTCAACAGCGGAGCAAAGCTCCAGCAATGGCACAGCGGCATCGACCGTAAGCTACGACGAAAATCAGGCAGCCAGAGGGAGAGGAAGAGAGGGGAATGCTCACCGAGCGGCTAAGAAAATCCCTCGACAGGTTAGGAGCAGCAGAGCGGAGCGGATCGGCGGCGGCGGAGCGTCAGGATCCGAGGATGAAGAAGGCGGTTTGCCGGTGATGCAGGGCTCCTCGGCTCCTTCCAGCAGCTCCAGAGGACGCGGCAGTCCACGGCGATGCCGACGAGCATGGCCAGGCCGTGTCGAAGGCACGGTGGCCGCGGAGATGACGAAGACGCGGCGGCGATGGCGCTCGGAGGTGGATGGGGAATGAGGGGGAGAGGCAAGGCGCAGGCGGAGAGGGCGAGGGGATTCTAGGAGTGGGTGGAGGTAGGTGGGGGAGGACCCGAGGAGCCGGAGGGGAGGCGCGGGGCCTTATCCCCTCGCCGGAGCCAGCGAGGTGGTCCGGCGGCGACGTGCGGGCGCGCGCCCTCAGTCGATTGAACAGGGTGAGGGGGAACAGGACCGGGGAGAGGTAGGTGGGCCAGCCTGCTGGGATGGGCCGAAGCCTAAGGGGAGGCCAGGGGCTTTCTCTCCCTCTTTTGCTTTCCCCCTTTTTCTATTTCTTTTTACAGAAAAAAGCTTTGCAATATTTGAGCTGCCCAAAAGGATTATGTAAAATGTGGGACTTGGGCACATAATTACATTGCACTAGTTGGCACTACCAAAAAGGATTGTGAGGCTTTTGAAATAGTTTGCCACTTTTATAATTTAAAAAGGCATTTAATCTATTTGTTTTAACCACTGTTTAACCATTTTAGGGCACTTAGACATTTTGCAAAATGTTGCTTCACCACCAATATTTGTTATGAATTATTTAGCACAAGATGAACATTTTAGATTTCATGTCTGATCAATTTGAATTTTTGACTTTAGATTTGATTTGAATTTGAATTGTGATTTGGATCAAGTGAAGATTAGCAACGGTAACATGAAGACATGGCACCATTAACAGGGGATTACTGTAGCATGACACTGGGGGTGTTACAAATCTCCTCCACTACAAGAAATCTTGCCCCGAGATTTAAGGGGTGGAGTAAGGGGGAAAGACTCGGGAAGGACGGAGCTCAACACAAGATAGTTACCTTGGGACTATCTCAATGAACGTGGCAAAGAGGCATCTCTCGAGTTGAAATTCAAGAAAGTCATCAAGAGCAAGGTAAGAAGGTGCAATAAGAAGCTTCAATCGGGTAGGCAATCATTTGTTGCCTGAAATAGAGTGTGAAAGGGCTTCATAGCGACGGGAATAAGTATTTTGTGTGATACCAGAATTGGTGATCTCTCGAAAGGTGGCTCGTGAATTACATACGAGACCAAGCGTGGGGAAAAACTTATATAAATAGGGGTCTACATGAGAGTCAGGTTTCGATCCTGGGACCTGTGGGTTATGGGCCCACCATGTGGGTTAAAAGTAGAAAGGAGGCCGATAGCAAGGCAAGTCAGATAATAGACTGTCAGTTATGTTGCCAACAACGTTGGTACCAAGGGCGAGGGACGAAGAGAACTATTTTCTTGCCCATTGAACGAGGCGGACCAATAGGCAAAGTTCTCGTCCATCGGTGGTTACCGGAATGCCATCAACAAAAGCAACAGGGTCTTACTGACACGGTTGTACAACAAGGTGTTTACATAAGCAGAAGAATATTACTGCTTAGATCATATAGATCACCAGAAAGGTTAACTAAAACAATGGAAAGGAAAAGGTGATCATCAGATTAAACAGAACAATGGAAAGGAAAATGTGTTTAAACACATATTTCGGGGGTATATCCTTCCCAAGGACAAGCAGAGCATGTCATCCATGACAATATAGAAAGTAGAAAACCATTTAGGTAAGGGAGAGGAATTTCATGTCGTTACCCATACAACAGTGTTCGGATAAATGATAAAGAAAATTTAGCATTGTGCTTCAAATGTTCTTATTGAAGATCGGAGTACCACAGACATGCTTCGAGATAGCATTGATATGGTTTTCAAGCAAAGGTCGGACTTTGGATACACAAAGGATTCATCAGGATCAACATATAGAATAAGTCTTACAATTTCCTCATGGAAGAATCGCTAACCTTGTTAAGAAGGGAACTATAACAATAGGTCCTCCGGTCAGGTGTGGCATGAGATCATCTTACCAGGTCATATAAATACCAATGTTATAACTCTTGGAAATATGTTCCAACCATCATATCTGACCGAGATTCAGATCTGATTGGTGTCAGGTTACCTCAAACTAAGGATGCTCGAGGAGAAAAGGTGTGACACAAATTGGCGAGATGACATCGAAGATTCTCGGGAAATGAACTATGGAAGCGAGTTCCAAAACAAGAGTTCATCATTAAACCAAGGAGAGGATGAGGAGGTGGCTAATGGACTCAACGACAATCCATCGAAATTTCTAGAAAGATGGATTTCCACAATCATGTGAACAAGGAGATAACATTAGTCAGATCAGATGATATAATGATGTATGCTCAAGGAAAACATACACAATTAAACATTGGTTGAAAAGGTGCACCCAAAATATGGGGCTAGGTAGCATGATCAATGCTTAGAATGGTGATTCGATAACCAATGGTCTAAGAATGAAATGTTGACCATTAACTTCAAAGCAATAGGGTCGCTAGAAGTTTTGAATTCGCACATTCAAGTTCAATTGTCGGTTTTTCGGTTGGAAACAACACGGGGACCAAGAAGGAAAGGTGATGGTGAGAAGTAATGCTTGTATCAAGAATTCTCAAGAGGTGGTAAAATTACCACGACATTCTTGACATAAAAGGCGGTAATATTCCGAGGAAAAAAGAACAAATGTTGGATACAAGGAACTCAAGGTATAACACAAAACATGAACAATTTTGTGTTGGAGGGAAGGCAATAAAGTGGTCGATGATAACACAAATCATCGAGGGCAAGGATGGTATTTGTCATCATGAATTCGATTGATATCCTGGAAGAGCTCAGAATGTTGATGATGATCACGACACATTTGTCGAGAGATTTCATGAAGGTGTAATCGATCGGCGATGACATCAAGTCAAAGGAATGATGAAGCAAAAGGTTATTGGAATCACGGGTACGACACAAACTCGAAATTAAGCTTGTTGTTCAAGGCGAAATGATATGACGAGGAAGATCGACGTAGGCTTAGCTCATCATCGAAAATTGTGCTTCGGGAAGAAGGACCAGGTAGCACAGTTAAAATTTAGAACGGTAATGATATAGCCGATCAGGCTAGGAATGACTGAAGGATTATTAAACTTGTAAGCAACAAAAATTACTTAGAGTTATAGAATCAGAGTGTGGAATCGATTCACTTATCGGCGTTCTCGAGTGACTAACAACTCAAAACCCGGGGAAATCTGAAAATCGATGAGAAGCAATACCAGATGAAGACTCGTAGGAAGCAACACGGTTCTATGTTATTCTCGAGATACCAGAGGGTAATGCTCGATGGAAGATCAAAATAGAGATTGCGAAGATGCATTTATCTACAGAAGGCAAGTGCTTTAACTTGTCCGAGAAATGGAATCAAAGGGGAACAATCATGGTCAGAACCACGGTTGCAAAGGATCAAATCCTAGTTATAAGATGATCTTATACCAAGGGGATAATTAATTTTAAGAGAAGCTTCCATGATAAGATCTACATCGTGTCCATGGGCATGAACACAAAGTTCAAGGTCGACTCCCACTTCTTCAATGCATAACCTTCCATTCACTTCTTGCTTTCGATGAAGTTGTAGAGTTGAAATTATATTTGGCAAAACACCAGAATAGTATAACTTGTGAAAACTCTTCTGGTTCACACAAATTAAGGAAGGCATAGATTCAACCCATCGGGGTATCTTAGGAACATATACCACAACTTAAAGAGTAACTAACACAAGCTCAAGGTAGAACATGGTTGACCTAAGGAGAGGATACAATTTACCAAAGGCATTATGTATCCGAGGAAAGGCTCAAAAGGTTATTGAATATGAAGGACATTGTCGGATAAAATCCAACAAAGGATCTGGCGGTCCACATAGGATCTGATGTGAGTATCCTCGCCATTGCGGAAGTCAGCAGATTTGTGCCTCTCCACCTCTGAGAGGGTCTCCGCGACACCATTGAGGGTCTCCTGCATGAATCGGGCCTGCACTCGACTGAGATCTCTGACCATCCCCTGGGTATCGGTATGTTTGCATTCACCAACTCTTTCATCAGAGATACTGCGGTCAATACTACTTTTCAGCTGGATGATGAGGATCTAGTAGTCTCTTTCGTTAGGCATAATGCTGCCCTGAACATGCGCAATACCACTTATGGGCCTGAGGTTTGGTTGATGTATATTGGGTTCCCAGATGACTATCAGACCGACTTTTATCTGCAGCGCTCCATAGATGACTATGGCCGCCTTGTTTCCTGGAATAACCCTAATATTGATCGTCGTGTGGTTCTAATCAAAGTCAAAGTTATACACATGCGTCTGATTCCTAAGAGCATTGTGGTCCAGCAGTTGGGAGGTGACAGATCTTCCTGGACTGTTGCTGTGTTCATTCATAGGGGAGCGGACTAGAACGCTCATGATCCTGAAGTCCCCACTGCTGACGAGGAACCACCGCCAGCCAATGGTATTCCTCACCCCATGTTTGGTGATGGGCTCACTGCAGAGCAGCTCTACCAACAGCAGCTACAAAATTGGCTCATATAGAATGGTATTGAGAATGACGAAGGACCACACAATGCTGCCCATCAAGATGCTCCTCAACCAGCGCAATGGGACGCTTGGCCTCAATCTCCTGTACCTCACATGCCTGCAGCTTTGGTTAACTTTCAGGCTTGGCTGGCGGCACAAGGACTCCGTGTTGAGGATGGTATTCTGCCTGAGGATAATGTTACTAACAGTCTCAATTCTGCCTGGAGCTCTAGCTCGACTGCAAGCAGTTCTGGTACTTCTCTAGCAATTGCAGATCCGCCCAATACCTTGTTTGTGGTTCCTGCCACACCTGAAGTCATTTCTGTTGATGTCGCTATCGCTGTTGATAACATGCATGTGAGTATTACTGTCCATGGTACTAATCTTGCCACTGTCCTCACCAATGGGATGGTTCCTCGCAACTTGTTCACTGAATATCTGTCTGGTGCTATCATGTGGGTGGTTGCTGCCTATGGCCCCTGGCGTTCAGGTTATGGTCTACCTCCGCTGCATCTGCAAACTGCAGTTCCTGGGACTACCTTTCAGGTTCATACTGATGAGAACATTCTCTCTGTCCGCTTCGAGCCACGCATACTCCATGCACCTCCTCGGCCTTCTGCTGTTCAAATCACTGAAATTATGCCTGAGGATGATATGTCAACTGAAGTGATAACTAATAATGTTGCTGAAGGGGTCCGAGATGCTCTGCTTGATCGGCCCAACCTGGATAACCTGCAGGACACTTCTGATGCTGAGAACAGCCTTGCTCTGCTTGTGCCTGTGCCAGATTTGGCGCCCACTGACATTTCAAACGTTGGGCCTTCCCAACAGGTAACTGATCCCTATGATTTGGGCCTGGCCCAGGTTCTGCCCACAGCCCCAGGCCCATCTCCTGCTCGCCCACGCCGATCTAAGTTTCAGGTGCCCCTGGTCACTACTGAAGTTCGCCGCAGTACTCGTTCCACTCGCTATGATGGATTCAGAGTGCCACAGATTTCAGATGTCTGAGCTCCTCTCTCCAAAGTCAAGCCAAGACAGGTTCCTTCGGCCGCTGCCAGCTCCTCAACTGCTGCTGCTCCATAGGCTCCACCACCCACACCCCTTCACATCATGCAAGACATCGGCATCAACCGCTGCGCTGTACCACCAAGTGAGTTAATTGATGATGCTCTGCTGGCTCCTGTGGATTCAATGGCTCCTGAAGATCACTCCATGGATGCAGGGGAGGATTCTTCCTCTGTGGAATAGATTGTTGATCACCTTATGCCTCTTTTGCGTAATTGGAATGTCCTGTGTTGGAACATTCGTGGGTTAAATTCGGAGAAAAAACTCCTCGCTCTATCCAATGCTATTTTTGTTAGTGGTTGCGCTATAGTTTGTCTTCAAGAAACTAAGAAACCTCTTATCGACCTGGCTTTTATCAAAACTTGTTGCCCTAAGAGATTTGATAAGTTTGCTTTTGTTCCTTCTCGTGGTGCATTCGGGGGCCTCCTTACTGTTTGGAATAGCTCTGTTTTTACTGGAGATGTGGCCATCTCTCATGACTTTGTTTTGGGTATCAAATTTACTAGCACTCTCTCCGCGCAATCCTGGACCTTATATAACATTTATGGCCCTTGCACGGGCCCGGCCCGCGATGATTTCACTCAGTGGTTGTATGACATGCACTTACAAAAAAATGATGACTGTCTATTCCTTGGCGACTTCAATTATATTAGAGGCCCTGAGAACCGCAACAAGCCGGGAGGTGATCATAATGACATGTGCACTTTCAATGACATCATTCGTAAGCACAACTTAGTTGAACTGCCGCTCAAGGGTCGTCTCTACACGTGGAGCAATATGCAACAAGATCCTTTACTTGAGCAACTGGATTGGTTTTTCACCTCCCTACACTGGACCCTGATATATCCCAACACGCTAGTCAAACCTCTCTGCAAACCGGTCTCAGATCATACACCTTGTGTGGTCAGCATTGAAACAAAAATTCCTCATGCCAAATTATTCAGATTCGAATCATACTGGCTCCTTCACCCGGGATTTATGGATGTGGTCAAAAAAGTCTTGGATCGGCCTGTTAATTCTTCTAATGCAGCCACAGTTCTGTGTCGAAAATTCAAAAGGCTACGCCACGAATTGAAGGTGTGGAGCAAGAATATCTCCAGATTATCAGTGGCAATTGAAAACACAAACAAAACCCTTACAGAGCTGGATGATCTTGAGAACCTACATGCTCTCACCCTCCCCGAATGCAATTTCCGCAAGATAATCAAAGCCCATCTCCTCCGATTGTTGGACTACCAAAAGCAGTATTGGAAGAAGAGATGCACCATCCGTTGGGTTAAATTCGGTGACGAGAACACCAAATTTTTCCAGGCAGTTGCAACAGAACGTTACAGAAAAAATAATGTGGCTATCCTGCACACTCCTGATGGTCTCGTGGTGGAGGATCATACGGGTAAAGAAGCTCTCCTTTTTCAAGCATATACTGACAGACTGGGCACTTCAAACCCAACACAGATGTTGTTCGATCTCCCATCCCTCATCCGCCCGACTGAGAACCTCAACCATCTCACGGTTCCATTCACCAAGGAAGAAATAGACATGGTAGTCAAAGACATGCCTGTTGATCGCGCTCCAGGCCCTGATGGATTTAGTGGAATGTTCCTCAAAGCCTGCTGGGAAATCGTCAAACAAGACTTCTATACCCTCTGCGCGCAATTCCATGCGGGAAATCTCGACCTTCAAAGCATCAATGATGGCCTAATCACTTTGATCCCCAAAAATGGCTCTCCCACTACAGTCAATGATTACCGGCCGATCACTCTGCTTAACTGCTATCTTAAGCTAATCACAAAACTTCTGGCCAACCGTTTGCAAAAGGTCATCCTGCGTATCATACACCGCAACCAATACGGCTTCATCAAGGGGCGCTCGATCCAAGATTGCTTAGCCTGGACATTCCAATATATTCATCAGTGCCAGGCATCCAAGCAGCAGATAATTCTCCTAAAATTAGACTTTGCTAAAGCCTTCGATACGATCGAGCACGAAGCGATGATCAACATCATGAAACACATGGGGTTTAACGATAAATGGCTGTCATGGATAAGATCAATTTTTTCTTCTGGACGATCCTCCGTACTTCTTAATGGGGTGCCGGGCGACAATTTCACTGCCGATGTGGGGTCCGACAGGGAGACCCCCTCTCCCCACTCATTTTCGTCCTGGCAGCCGACTTGCTACAATCTGCAATTAATGACGCCTTCAGGAGAGGTCTAATTAACTTGCCCTTCCCATCCAATGGCAATATGGACTATCCTATTGTTCAATACGCCGATGACATGATTCTGCTCATGCCAGCCTGCCCTAGTCAAGCTTTGATCATCAAGAACATTCTGAACGACTACGCTCAATCCATTGGCCTAAATATCAACTTCCACAAGTCCGCACTCATACCCATCAACTTGGATGTGGGACTGTCCAACGATATTGCAAGGATTTTTGGGTGTTCTATTGGCTCCATGCCCTTCACCTACCTCGGCCTGCCCCTTGGCACCTCCCGACCCACAACACATGATCTCATGCCACTTGTCAATAAAGTCGAAAGGAACCTGACCTCAACGCTTTCCCTTATGTCTTATGCTGGCAAACTGACATGGCTCAACACCTCAGTCACATCCTTGCTCATTTATGCCATGTGCACATTAAAGTTCCCACCAAAACTCATTGAAATGTTGGACAGAATTAGGAGAAGATGTCTTTGGATCAAGAAGACTGACCAAGGGGAGAAATGTAATTCTCTTGCGGCATGGGATATGGTATGTAAACCAAAAAACAGAGGAGGCCTTGGTGTGCTCAACCTCAAGATCCAGAATGAAGCCTTACTCATGAAATTCCTTCACAAATTTTATAACAAACTGGACATTCCTTGGGTGCAACTTACTTGGGACACGTACTATCACCAAAAAATCCCGCATGCAACAGACCCAGTCGGATCCTTCTGGTGGAAGGATGTGCTCAAGCTAACTCCTTGCTTCCGAGGAGTATCTTGTATCAACATTGTCTGTGGCACCACGGCCCTCCTATGGAAAGATCTCTGGGCCAACCAAGTACTACAGGAATCACATCCCCGGGCTTTCTCACATACAACCAATGAAGATGTCTCTGTCCGTGATTTCTTGGGGATCACGTCACTTGGGATGACCTTCCACCTGCCGCTCTCTCCACAAGCGTTGGACGAGGTACGGCACATGCAAACGATTGTGTCATCGTTTCAACCCATGGCATCCTCATCAGACGTCTGGCACTATACTTGGGGCAAAACCATCTTCAAAGCCACAGACTACTACCGCTTCTTCTTCAAGGAGGTCCAATCTCACCAAGTATTTGGATGGCTATGGAAATCTAAGTGCATGATGAAGTTGAAGGTCTTTGCTTGGCTCTTGCTCAATGACAGGTTAAACACTCGGAATATGCTCAAACGACGACACTACAACATTGGTGACAATCACAATTGCCTCCTTTGTGGACTAAGCATTGAAGAAACAGTTGAGCACATGATCTTCACATGCCCATTCAGTAGGCAGTGCTGGCATGCTTTGCATATTAATTGGGAGCCCTTCCCTGGCCGATTACAAGCTATCGAGGACCAAAAAACCAACCACCCCACGCCTATGCTGTTTGAAAAATTCACTGTGGCGGCGTGGAGCATATGGAAGGAGAGGAACAACAAGCACTTTAGAGCAATAAATCCTTCTTTTCGGTCCTGGCTTGATAGATTCAAAAAGGAGTTTGAACTCCTTCAATATCGGGTCAAAGAGGACCGTAGGCCTCTTGTACTAAACTTTGTAAACTCTCTACACTAAATCCTCTTGCATTGTCTCCCTTATCTTGACTTGGACACAAAGTGGCCAAGCCCCCCCCCCATGTAATTATCACCCCTGTATAGTGTTATTTGATCCTTAATACATTTACACAGTAGGAGCCTTTCCTACTGTTTCCTGGTTAAAAAAAAGGATTCAGATTATACAAACATCTGAATAATTCGATGCTTAAATGCAAAGAAATCATGATTTCAAAAATAGAAGATTAGAAGCAGACGCTCTGATCAAAAGATAAGTAAGTTGAATAGCCTTAGGGATACAATCGACAGCAATTTGATTGGTCGAGAATCAGCTCTTGGTCAAATGACGTCCAAGTCGGAAGGATGAATTCGATGATCCGACTGAGGATTGCGAGCATCCGCAACATATTGAATCAACGGACTCAAAAGGATAGTGACAGAGGAGGCCAATAAGCTTACTAGACTTATGGGACTAATCATAATGCAAGCAAGCAATAATTTCAAGGATAATAGGTTGTTGAGGATTTTCGAAGATCGAATGGTATTTTGAAGACTTTTGTGAAATACATTAATCAACTGGGGATGAGAGGATACTCGATAAGTGCGAGGAATTATCCGTACGGATATTCAGGTGACAAAGAACTGCAAGGCAGTAGGCACAAAGTATTCTCGAAACAATCAGGAGGATTTCCGGGTATCTTGTAGTAACAAGAGCAATTGGGGATGAATGTAAGAATGGCAAGTGTATGTAGTTATCCATAGGGGTTGACGGTGGAAGGGACTTGCAAACGCGATGAGGATAAGATATTAGGATAACATGGGAGAGTATCTTCAGGGTCTTCTGATGAATCAAGCCATCATATGGAATGAAGGGGCTCTCCAGGAGGAAGTGGTTACGAGATCCTAGAGTCAGAGTTAGTAAAATCTTTAACCCGAATAGATGAGAGATCAGAGTCCCAGAGTATAGACGAGGAATAAAAAGATCCTAATACCACCCAATGGCGACGTGGGCCCGTAAGACACACAACCATGTTAGTAAAAGTTTTTCATTGACTAGACTCAACTTTGGCCAAGGAGTTGGAAAGGGGGATACCTACAGGCAGTTGGCTCTGATACCAACTTGTGACGCCCCCGATTCAATCATACACTAATCATACATGCAAATGTGTACGATCAAGATCAAGGACTCACGGGAAGATATCCCAACACAACTCTAGACATAAATCAAAATAATACAAGCTTTATATTACAGGCCAGGGGCCTCGAGGGCTCGAATACAAACGAGTCAGCGGAAGCAACAATATCTGAGTACAGACATAAGTTAGACAAGTTTGCCTTAAGAAGGCTAGCACAAAAGCAACAACGATCGAAAAGGCAAGGCCTCCTGCCTAGGAGCCTCCTAACTACTCCTAGTCGTCGGCGGCCTCACGTAGTAGTAGGCACCCTCGGTGTAGTAGTAATCGTCGGTGGTGTCATCAGGCTCCTAAGCTCCACCATCTAGTTGCGACATCCGGAAATAATGGAAAAGCAAAAAAAGAGGGAGCAAAGCAACCGTGAGTACTCATCCAAAGTACTCGCAAGCAAGGATCTACACTACATATGCATCGGTGTCAATGAAATGGGTTGTATCTGTGGACTAGACTGTAGAATGCCAGAAGAGAAGGGGGAAGCCTAGCCTATCGAAGACTAGCATCTTCAAGCATCTTGCAACATTTAGAAGAGTACAGATCAACATAATGTAAAGTAGTAGTAGTGTTATCAACCTCAGCCAGAGATCCTTTCTCGACTCCTGGCGAGAAAGCAATCCCAGAGCCATACTATCCATTTCTCATCACAAGTATCCAGTTCTAGTTGTATCGATCGGGATACAACTCCAAGTGTCTGTTACTGTAGGACAGGCTATCGATAGATGTTTTCTTCCCTACAGGGGTGCACCAACTTACCCATCACACTCGATTAACTCCGGTCGGACACACTTTACTGGGTCATGCCTGGCCTCGGCCAAACAATACGCCGCAACGTGACCTAGGCTTAATAGAGAGGTCAGCACGCCGGACTAAACCTATGCCCCCAGGGGTCATGGGCCATCGCCCCGGGAACTACTGCACATGGCGAGGGCGGCCGGTGAGCAGACCTAGCTACCTCCTTAAAGAAGGCAGGTGCTTACGCAGTCCAACCCGGCGTGCGCCGCTCAGTCGCTAACGTCTATTAAGCTTCGGCTGATGTATACGACGTAGAACTCCCATACTATGCCCACGTGATGGTTAGTGCTATCAGGCTAGAGGCCCCTCGGATCAAATATCCAAACCGTTAGTGTGTTGGTAGTGCGGTCACGAGTAGAGACTCGCGAAAGATGTGACCCCGTCGCCCCGTCTTGAGGACTTGTGGCAAGGGCTAAGAATGCCCGGCCACGCCTCATAGTTATCTCGCGGGCACTCTCCAGGCCAACCCGACTCCTCATCACTCGCAATTAAGCTCGCGCGGGTTCCCCTCAGGGCTGACCCGTCTTTAGTAACAAGGTTCAGTGTAAATTCATAGTAACCATAGTAATTGTGTGTCTAACACCAAGGGGAACCCTGAGGAACCACCCTCGATGGATTCCAGTCGATGTAATCATCAAGGTGAATGTAAGAGGAACCACCCTCGAGGTTTAATCTTGAGGGGTTGCATGACAGAGTCGTATCAGAAGTGGTTAAGGAGGAAATCACCCTTGATGACCACGACCGAACAGCTACACTATAGAGATCTCATTAGGAGTGATGTATGAGGTGTCACCCTCTACACTCGATAGTAACTCTGCAGAGTCGTACAACTAGGGGGGTGATGTGCGGTGTTGGGGCCTGGACGTCAATCACGTTGATCGCGTCATCGAACATAAAGCGTGGCAACTGGGACAAGGTGAGGGTCACTGATGGATCACTAACCAACCTATACTAAGCAGTTTAGGGTAAGCACGTAAGGTACAATGAACATGTTACAAAAGCAAGCTATGCATCAGAATAGGAGCAAACAATATCAGTAGCAAAATCTAATGCAAGCATGAGAGAATGGAATGGGCGATATCGGGATGATCAAAGGGGGGGGCTTGCCTAGTTGCTCAGACGAGAAGGAGGGTCGTCGATGACGTAGTCGAACACAGGGCAGCATCGGCGGCAGTCTCGAAGTCTACCGGAGAGAGGAGAGGGAAGAAACAATAAATATAAGCAAATAGATGAATCACTAAGCATAATATGGTAATATGGTGTGCCGGGTGTGACCTAACATATGGATACACTATATGGGTGAAGGGGCATTGCAACCGGGAATGCTTTCCCAGTTCCGGACATGTGTTAGAAAGATGACCGGAGGGGGAATATTGCATGTTTTCTATGCTAGGGATGTGTGGCAGGCGAACGGACCGCGTATTCGGATTCGTCTCATCGTTCTGAGAAACTTTCATATAGAAAACTTTTTCATCCGAGTTACGGATTATTTTCTATGATTTATCAAATTTTTAAACATTTTCTGGAATTATCTAAATTAACAAAAATGGAATTATGACGTCAGCGTTACATCATTGTGACGTCAGCAGTCAACAGGACGGCTAACCAGGTCAAACTGACCAGTGGGTCCCACCTGTCATAGACAGTGGACTAATAGAAGTTTAAACTAACTAAAATGAGGTTAATTAACAGCTGGGCCCTACATGTCAGTGACTATTTAGTTTAACTAATTATTTTTACTTAGGAAAATGTTTTAATTAGGTTAGTTATGTGGTGGGGCCCGTGTGTCAGTGGCACTATGCTGCCATGTCAGCTACTTGACCGGTCAACGTGGTCAACTGGGGCCCCTGGGCTCACTTGCCAGCGACCCAGGGAGTGGCCCCATCCAACCACGTCAGCGGCGACCGGCGACGAGCCACCGGCGACCTCCAGACGCGGAGGAGGACCACGGGGGCGGTCGGATTCGTGCTAGGGACGACCAAAGCGCACGGTTTTGGGTGTGTTAGAACGGGACGACCTAGACGCGTCCAACCGCGATGGTGGCGCGGGCTGGCGTGGCCGGAAACGGGCGCGACGGCGGCGGCAGGCGGCGGCGCTCTCGGTCGATCTTCGGAATCGGTGAAACGGCGCGCGCGAGCAATCTAAGAGGCCTGGTCGCACCACAGAAGTGCCCTGAGCACGGCGGTGGGCTCGGGTGACCACGAGAGCTACCACAGCGCTGGCGACGAGTTTAACAACGGAGAAAAGCTCCGGCAATGGCACAGCAGCGTCGACCGCAAGCTACGGCGAAAAGCAGGTGGCCAGAGGGAGAGGAAGAGAGGGGAATGCTCACCGAGCGGCTAAGAAAAGCCCTCAACGGGTTAGGAGCAACAGAGCGGAGAGGATCGGTGACGGCGGTGTGTCGGGATCCGAGGAGGAAGAAGGCGGTTTGCCGGTGATGCAGGGCTCCTCGGCTCCTTCCAGCGGCTCCAGAGGATGCGGCATTCCACGGCGATGCCGACGAGCACGGCCAGGCCGCATCGAAGGCACGGTGGCCGCGGAGATGATGAAGACGCGACGGCGATGGCGCTCGGAGGTGGATGGGGAACGAGGGGGGGAGGCAACGCGCAGGCGGAGAGGGCGAGGGGATTCTGGGAGTGGGTGGTGGTAGGTGGGGGAGGACTCGAGGAGCCGAAGGGGAGGCGCGGGGCCTTATCCCCTCGCCGAAGCCGGCGAGGTGGTCCGGCGGCGATGCGCGGGCGCACGCCCTCGGTCGATTGAACAAGGGGAGGGGGACAGGACCGGGGAGAGGTAGGTGGGCCGGCCTGCTGGGATGGGCCGAAGCCTAAGGGGAGGCCAGGGGCTTTCTCTCCCTCTTTTGCTTTCCCCCTTTTTTTGCTATTTCTTTTTACAGAAAAAAGCTTTGCAATATTTGAGCTCCCCAAAAGGATTCTGTAAAATGTGGGACTTGGGCACATAATTACATTGCACTAGTTGGCACTGCCAAAAAAGATTGTGAGGCTTTTGAAATAGTTTGCCACTTTTATAATTTAAAAAGGCATTTAATCTATTTATTTTAGCCATTTTTTAACCAATTTAGGGCACTTAGACATTTTGCAAAATGTTGCTTCACCACCAATATTTGTTATGAATTATTTGGCACAAGATGAACATTTTAGATTTCATGTCTGAGCAATTTGGATTTTTGACTTTAGATTTGATTTGAATTTGAATTGTGGTTTGGATCAAGTGAAGATTAACAACAGTAACATGACGACATGGCACCATTAACAGGGGATTACTATAGCATGACACTGGGGGTGTTACATCATCCAAACAGTGCGTGCATGCACAATATCCCTTATTGTATTTCCTGAAAGGTTACTGAGAGCAGGCGAATCATTGATGGTGACGAACAACAACGCATTTAGGTCAAATTCTCCCCCCATGTGCTCATCCCACGCACGTACACCTTTTCCATTCCACATTTGTAAGAGTTCTTCAACTAATGCCCTTAGGTACACATCAATGTCGTTGCCGGGTTGCTTAGGGTCTTGGATGAGCACTGGCATCATAATGAACTTCCGCTTCATGCACAACCAAGGAGGAAGGTTATACATACATAGAGTCACAGGCCACGTGCTATGGTTGCTGCTCTGCTCCCCAAAAGGATTAATGCCATCTGCACTTAGACCAAACCATACGTTCCTTGCGTCACCTACAAAGTCCTCCCTGTACTTTCTCTTGATTTTTCTCCACTGCGACCCGTCAGCGGGAACTCTCAACTTCCCGTCTTTCTTACGGTCTTCTCTGTGCCATCGCATCGCCTCGGCATGCTCTTTGTTTAGGAACAAACGTTTCAACCGTGGTATTATAGGAGCATACCACATCACCTTGGCAGGAATCTTCTTCCTGGGGCGGTCGCCCTCGACATCACCAGGGTCATCGTGGCTGATCTTATAGCGTAATGCACCGCATACCGGGCACGCGTTCAAATCTACGTACTCACCGCGGTAGCGGATGCAGTCATTAGGGCATGCATGTATCTTCTACACCTCTAACCCTAGAGGGCAGACAACCTTCTTTGCTTCGTACGTACTCTCGGGCAATTCGTTTTCCTTTGGAAGCATCTTCTTTAACATTACCAACAATTTTCCAAATCCCTTGTCAGATACACCATTCTCTACCTTCCATTGCAGCAATTCCACTATGGTGCCCACCTTTTTCATGTCAGCTTCGCAATTCGGGTACAACAATTTCTTGTGATCCTCTAACATGCGCTTCAACTTCTTCTTCTCCTTTTCACTCTCGCAGTTTCCCTCTGCATCAGCAATGGCCCGATATAGGTCATCAGTTGGCTCATCTGATGCCTCTTCTTCAGCTTCTTCCTGCATTGCCGGCTCAGATTCTTCCCACATTGCCGGCTCAGCTTCTTCCCTCATTGTTGTATCATCGTATTCAGGGAACCCATGGCCAGGATAGCTATCGTCGTCCTCTTCTTCTTCATTGTCTTCCATCATAACCCCTCTTTCTCCGTGCTTCGTCCAAACATTATAGTGGGGCATGAAATCGGACTTAAACAGGTGGACGTGAATGGTTTTTAACTTAGAGTAATTTTGACCGTTCTTACAGCCAGCACATGGACAAGGCATAAAACCATCCGCCCAGTTGTTTGCCTCAGCCGTAAGCAGAAAAGTATGCACGCCATCAACGAAATGGGGAGATCATCGGTCATCGTACATCCATTGCCGGCTCATCTTCATTACACAGCACCGAAAAGACCAAATTAATACAAGTTCATACATAAAGTTCATACAACACTTATTCTCATAAAACAAACATACAAATAACTCTCAGCTAAAGCATTTAAATGCAACAACAAATGCGATCAAGATAGCAACTAAGGTAACAATTGATCCAACAGCATAATGATACCAATCCTGACTATCAATGGCATATTTTCTAATCTTTCTAATCTTCAAGCGCATTTTCTCCATCTTGATCTTGTGATCATCGACAACATGCAACTCCAATTCCATCTTCTCCCCCTCAATTCTTTTCAATTTTTCTTTCAAATACTCGTTTTCTCTTTCAACTAAATTTAACCTCTCGACAATAGGGTCGGTTGGAATTTTTGGTTCACATACCTCCTAGATAAAAATATCTGTCAACTTGATGGGCATAATTTGTCATAAACACGAAATGCAACAAATAGTTATAAAATAAAATATACCACATCCGAATCATAACCCGGACGAGGGCCGACGGGGACAGATATCGAAACCATGGCACTATGAATAACAAACAATGTATGGGTAAGATAATTATACAAGTAACTATATATCTAAATCACACAAACTTGATTTTTTATATAAAAAAGATAAGAACAAGAGGCTCACCACAAGGTGGTGCGGCGACGGGACGGTGCGGACGATCGACGGTGGTTAGGACGGAGACGGGAGGCACTAAGTAAACCACACCTACATATGCAAACTAAGACTTATTTTGAGCTCAAATTGCATATAAATCAAATAAACTACCACATATAATTCCTCCCAAATTACTAAAACCCACAAATTAATCACTATATAAAGCATTGCAAGAGCTAATCTAGCAATGAGAGATGAAAGGACAAAGTTGATTACCTTTGTGATCACTTGAATGGATGGGGGCCTTCAAATCTTGACAAAATTTGGACAAAATGTGTGATGAACTCGAGGGGAAGAACAGAGAGGAGAGGGGAAAGGGGGGAACAGAGCGAGCTCGGATGGACGAAGGGTTTATATAGGACGACCTTTAGTGCTGATTCGTGCCACGAACCGGTACTAAAGGTGCTGGAGGGGCCCCAGTCTGACAATATCCTGCCACCACTCTCTTTAGCACCGGTTCGTGGCACGAACCGGTGCTAAAGGTTCGCAGCGAACCGGTACTAATGAGAGTGGCCCGCCTAGCCGTTGGAACCGGCACTAATGAGTTGAACATTAGGCCATTTTTCTACTAATGTGAATAATAAACATTTATCATGATATAAGAAAATATAAATAACATCTTTATTATTGCCTCATATTTCCTTTAGGTCGGTGGGAGAGATGGCATGCACGGTGATCTTGTGGTTAACCATCACAGCGAGGCCATTGGGAAGATAAATCACCTTATCCGGGTGGTGCTCGTCGTTGGCGGAGGAGGAGGTGCAAGCGATCGGTCCATCCCTGTCCAGAAGTTTAATAAAGTATGTAAAATTACAGTATAATTAGCTATTTTTGAGAAAAAATATCTAGTGATACCAATTTTATGTCACATGAATCGCGTATTAACAAAGTGGTACTAAGTGAAAGACTTGAATTAA
This sequence comes from Triticum urartu, assembly GCF_056163025.1. Taxonomy (NCBI): domain Eukaryota; kingdom Viridiplantae; phylum Streptophyta; class Magnoliopsida; order Poales; family Poaceae; genus Triticum; species Triticum urartu. The sequence goes on from NC_141879.1 coordinate 116,413,988, forward strand.
TTTGTTACATGTTTCTATGTTTTGCAACAACGTGTAAATTGGTTGAATTTACAGGTCCATATGTATGACATGGGCAACGGAAGCGGGGGCATTGCCGTAATTATTTATTGGGTTTATTGGGTTTTGAACCCTGAACCTCTTGGTTGCAAGTTTATACACCTAACCAATCCACCCATAAGCTGAAGCTGATGAGAAAAGATGGGCTACGCATTTGCACGTCAACACTCCCTCTCACGCGTGGCTCACTCGGGTCTAAACATGGACTGAAAGTGAGCTGCAAATTGATTGCGCTAGCCAGATTTTGAACTCAAGACCTCTTAACTCCTATACCATGTAGAACTGCACGCACCAGCCGGTTCATCTAAAAGCTCAAGCTATGGGTGGGAGAGGGTCGAACATTATACTCCAACACCTTCTAGTGGGAATGTGTGTTCTATATTTCTATTGACACTATTTATAGCTCTAGTTTGCCACCAGTATTGCTTAATTTCTGCAACCTGTTAAATCTATTATGTACTTCTATCTATTATATACTTAAAACAAAAGTCAAATTAGCCATCACGTTCGTCCACATGTGCTAATATTTTTTTAGCTGTTTGATTAGAATAATAACAGCTAAGATTTAAAGGTTTTTCATAACATCGTAAAATATAGAAACCGCTATTATTGAACCTTAATGGTGTCGCGTTACATAGGATAGAAAAAAAAAAAGCAATACAACGGACCGTGGCAAGATGTCATGTTACATAGGATAGCAAAAAAGAAAACAATACGAAGGACCGCGGCAAGAGGCCAAGCGATCAAGCTAGCAGTAACCAACAGGTAACACGTTCATGAAATTCTTTTTTTAGGATGGATAAGAAGACGCACTTGAACTCTGTATTTTATAAACAATGGACTCTGTTTTTAGAAGGATGTAAGAAACCAGCGTAAGAGAAAGGAAACTGAGAGGCCGGCGTAGGCACTATTGGCCATGGCACATAAAAATATGTCTAAGACAAATATCTAAACTTACGTTGGCATTGGAAAGTACGGCTGTAACTCCCGTGAAAAAAACAAGGCCGCCAGATAGCTAAAACAGGTACGGCTGACATAAAGGAGTCCGAGCGCCAAGCAAAAAAAGAGTCCAACCAAAATACGTATACAAATATATCTTATGATGTCAAAATATGTGAACATCTACGTGTCAAATTTTTTTCTATTCTCACATTTTTTAAGGATGCCGATAAGTATCACACGTGTGGGCGTTAGGGAGGCTGCCCACACATTTTGTGTGGTGTATAAGAGGAACAGCCCACACACCCACGTGTGGGCAAAAAAAGTAATGCCCACACACCTTTTTTTTCCCTCCCGATCCCTCTCACACGCGTGTGTGTGGGCGAAATAGATAACGCCCACACGCCTCGTACGTCAGGCCTCGTACCTCGTGGTCCCGCACGCCCGCGTGACAGTCACCGCGCATCCCGCAGTTGCCATGGTTCAGACCCTCGTCCATATTCGTTTAACTGCAGTTGCCATGTCGCTGAACTTCGGTTGCCATGTCGTACAACTACAGTTGCCATGGTTGTTCAACTGCAATTGCCATGTATGGTCTGATCTACTGCAGTTGCCATTATTTTCAAAACTTTAAGAGTTGCCATCTATTAAACACTAGGCAGTTGCCATGTAGCACTACAAGAAGGCATGGCAAAAAAACATGTTTGGGTAAAAGAGAGAGTTGCCATGTGCTCACAAGCATGCTAGGGCAGTTGCCATGTAAAAGAAAGAGTTGACATCTACTTACATGCACGCTACGGCAGTTGCCATGTACCATGCAAAAACACATGGCAACTTGGGTAAAAAGCGTTGCCATCTGCTTACAAGCAAAGTTAGGGCAGTTGCCATATACCTGCAGAAACACATGGCAACTGCCAGCTTTGGGTGTGGGCTAGGAGACGGGCGTGTGAGCGAAGTGATAAGCGCCCACACACCAGCCCCCTCTGCGTGCATGAAACTAGTGTGTGGGCGAATTGCTAAACGCCCACACACCAGCCACCCGTGTGGTGAAAAAAAAACGTGTGGGCGACCGGATGAATGCCCACACACCAGCTTAGTCCTACGGGGCACATAAAAACTGCTAGAACGCGCCAAGATTCGTGCATAATTGGTTGGACGAGGATCCATGCGTGTGGGCGAGTTGCCAGACGCCCACACGTGTGAACGTTAACATTTTCGTTTTTTAAAATGAATATAAAGTGTGTTCTAATTGTAATGGCTGATAGTATAAAGTAAAATTTGTTAATTAGAAATAGTCATGAAGACCACATGAAATCATATACAATATATTACTAAAAGAAATACGTCATCCTTATCTACAGTATATACTAGATGGATAGATGAAAAATTTGATCAAGTTTTTTTTAAGCTAAATCCGATCAACTGAACACCGCCATGGATTCTAAAAAAAAGATGCGGAACTACAGCCAACAAATGTATATCATAGATGTGTTTAAAAAAACATAGACTATATGGATCCCTAAAGAAACGTATACTTGATGGAGATCCGTCTATCTTAGGAAAGCCACCAATTGGGATCCACGTAAAATTGGCAGTTAAGGATCCACATAGGATGCACCATGTACAACAGGACTATTTGCGCAATAGAAACTGAAAAAGATAATAAATTTGATACACATACGGTCACTTTTTTTTCTACATATGCCATGGTGCTGCTTCCCCTACATCAATTGATGTGCACCACGACGTCTAGAGTTTGTGGACGACCAGGAGAAGCACCCGCATCAAAGGATCTTCTATAGCAACTACAAATCCGTCAAGTGGATTTGAAGTTGGCCGCAACCACTGCAACAACCCGCATAAATTATGTGATGAGCTTGAGAAATGACGATGATTTCAAGCTGGTAGAGCAGACAAACGCGCAAGGTGTCTGAAGTCTGCGACAAAGCTATGGTTACAGAAGGCCATGATTTGGGGTCCTCGAGTCAAAGGCAAGGTACATGGAGAGTCTGATATGGTGCTATCGATATTGCTAGAGGTGACAATGTCAGAAGGCCATAAGGATAATGGTGAGTGACCACAAAGACGACAAACAGAGGCGCGGATTTGGCATCACACGGTGTGACTTTAGTTTACGTGGGCTAATTTTCAATGAGACGCCTCGACACAACTTTAGAGTCAAGTCTCAGAAAACAAAATTGTTCGAACTGACTGCACAAGGTTTCAGGTCGGTCCACATAGATTATGCCCTCTCCTCATGCATCCACATGATCCAATGAATGCAGGCGCATGCAAGAGGCTGTAGATAGTACTCCAAGAGGTTGTAAGGAGTACATCATATGAAGACATAGTAATTACTTTCAGGTATGAAAAATCATTCCACGGGACAAATAATAAGGATGATAGAAGCAATATGACGAAATATATCTATCTATGAGGTAAGATAATATTGTAGTAAACGATTGACAGGAAAAAATGCACCACACTTGATAGTCCACGTCTAGCAATAAAATAGACACCTAACATGGCATGTGATAGGAGGTTAAGGCATACTCCCTCCGTATTTGTTTACAGAGGGAGTACAACAGAAGAAAAACTCTGGTAAGCACCCAACTACCGTGCGGAAGCCATAATAATATGTACATCAACTACTAATTTTGGCTGACTATATATCACTTATAATATTAAAATCATCAATAGAAAAAGAAGGCTTGATCCAAGTTCTAAGAGGACCATTTTTATAGATTTTATATTAACATGACAAGTCTACATGTTCATCGAGATAAGATGAAAATTTTTGCACCATTGATTTTTGTCCAAGGTTATATCGGTGTAGAAGAGTCGAAATGTGTATAAAACTCCTTAGTACATAGTATAAGTATATATATTTCTTTTTAGGTAAATATACTTAAGATTTGCTGTATGAAATATTCAGAATAAGGCATAAAAAGAATTGGCATAACTATTTGTATTTTAACTCCATATGAATCTATAAATAGATAAATTTCAAAATAGTCATATATATTATATATAATTAGTAATTGTGGTTCAGAGAGTATTGAAAAATATTCAAAAATACAAGTTGATACAGCACAATACAACATGAGCAATATGATTACAAGGAGTGGATCGAAGTGGGCAAATAGGAAGGTTGATATGTTATACAAGTCCAGAGGGCATTTCATCGGCAAACTATAATGCAATCGATCAGACATATGTATATCATATATAGTTAGTGGAAAACGAAATCAGGTGATACCCAATCAAAACGCCATATAAATGGTAGAGAAACAAATTATAGACAAAGAATCTATATAGTCAACCTAGCCGCGCAAATGCGCGGGCCACACCATTAGTTAATTAGTGATACTACATGTGTAGGCTATAGAAAAGGTAGAATCACCTAGGCATCAGTTGATATTTGCTTCTTTTTGTTACCGGGAATGCCTTGCACCTATTGTACCCATGAGGAAAGGAATTGTCTGCAAGCTCAATTATCCTCTGAAACAAAGAAAAGGAAAGAGAGCGAGGACTATCTATTTGATTTAGTACAACTTTGTACTAAATCAACGACAACTAATATAAAATAGAGGGGTACGATGTATCATCCCATAGTGGATAATTTTCGAAGTTGCATGAGTGACGCGATCAACTGCCTAATGGCGCCTTGTGCATGGAATTTGCAAAGCTAAAGAAACACCCCATGATCACTGCGATGAAAAGAACTCCAAACACAACGAGCGTGGAAAGCAGAATGCCCGCATAGCCTGACGATGCCTTGGCCGCGCACACAAGGCTCACTGTCAAGGTAACCACTGGAACTTTTGTGTGTGTGTGTGTGTAAGCACGGTGCTCACCTGATCTCCGGTTCTTGCGAATTAAAGTTGGCCGCTAGGAAGGATGGAATGAGCGCAGGTCTGGCATTGGCCATTGGGTAACTCGTAAGAGGCACTCGGGTAGCCAGGCTGACTTGCCCGTGGAACCTCTCGGGTGCGCCGAGAGCTCGATCGCCTCCTACTAGGTCCACAGGCAAATCATCCTTGGCTACCGAAGATGGCCTCTTACCTCCACGCAAGACCTCACCCGTGTCCTGGCGCGCTCACGAATGAACTGGTTGATGATGGTGCTTGCATGCCGCGCCTGGCCACGTATTTATAAGAAGGCCGGGGAGGCAGATCAGGGGCGACTTCGGTGAGGCCGATCATGTTTGACACAGGTGAGTAGAATCTTGGCCTTTGACAAGGGCGAAAGGTGTCGATCGACCAGAGCAAGTAACCACCACCGGACCACACACACTGCATGCCGGACTGAAGATCTATCTCGTTTCCTTTCCGGAGAGCATCCAGGGATTTGGATCTTGATCACGTTTGTTCAGGTTGGTTCGGTTGACCAGTACGTGCGCGCGTGTGGTCTTTCCAGTTGGGTTCCACTCGCGTGACCTGCCGACATGGAATTCGTGCACGTGGAGCAGAAGAACAATGCCGTCCGGACCGGACGGTGGTCAGAATAATAAGGTTAAGGGTAAATGTTGTGGTGCTGGGTGGAAAAGGATGTGGTGACGAAGAAGAGATCGAGCCGGGATTCGGACACTGGACCTGGTCGCCTCCTGCCTGGCTCCATGCACCGATGCACGTCCCCGGCTGGTCCAGCGCCGGTGTTGATGTGCAGCCTCCTGCCCTCCTGGATCGGCATCGTTTACTCTTTTTCGGATTAGCGTCGCAGGGTGCACGGTAACATTATCCTGCTTGCAGAAGGCAGATATTGGAGTGGTGCAACACAAAGTGTGCTCGGGCCAGGATGGAGACGCAACGTACACGGAAAAAGCACTTTCGGCAAAATGGTGCTGTGACAGAATCCTCTCCGAGGATCACATCGAGCAGACCAACAAGGATGGGGGGAAATGTCTAATTATCAATGTCCAAAAAATACATTCAGTCAGGGAACAATGCAACATGATGATTATCGGAAAATGCTTGCCTTCACCCGACTCATCCTACGCGTTTTCATGCTCGCCATGCTGCCGCTTGTCTGCTCTCTATCTCTCTTTCGTTCCCGTATGGATTGGATCTCGCCATCAGGCATTCTCCCATCCTCGCACCAGTCACCCCGTGGACGCAACGGCAACACTGTACAAGGATGAGCTTGGTGCTGCAACCAGGCTGCAGACTGCTACAAGTGAATAGTGCAGGTGGTGTTGGATGTTGCAAGGCAACCACTGGTGTGCTTCTATCTGCTGCAAAAGAGGACCGCTGCTGCAGGAGCCAACAATCAACAGTGCTGTGAGGCCAATGCTCTGTATGCCTTGAAACCTGAGGAGAGGGTCTAACACTACTTGGAGAAGAAGATTGAGGATGGTGCTAGACTGAACGCGGAAAATGGCCGCAAGGCAAAGAAGGCTGCTGCAAAGGAAGCCTCGGTGTTGCCATGGCGGAGTTCAAACAAGCAGCCGAGCGTGCGAGAGGAAGAAGATTACACAAGTTGCATCAAACAGCTGCGAAGTCCACTGATTTTAACACACCTACAGCCAGCTGACAGCTAACGCTGGCAATGATGCATCAACATATATGGATAAATGAGGATTCAGTAACTGGCATTGAAATACAAATCCACCCGGTTTGGAAGCACAAAGGACAAACAAACAACATCTAAAGAAACAAGCTGAAACATAGTATAACTTCAATATTAATCATATCTTACTATGCCACAGAAATACAAAATGACGCCATCCTATGTGCTCTTCAAAAAATGTACTCGCATAGAAACACCAAAACCATCAGCAATGTAGTGCTTTCCGGTCGCAAAAACTAACAAAGTTCAAACATAGCAACTTTAATCAAATATCCCTAGATACTACTAACCATGGTCAAGATAGATACATATCCATGTGTAACCATTGCATAAGCATGACTACACAAAGAGTAGTATCTGAAAGCAGTTGAAGCATTCCTACTGCCTATTAGAAGCTCTATACAATAATGGTAAACACACAACTCCTAGTGATATGCTGATAGCACCTCCCTACAATAATGGGAAACACAACTCCTAGTGATATGCTGATAGCACCTTGCATAGATAATCTTACCTCTCACAAGCACCGCTGTTACTATATATTCTGTGTAATTCACTATAAATAATGGTAAAAGAACTTAGTTGTTAAGTATAGCATTGTCAGAGGGCTCATAGCTTAGTTATTATCAGATATGTTCTAACTTCTTTTCTTAATCAGATGTACTTGACACATTTTCATGATTATTTTAAGAATCATTCAAATGCATATGTAGTCCAAATTGAAATACCTAAAACGTCTTATGATAGTGAACAGAGGGACCAAGGGAGTGCTAGCTAAGAAACAAACATTGAACTCCTGACTGTGTTGGCCACTCTGCAATCACATGAAACGCCTTACTGAACAATCAAAAAGTCGAAAACACACTACAACAGGGCAATGGCAATGGTTAGCAGTATTGATTTGATTTCAGTTGGGGTCCACAACTCAAATCAAATCAATACACAAGAAATGGATTTAATCAATAGGTGAACAGGCAGGGCCCCAAAATTGAATTGTCATATGTACTCATCTTTCATCATTTCATTACATATAAAGTACAGCAAGCAAACCCTTACCAAACCACCTCAACTCACGCCCCTGAGGTCACACATAACCAAGCCCCTTCAAATCGATCACACATAAGGAAATTAGACCTTGTTCAAACAAGTATCAGCACTAGCTACTAAAGGAACATTTTATCTGTAGCAAACCATATACATTAAAATACTTATCTAATGACAGGTATCAGCACTAAAAACAACAAAAACATCCAAATCCCAATTGTTCAGAAAACTAAACATCCAGACAGAATACCTAATTGAGTGAGAAATAGGGCATGCACAAAGGAATTACAAATGGCAAACGGGTCATTAATAAATCAAGGTACTGGTACAACTACAACAGGTCAATCCCCTACCAAGCAAAAGGAAAAAATCCTGCCTATCAAAGTTGGGGCATCTAATTGTATAACAGTGAATCAACCTACACAAAAGCTACCATATGGAAGATCAAATTGTTCAGGATACTAGGCAAGTCACCCAGGAATTACACTTGCCTACAACAGGTATTCTACACAAACCACAAACCACAATTCCCAACCAAGCAACCAGCTAACAATCCTACACCCAAATGAACTTAAAGCCAAACAGCTACACAAGAAATTCATTCAAAATGCATGTAGGTAACCATATTAGGGTAATTTAGGATTTCAACTGGTCAGGCCATTTCAACTCAGGCAAAATACAGAGCTTAAGCAGGATAAAAGCGGTTCCATAATCAGCAAAATATGATGGTATCCCAGGTAGGCTACAAGCAGTAAATAATAATATCTTTCAACACAAGCAAAATCTTAAAACTGGCATCGCGGAGTCACATATGCTTGCAAAAACAACAAGACGTCATAAACCCTAGGTACCCTAGACCCTTCTCCCGTCGGCAGCAACGGGGTGTCATCGCCGTCATCCCCGGCTTAGAATCCGAGCTTGGTGCGGCGCCAGTGCCTGCGCTTGGCGTTGTACCTGAGACAGCAACGAAACAGCTTAGGGGCGCCGCCTCCTCTCCATAGATCCATTACTAACCGGGGGTGAAAGATGATGGCGGCGGAAGGTACCTGATGGTGTTGTCGGTCCTCATGCGGATCCAGTAGGGGATGGGGCGGTTCTGGCGCTGCTTCTTGGCCAGCTTCTGCTTGATCCGGAAGGTCTTGTGCGACGGCTGCGGCGGATTGGAGGCGACGGGTCAGCGGGGATCCATGGAGGAGGGAACACGGGGAGAGGAATCGAAGCAGATGGGAGAGAGATTCGGGGGAGAGTGAACGGAGATGCGTACCATCGTGGCGGCGGAGACGGAGGCGGCTGCGGCGGCGGCGCGAGGAAACCCTTGGATCGGAGGAAGGGGAAATGGAAGGCGTGAGGGCTTATATAGTGGAGAGCAGTGCCGTATGGGCCTAATGGGCTCGGCTAGTTTCCTTGGAATGAAATAGATCGGCGGGCTGACTACTGCTGGTGGGCCTTTCTGTCAAACATACAGAACTGGACTTTCATGGGCTCGTAACGTGTCTGTACTCTTTCCAAGACAGACATCAAAGACTGGGCTTTAATGGGCTCATAATTTACATCTCTGACTCCGTCCTCCCTCACAATAACGACCTCCTCTAACCCTGAAAAAAACGATTTCTTCTGTTTCCGAGTTCCAAATACATGCGCATGTACTCCTCAGTACACACTTTTGTGTTTCAGAGAAGTTTCAGACATTAAGTGTTAATTTTTCAAATCTGTGTTGGCATAAAAACAGGTGGATATGCAACGAGGGTTGTACTAAAATATAAATTTGGTTGGATTGTATACAAACTATTAAATGATAGTAGTACTGATATGCAGAGTCTCTTGGATGCCAGTTTAGTAAAACGAGGAGAGTCTAAAGGGTACCAACCCTTTACCTAAAAGGCAGTCAAGAATTGGAGAGTCAATGGTTCTAAAAAAATCTGAGAGGAGCTCCCAAAAAACTCCCCTCTTATCCCTACTTATTTTTTACTAAAAAAACCCTACCTATTGTCGTAACTTGATCCTTCCCGATAGATGTTGTTGTTTTGATCCCAAGCTCATGTGATGTCCGGTGAACAGTAAAATTTGAAAAAGAAATTCTGAACTTTTATATGTGAACCATTGACAAATGTATCACAGCTTCCAAAAATTCATCACCAGATGACATTAATGGAAAATGTGGCTAAAAAACAAAATTGATGCTCCACATTTGGGAGCATTGAATTTTTTTTTTTGCCATGTCTTCCACGAACGTCATTTCATAATAAAATTTTACAATCTATCAAAACATTGCAAATGTTTCACACAACAAAAATTTAGAATTTTTTGAATTGTTTTTCATTTTTAATTGTTCACCCGAGCTCACATGAGCTCAGGATTAGAACAACACTCTCGCTTCCCAATCCACTTCCCAAAACCATAAACAATGGCGGGAGAACATTTCATCCTTGTGACCCTGTTAAAAAATTCATCTGGTTAACTAGTTAACTTGCTGATTAATCCCTACTCGTAGTCGTAGGATCACCGAGTAGCCGATAAACTAGTAAATCGTCCGGTTAATGGATTAACTTGCCAATTAGCCTATTGGTCCCCTACTCGCCAGCCAACCGAGTAGCTACCAGTTAACGATTTCCTCAACAATGTCTATGACCGCCTCCATCCCCACCGCCGACCGACCGTGATCTGCGTCGGTCCTGCCTCGCCTCCCGCTTTCTCAGCTGCTCGCCAATGCACACGATCGCTCCCAGCAATGCCTCTTGTCCCGCCTTGCCAGCAGTTGCTACACGCTTTCCCTAGCCATACCCTGCGCTGGTGTCCCTACCCCTTCTCTTCTCGAAGGTGACGCCCATAGGGCAGCCATGGATTTCAACCTTTGCACAGAGGCAACTCCAAGTGGCGGATCTCGGCCCCGACACTGCTCCCCGAGGTGCGGATCCCGACAAGGAGGAGTCGAGCCGGCGGTAGTCGGCCGATAGCAGCCATAAACACGGTTTGGGGTGGGGAATTATTTTGCAGACTAGATGATGCCCCGCACGTTGTTGCGGGAATGTTTACAATATTTCAATGAGATTTTGATTATATGGAACATGAATTCTTGAAACAATAGTTTCTGAAAGTATATAAGAACACAATAAAATGGAAATTTACATGCATGCATGTTGTAGTGGATTTTTAATATGCATAGTTGCATGTTGAGGTGGGTTTTTTCTTATGCATGTTGAATGATGAGGTGGCATGCTTGCATGTTGAGAGAAATATCTTAATGGGGGCTAGCTATTTAGACATAGAAGATTTGGGTGACTTTGAAGAGCTGCACTTGTTATTGTGTGTAGAAAAATATTGAGAGTTAATATATTGTGGATAGGCTAGTTCCTACCCTCCAAATTTCAATGCCATCAATTTTTTGAGAGGTTCATAGGGAGGTCGCTCAGAGAGATGCTCCTAATAAGGTGTATTTTTGGAGACAGTGTGGTTATCAGCAGTCAATGGTCAAAGCTAGCGAATAAGCCCAAAGATCACAAACTTTCTTGTCGCCATGCGTGAGTCACCAGCATCACGTCTCCTGGGCAACAGACAACATGAGGAGGGAGCGCCAATCAGAGAGCTCAGAGACGAGAGATCGCCTCTGGCTTAGGCTGGTTGTAATGATAGTATCATAGCTAATATCATGCATGCCAACTAGGCAATTTTGATGAGGTGTCATATCATTAAATGAAGAAAGAGATGGTGAAGTATTATATCATGATACCGTATCATAATAAATGATATGTTACTTTGTGTCATGTATGGTAATAAATAGAGTACTACATGATACTGATATATGATACTATGCATTAGGAAGGTAGTATCATATACTAGTATCATATGCATGATACTAATATGTGATGCCCCTCATTACAACCAGCCTTATATTTTTGTTATAGTCTTGCTGATTAGGATGCATGCATGCATGCATGGCAATCGAGCTCCTCTGGAATCTTATTGGCCACCATACCAACGTCTTACCAGTATGGGCGTCGATCATGGCCACATGGGCGTTCTAGATGCTGTCCTGCTAGCTAATCATAGGAAACGGCTTAAGAAACTAGCGATGTTCCAGGGAAGTTCATGTGCGGACTCGAGGCCGATCGACACCTGGAAATGCCCTTGTCTGCATTGCACGACCGAACCCGACCGGTCCACCTGCGAAAATAGGTCAAAATTGTTTTCTTACGATCGGTTGATTGATTGATTGATTTGTTCTAGCAATTAAGCAGGGCTAAGATACCATCAAAGATCTCGATTTGTATTATGATGATCCTGAGTATATATGGTACTGGTTATTACGATCTTATATATTCTTCAGAAATCAAGTAGTTTAAGTTCATGGTCCTATACAGAAAAGAAAGATGCTTAGATTACAATCTTTTTCGCTCGAGAAAACTGGATCGATCGAACCTTGATTAAAATCATGTTCCTAACAACCATGAAACAAACACATGTACTGCATATCACCTAACATCATGCATGCCCACTTGCCACTTGGAGGGGAACATTGCACTACTTGCATCAGGATTTGCACTGCACATATACGATGCTGTGTGCCGACAAGTTGCGTGGCTTGAGGGAGATTGATTAATCTGGCCATGCATCTGGTCTGAGCTAGTTGCTGATCATCGTACTATCAAATGGGACATCGGATCGCCGTGTCCCGATCGCAGGATCCATGCATGAAACGCGGATCACAAGTGTTATAAGCAATGGCGAACCACATGCAATTGCATGATTAACTTTGAACACCTGGTTTCAGCCGAGCAAGGCAGAGAAACAAAAGTATCATTAGTTGGATGATCAAGCTGATTAAACTAAGTTGTATATTTGTCTATATCTCTTCATTTAGGCAAACGAGAGTATTCTTCTACAGTTTTGCCAGGTCTCAGTCCATCAAGATGTTTATTATGTCTCAATCGATTAAAAAAAAGTACTCTGCACTTGCAACTAGGTCCATGATTAATTGCAGAGAAACAAAAGTATGATTAATTGCATTTTTCTAAACCGTCCGAGACTTAGAAAATCTCGGTCCATGTCCATCGAAAAATAGATGAGCCCCCATTTTTAAGACACACGCCCCGGCTAACTAGTAAAAATAAGTTGTAATATACATTCCTGCAAAGATACTCCTTTGTCGGACATATAAGAACCAAACGGCCCCTACTTGGTAGGGGCCTTTTGGGAGGCACATGAGACCCTTAAGAGTGATTGAACCGTCTTATTCTCGATGAGTTGTGGGGTGGGGCGGGGGGGGGGGGGGGGGGGGCAAATCCATCCATTATCATACCTCTTGATATCAACAAAAACCAAGACAGGAGTAGGATAATATGAAGATCAATTTGGATACCTGGGAATACCAATTCATCATAGTAGATTAACCAAAAAATAATGAAGATGCATCGAAGATCGATTTGAGAAGAAATTAAGCTGTTGGAAGGGCAAGCTTATGTTCTATGGGGTCGGTTAATTCTTATAAATTTTGTGTTAACGAGTATGCTGATGTTCCTACCATCCTTCTTTGAAATACCCGTGGGGGTACCGAATGAAGGAAATATGCCCTAGAGGCAATAATAAAGTTATTATTTATTTTCTTATATCATGATAAATGTTTATTATTCATGCTAGAATTGTATTAACCGGAAACATAATACATGTGTGAATACATAGACAAACTGAGTGTCACTAGTATGCCTCTACTTGACTAGCTCGTTAATCAAAGATGGTTATGTTTCCTAACCATGAACAAAGAGTTGTTATTTGATTAACGGGATCACATCATTAGGTGAATGATCTGATTGACATGACCCATTCCATTAGCTTAGCACCCGATCGTTTAGTATGTTGCTATTGCTTTCTTCATGACTTATACATGTTCCTATGACTATGAGATTATGCAACTCCCGTTTGCCGGAGGAACACTTTGTGTGCTACCAAACGTCACAACGTAAATGGGTGATTATAAAGGTGCTCTACAGGTGTCTCCAAAGGTAGATGTTGGGTTGGCGTATTTCGAGATTAGGATTTGTCACTCCGATTGTCGGAGAGGTATCTCTAGGCCCTCTCGGTAATGCACATCACATAAGCCTTGCAAGCATTGCAACTAATGAGTTAGTTGCGAGATGATGTATTACGTAACGAGTAAAGAGACTTGCCGGTAACGAGATTGAACTAGGTCTTGGATACCGACGATCGAATCTCGGGCAAGTAACATACCGATGACAAAGGGAACAACGTATGTTGTTATGCGGTCTGACCGATAAAGATCTTCGTAGAATATGTAGGAGCCAATATGGGCATCCAGGTCCCGCTATTGGTTATTGACAAGAGATGTGTCTCGGTCATGTCTACATAGTTCTCGAACCCGTAGGGTCCGCACGCTTAGACGTTCGTTGACGATATAGTACTATGAGTTATGTATGTTGGTGACCGAATGTTGTTCGGAGTTTTGGATAAGATCACAGATATGACGAGGAACTCCGGAATGGTCCGGAAGTAAATATTGATATGTGGATAGTAGTGTTTGATCTCCGGAAGGGTTCCGGAATTCACCAGAAGTGATTCCGGATGTTTCCCGAAATGTTTGGGCACGAGAACACTTTATCTGGGCCAAAGGGGAAAGCCCACGAAGTTTTTGGAAAGCGCAAAAGAAGTTTTGCGGAAGCCAGACGCCAGGGTCCCTGGCGTCTGGGCCCAGACGCCGGGAACCCTGGCGTCTGGCCCTGGAGTCCGAGAAGGACTCTTGCCTTTCGGGTGAAACCGACTTTGTGGAGGCTTTTACTCCAAGTTTCGACCCCAAGGCTCAACATATAAATAGAGGGGTAGGGCTAGCACCCAAGACAGATCAAGAAACACCAAGCCGTGTGCCGGCAACCCCGTCCTCTCTAGTTTATCCTCCGTCATAGTTTTCGTAGTGCTTAGGCGAAGCCCTGCGGAGATTGTTCTTCACCAACACCGTCACCACGCCGTCGTGCTACCGGAACTCATCTACTACTTCGCCCCTCTTGCTGGATTGAGAAGGCGAGGACATCACCGAGCCGAACGTGTGCAGAACTCGGAGGTGCCATGCTTTCGGTACTTGGATCGATCGGACGTGAAGACGTACGACTACATCAACCGCGTTGATATAACGCTTCCGCTTCGGTCTACGAGGGTACGTAGACAACACTCTCCCCTCTCGTTGCTATGCATCACCATGATCTTGCGTGTGCATAGGAATTTTTTTGAAATTACTACGTTCCCCAACAGTGGCATCCGAGCCTAGGTTTTTATGGTTTGATGTTATATGCACGAGTAGAACACAAGTGAGTTCTGGGCGATATAAGTCATACTGCCTACCAGCATGTCATACTTTGGTTCGGCGGTATTGTTGGATGAAGCGGCCCGGACCGACATTACGTGTACGCTTACGCGAGACTGGTTCTACAACCGTGCTTTGCACACAGGTGGCTGGCGGGTGTCAGTTTCTCCAATTTTAGTTGAACCGAGTGTGGCTACACCCGGTCCTTGCGAAGGTTAAAACGGCATCAACTTGACAAACTATCGTTGTGGTTTTGATGCGTAGGTAAGATTGGTTCTTGCTTAAGCCCGTAGCAGCCACGTAAAACTTGCAACAACAAAGTAGAGGACGTCTAACTTGTTTTTGCAGGGCATGTTGTGATGTGATATGGTCAAGACATGATGCTAAATTTTATTGTATGAGATGATCATGTTTTGTAACCGAGTTATCGGCAACTGGCAGGAGCCATATGGTTGTCGCTTTATTGTATGCAATGCAATCGCCCTGTAATGCTTTACTTTATCACTAAGCGGTAGCGATAGTCGTAGAAGCATAAGATTGGCGAGACGACAACAATGCTACGATGGAGATCAAGGTGTCGCGCCGGTGCCGATGGTGATCATGACGGTGCTTCGGAGATGGAGATCACAAGCACAAGATGATGATGGCCATATCATATCACTTATATTGATTGCATGTGATGTTTATATTTTATGCATCTTATCTTGCTTTGATTGACGGTAGCATTATAAGATGATCTCTCACTAATTATCAAGAAGTGTTCTCCCTGAGTATGCACCGTTGCGAAAGTTCTTCGTGCTGAGACACCACGTGATGATCGGGTGTGATAGGCTCTACGTTCAAATACAACGGGTGCAAAACAGTTGCACACGCGGAATACTCAGGTTATACTTGACGAGCCAAGCATATACAGATATGGCCTCGGAACACGGAGACCGAAAGGTCGAGCGTGAATCATATAGTAGATATGATCAACATAGTGATGTTCACCAATGAAACTACTCCATCTCACGTGATGATCGGACATGGTTTAGTTGATTTGGATCACGTGATCACTTAGAGGATTAGAGGGATGTCTATCTAAGTGGGAGTTCTTAAGTAATATGATTAAATTGAACTTAAATTTATCATGAACTTAGTCCTGGTAGTATTTTGCAAATTATGTTGTAGATCAATAGCTCGCGTTGTTGCTTCCCTGTGTTTATTTTGATATGTTCCTAGAGAAAATTGTGTTGAAAGATGTTAGTAGCAATGATGCGGATTGGATCCGTGATCTGAGGTTTATCCTCATTGCTGCACAGAAAAATTATGTCCTTGATGCACCGCTAGGTGACAGACCTATTGCAGGAGCAGATGCAGACGTTATGAACGTTTGGCTAGCTCAATATGATGATTACTTGATAGTTTAGTGCACCATGCTTAATGGCTTAGAACCGGGACTTCAAAAACGTTTTGAACGTCATGGACCATATGAGATGTTCCAGGAGTTGAAGTTAATATTTCAAGTAAATACCCGAGTTGAGAGATATGAAGTCTCCAACAAGTTCTATAGCTAAAAGATGGAGAAGAATCGCTCAACTAGTGAGCATGTGCTCAGATTGTCTGGGTACTACAATCGCTTGAATCAAGTGGAAGTTAATCTTTCAGATAAGATAGTGATTGACAGAATTCTCTAGTCACCATCACCAAATTAGTAGAACTTCGTGATGAACTATAATATGCAAGGGATAACGGAAACAATTCCCAAGCTCTTCGTGATGCTAAAATCGACAAAGGTAGAAATCAAGAAAAACATCAAGTGTTGATGGTAGACAAGACCACTAGTTTCAAGAAAAGGGCAAAGGGAAGAAGGGGAACTTCAAGAAGAACGGCAAGCGAGTTGCTGCTCAAGTGAAGAAGCCCAAGTCTGGACCTAAACCTGAGACTAAGTGCTTTTGCTGCAAAGCGACTGGTCACTGGAAGCGGAACTACCCCAAGTATTTGGCGGATAAGAAGGATGGCAAAGTGAACAAAGGTATATTGGATATACATGTTATTGATGTGTGCTTTACTAGTGTTTATAGCAACCCCTCGGTATTTGATACTAGTTCAGTTGCTAAGAGTAGTAACTCGAAACAGGAGTTGCAGAATAAACAGAGACTAGTCAAGGGTGAAGTGACGATGTGTGTTGGAAGTAGTTCCAAGATTGATATGATCATCATCGCACACTCCACTATACTTTCGGGATTAGTGTTGAACCTAAATAAGTGTTATTTGGTGTTTGCGTTGAGCATGAATATGATTTGATCATGTTTATTGCAATACGGTTATTCATTTAAGTAAAAGAATAAATTGTTGTTTTGTTTACATGAATAAAACCTTATATGGTTACACACCCAATGAAAATGGTTCGTTGGATCTCGATCATAGTGATACACATATTCATAATATTGAAACCAAAAGATGCAAAGTTAATAATGATAGTGCAACTTATTTGTGGCACTGCCGTTTAGGTCATATTGGTGTAAAGCGCATGAAGAAACTCCATGCTGATGGGCTTATGAAATCACTTGATTATGAATCACTTGATGCTTGCGAACCATGCCTCATGGGCAAGATGACTAAGACTCCGTTCTCCGGAGCGAGCAACTGACTTATTGGAAATAATACATACTGATGTATGCGGTCCGATGAGTGTTAAGGCTCACGGCAAGTATCGTTATTTTCTGAACTTCACAGATGATTTGAGCAGATATGGATATATCTACTTGATGAAACATAAGTCTGAAACATTTGAAAAGTTCAAAGAATTTCAAAGTGAAGTGGAAAATCATCGTGACAAGAAAATAAAGTTTCTACGATCTGATCGCGGAGACAAATATTTGAGTTACGAGTTTGGTCTTCAGTTAAAAACAATGTGAAATAGTTTCACTACTCACGCCACCTGGAACACCACAATGTAATGGTGTGTCCGAACGTCATAACCGTATTTTATTAGATATGGTGCGACCTATGATGTTTCTTACCGATTTACCACTATCGTTTTGGGGTTATGCATTAAAGACAGCTGCATTCACGTTTAAAAGGGCACCATCTAAGTCCGTTGAGACAACACAATCTGAACTGTGGTTTGGCAAGAAACCAAAGTTGTCGTTTCTTAAAGTTTGGGATTGTGATGCTTATATGAAAAGGTTTCATCCTGATAAGCTCAAAACCAAATTGGAGAAATATGTCTTCATAGGATACCCAAAGGAAACTGTTGGGTACACCTTCTATCACAGATCCGAAGGCAAGACATTCGTTGCTAAGAATGGATCCTTTCCAGGGAAGAAGTTTCTCTCGAAAGAAGTGAGTGGGAGGAAAGTAGAAAACTTGATAAGGTAATTGTACCTTCTCCCTTATTGGAAAGTAGTTCATCACAAAAAATCTGTTCTTGTGACTACTACACCAATTAGTGAGGAAGCTAATGATGATGATCATGTAACTTCAGATCAAGTTACTACCGAATCTCGTAGGTAAACCAGAGTGAGATCCGCACCAGAGTGGTACGGTAATCCTGTTCTGGAGGTCATGTTACTTGACCATGACGAACCTACGAACTATGAGGAAGCGATGATGAGCGCAGATTCCGCGAAATGGTTTGAGGCCATGAAATCTGAGATATGATCCATGTATGAGAACAAAGTTTGGACTTTGGTTGACTTGCCCGATGATCGGCAAGCAATTGAGAATAAATGGATCTTCAAGAGGAAGACGGACGCTGATAGTAGTGTTACTATCTACAAAGTTAGAATTGTCGCAAAAGGTTTTCGACAAGTTCAAGGTGTTGACTACGATGAGAGCTTCTCACTCGTATCTATGCTTAAGTCTGTCCGAATCATGTTAGCAATTGTCGCATTTTATGAAATCCGGCAAATGGATAAACAAAACTACATTCCTTAATGGATTTAAAGAAGAGTTGTATATGATGCAACCAGAAGGTTTTGTCAATCCTAAAGGTGCTAACAAAATATGCAAGCTCCAGCGATCCATCTATGGACTGGTGCAAGCATCTTGGAGTTGGAATATACGCTTTGATAAGTTGATCAAAGCATATAGTTTTATACAGACTTGCGGTGAAGCCTGTATTTACAAGAAAGTGAGTGGGAGCACTACAACATTTCTGATAAGTATATGTGAAAGACATATTGTTGATCGGAGATAATGTAGAATTATTCTGCAAAGCATAAAGAAATATTTGAAAGGAGTTTTTCAAAGAAAGACCTCGGTGAAGCTGCTTACATATTGAGCATCAAGATCTATAGAGATAGATCAAGACGCTTGATAAGTTTTTTCAATAAGTACATACCTTGACAAAGATTTTGAAGTAGTTCAAAATGGAACAGTCAAAGAAGGAGTTCTTGCCTGTATTGCAAGGTGTGAAGTTGAGTAAGACTCAAAACCCGACCACGGCAGAAGATAGAGAGAGAATGAAAGTCATTCCCTATGCCTCAACCATAGGTTCTATAAAGTATGCCATGCTGTGTACCAGATCTATTGTATACCCTACACTGATTTTGGCAAGGGAAGTACAATAGTGATCTAGAAGTAGATCACTGGACAGCGGTCAAAATTATCCTTAGTGGAATAAGGATATGTTTCTCGATTATGGAGGTGACAAAAAGGTTCGCCGTAAAGGGTTACGTCGATGCAAGTTTTGACACTGATCTGGATGACTCTAAGTCTCAATCTAGATACATATTGAAAGTGGGAGCAATTAGTTAGAGTAGCTCCGTGCAGAGCATTGTTGACATAGAAATTTGCAAAATGCTTACGGATCTGAATGTGACAGACCCGTTGACTAAAATTATCTCACAAGCAAAACATGATCACACCTTAGTACTCTTTGGGTGTTAATCACATAGTGATGTGAACTAGATTACTGACTCTAGTAAACCCTTTGGGTGTTGATCACATATCGATGTGAACTATGGGTGTTAATCACATGGTGATGTGAACTATTGCTGTTAAATCACATGGCGATGTGAACTAGATTATCGATTCTAGTGCAAGTGGGAGACTGAAGGAAATATGCCCTAGAGGAAATAATAAAGTTATTATTTATTTCCTTATATCATAATAAATGTTTATTATTCATGCTAGAATTGTATTAACCGGAAACATAATACATGTGTGAATACATAGACAAACTGAGTGTCACTAGTATGCCTCTACTTGACTAGCTCGCTAATCAAAGATGGTTATGTTTTCTAACCATGAACAAAGAGTTGTTATTTGATTAACGGGATCACATCATTAGGTGAATGATCTGATTGACATGACCCATTCCATTAGCTTAGCACCCGATCGTTTAGTATGTTGCTATTGCTTTCTTCATGACTTATACATGTTCCTATGACTATGAGATTATGCAACTCCCGTTTGCCGGAGGAATACTTTGTGTGCTACCAAATGTCACAACATAAATGGGTGATTATAAAGGTGCTCTACAGGTGTCTCCAAAGGTAGATGTTGGGTTGGCGTATTTCGAGATTAGGATTTGTCACTCCGATTGTCGGAGAGGTATCTCTGGGCCCTCTCGGTAATGCACATCACATAAGCCTTGCAAGCATTGCAACTAATGAGTTAGTTGCGAGATGATGTATTACGTAACGAGTAAAGAGACTTGCCGGTAACGAGATTGAACTAGGTATTGGATACCGACGATCGAATCTCGGGCAAGTAACATACCGATGACAAAGGGAACAACGTATGTTGTTATGCGGTCTGGCCGATGATGATCTTCGTAGAATATGTAGGAGCCAATATGGGCATCCAGGTCCCGCTATTGGTTATTGACAAGAGATGTGTCTCGGTCATGTCTACATAGTTCTCAAACCCGTAGGGTCCGCACGCTTAAACGTTCGTTGACGATATAGTACTATGAGTTATGTATGTTGGTGACTGAATGTTGTTCGGAGTTTTGGATAAGATCACAGATATGACGAGGAACTCCGGAATGGTCCGGAAGTAAAGATTGATATGTGGGTAGTAGTGTTTGATCTCCGGAAGGGTTCTGGAATTCACCAGAAGTGATTCCGGATATTTCCCGAAATGTTTGGGTACGAGAACACTTTATCTGGGCCAAAGGGGAAAGCCCACGGAGTTTTTGGAAAGCGCAAAAGAAGTTTTGCGGAGGCCAGACGCCAGGGTCCCTGGCGTCTGGGCCCAGACGCCGGGAACCCTGGCGTCTGGCCCTGGAGTCCGAGAAGGACTCTTGCCTTTCGGGTGAAACCGACTTTGTGGAGGCTTTTACTCCAAGTTTCGACCCCAAGGCTCAACATATAAATAGAGGGGTAGGGCTAGCACCCAAGACAGATCAAGAAACACCAAGCCGTGTACCGGCAACCCCGTCCTCTCTAGTTTATCCTCCGTCATAGTTTTCGTAGTGCTTAGGCGAAGCCCTGCGGAGATTGTTCTTCACCAACACCGTCACCACGCCGTCGTGCTGCCGGAACTCATCTACTACTTCGCCCCTCTTGCTGGATCGAGAAGGCGAGGACGTCACCGAGCCGAACGTGTGCAGAACTCGGAGGTGTCGTGCTTTCGGTACTTGGATCGGTCGGACGTGAAGACGTACGACTACATCAACCGCGTTGATATAGCGCTTCCGCTTCGGTCTACGAGGGTACGTAGACAACATTCTCCCCTCTCGTTGCTATGCATCACCATGATCTTGCGTGTGCGTAGGAATTTTTTTGAAATTACTACGTTCCCCAACACCGAAAATGTTGGATCTTTACCGATTTCACTTTTTTGTCAAATAGATGAAAACAAAACGAAGTGCGGACTAGCCAAATGGGACATATGTAGACCGAAAACCAACAAGGTTTAGGTATCGAAAATCTTGAGATGAAGAATAGATGCTTACTCAGTAAATAATTAATAGATTATCGGTTGAGGGGGATGGTGTGTGTACAGTTGTTGCGTAACAAGTATTTACAATTCAAACGCACAAGTCACTGCTCAGCGGACCGATTCTCCTTTTTGAAAGGAGCCGATGAGGACAATGGCAACCTTCTTCAACAGAAGTAAATTCATAGGTGGGAATGAAATAATACTAGATTTTGGGAAGATATTTTTTCTGAAAAAGGAGGATAGACCTCCGGACACTGCATCTGGACGATGCATGCGACCATCTTATTAATTATTCATAGAGGCCATATAAAGTAAATACATCAGCCAGCCTGAAGTCACCATCTAGGCAACACATGTTGCTACTCATATCCCATTGAGGAAGGTGTGCCGAATATTCGGGCCTAATATCAAACAAGCATCGCACCAAACCCTAACATCTAAAGCCGGATGCCCCAGCCTAGCCACATACCAGGACTGGGTCCCATACCGGACCGACGCACTCTCAGAGTCTGCCACCGCCATCTTTCACCGGTCCATCTTCAGAGCAGAAACTGACCCATCGACCTTGCCTGGCCTACCATCGACGCCACCACGACGCCAGACAACTCCACCATCATGCACATATCCGTCCACACGCATCCGTCGCGGAACCTCCGCAGCACCATGCCACCGAGATCCGCCGTCGGCCTTGCGGTGGATGAGCCACCGCTCTTCTGCTTGTCCCGTCCAACTAACACTTGTTTCAAAATGATGCCCTCAGGAGGGACAACGACATCAAAGGTACCATCATTGTCCGATCCGGTAGATTCAGATACCTGGCTTGAGGACAAGCCACTAGCCTTGCAGTATCCTTCTCTGTATAACATTGTACAACGTAAATAAGCTTTCGTCCGTATAATACTTGGTTTTGTTCCTTTAAATATTTAGTTCAGGCGGGTGCTGGTGGGGGAATGATGGGATAGATAGTCTCATCTTGTTCGTTGGTTCATAAACACCGGTCCTATCCAAAAGTCGCTTCATATTTGGGAAGTTAAGGTACCTTTAAAAATAAGGGTATTTGTGTGATTTGTGCATAAGGGAGTGATTTTGACCAAGGACAACTACATATATATGATGCTGTGTGCCGACAAGTTGCGTGGCACGAGCTAGTTTGATTAATCTGGCCATGCATCTGGTCTGAGCTAGTCGCTCATCATCGTACTATCAAATGGGGCGCCAGATCGCCATGTCCCGATCGCAAGATCCATGCATGAAACGCGGATCACAAGTGTTATAAGCAACGGCGAACCACATGCAATTGCCTAATTAACTTTGAACACCTGGTTTCAGCCGAGCGAGGCAGAGAGACAAAAGTATGGTTAATTGGATGATCAAGCTCAGATTAAACTGAGTTTATGTTTGTCTATATCTCTGCAGTTAGGCAAACATAAATGGGTTGCATGCATCACTCTAATGCAAAGGCCGGGGGTACTCCTTATTTTCTAGAAAGAGGTCCCAGTCTATCAAGATGTTTTTATGTCTCAATCGATTAAAAATGTAATATGCACTTGCAACTAGGTGAAATGCTTCAGGTTGCACTTTTCTAAATCGGCTAAGGCTTAAGAAAATCTCGGTCCATTGAAAATAGACGAGCACCCATTTTTTTAAGACACACGCCTTAGGTAACTAGTGAAGATAAGTTGTAATCGTAGACATATACATGCACGCAAAGTTACTTCTCTGTCGAACATATAACAACCAAAGGGCCCTTACCAAGCAGGGGCCTTTTGGGAGGCACATGAGACCCTTTAGAGTGTTTGAAGACATATATACCGCCTATTTTCTCGATGAGTTCTGTATGCCTTATGCGGGGCATGGGCTTGACGGGGGGGGGGGGGGGGGGGGGGGAGGGGGGGTCATACAAAGGTTCATGTAAGCTGGGGAACATGACCTAGGTTGGCCCCCATGAAGCTCCGCCACTGGCCTTATGTGCTTGCCAAATCCATCCATTATCATACCTCTTGATATCAACAGAAACCAAGACAGGAGTAGGATAATATGAAGATCAGTTTAGATATCTGGGAATACCAATTCATCATAGTAGATTAATCAACAAAGAATGGAAATGCATTGAAGCTCGATTTGAAAAGAATTTAAGCTGTTGGAAGGGCAAGCTTATGTCATATGGGGTCCGTTAATTCTTATAAATTCCGTGTTGACGAGTATGTCAATATTCCTAATATCCTTCTTTGAAGTACCCATGGGGGTACCGAAAATTTTGGATTTTTATTGATCTCGCTTTTTGTCAAATAGATGAAAACAGAAAAGAAGTCCAGACTAGCCAAATCGGGCATATGTAGACCGAAAGACCAAGGATGTTTAGGTATAAAAAATCTTGAGATGAAGAATAAATGCTTACTCAGTAAATGGTTAATAGATTATCGGTTGCGGGGATGGTGTGTGGATACAGTTGTTGCGTAACAAGTATTTATAACCCGTCACGAAAGTATTTTTGTCCAAAGTTTGCAGTTTTCCTACAGATATTAGTAGTCAAATTTACCAAAGCTTGTTGTTTTCTTTCTTCGCGTGAAAGAAAGAGGACCTTTGGCTAGGGTTTCTCGCGCCTCCTGCCAGTGCTGCACACCGGTCTACCTCTTCTCCTGTGATTTTACGGCCATAGAGGCGTGGTGGATCACGGCCCTTGCTGGCGCGAGGGGGGGGGGGGCTCCGATTTTTCATGCTTTTTTTAGTCTTGTTAAGGTTTATGTCTTGTTCAGGGAGGCGAGGCGAGGCGACGGCTCTCTAAAGATGGAATAAGGTTCTCCCTGCCTAGTCCCGTTCCGGTGGTGTTTCTAGCATTGTCGAAGGATGTGTGGAGGTTTGTCTCCTGCGGATTTTATGGGATTCGGTCGTCGTTTGTCTTTGGTGGATCCTTGTGGATTCTGTCTTTATTCGTATGTGTTTCTGTGTCTACAGGTTGGATCCTTCTGATCTACGCTTCTCTTTATCGGTGGCAATTGTTGTTCTGGTGCGCTAATCCTATAGTCTTAGTAGGACGACTTTCCGATTGTCTACCACAGCACGGTTTGTCCGACTCCGATGAGAGGGGGAGGGGGGGGGGGGGAGACAGTGGCGCGCCTTCGGCTCGCTCCTGTGTTTGTAGTCATCGCTAGATGGTGTACGGATCTATTTATGCTCTTTGTACTACATTGACAGTTGATGAATAGATTGAAAGTTTTTCTCGCAATTTTTTTATTTACCAGAGATTGACCTATTTTATGTTTGAAAACGACGACTTTTACAGTACCGGGGGCTTAGATTGCAATAACAATTCGACGGATACTCTTTTCCAGCGGCAGATTTTCAAACGAACATGCTTGCCAGTCGCCATGTTGCTAGGTGTATCAAACAAAAGCGTTTTGTAAAAGAAATATAACTAAATTTGCATCAAAACCCCATTGTGGGTCTTGTCAGCAACCCAGGCAATGCATGTGTTAGGTGGCGACACCCTCCGCCTTATCTTCTTCCCCCGGGAGTTTCTTTAGACCAGCGTTCACACACCACACACGACGTCCACAATCAGAGATGAGCAAGCAATTAACCAACAAAAATCAAGACAAACCAATACTCTCATCTCTGAACCATCATAGCCAGGGAAGAAAAGAAAGAGCAAAAGCAACAGAAGGACGTGCAGATAATGACCTAAACGTGTGGTGCTCAGCATCAGCCTCGGCCGTGCACATGGCCGGCCGGGTACATGCACATCGCCCCATCATCAAAGGAGCATGCACGACCCCCGTAAACCAGCCCGGCCGTCACGATCCACAGCCAAAGATGGCCGCTCCCATGTCCCCCGTCCGCCCAGACGATCAGACCATCGCCACGTACGTACGTGTAAGGCCAATTCCACCGCGCAAACCTATCCTGTCCGGTCCCGTCCGTTTGGAGTAAAAGGGACAAAAAAAATGGCCCAGCACACGGGAGCAAACGGACTTTTGTCCGCTTTGTGTCCGCTTTCGACCCATCCGCGGCCCAAATTTGCGCCGCTTTTGAGGTGAAACGGACACCACGCGGACACGCGGGTCGTCTACGCGTGTCCTCCCCTGGCCCGCCCGTCAGGCACAAGACGGGCCTTTTTCTATCCGTCCCCCTCCTTCCCTCCGGCCGCACCCCCTCCACTCTTCCCCACTCTTCCCGTCGCTGCCGTCGCCGCCGCCGCTGCCATTACAGCCGTGCAGTTCGGACGCGAGCTCGCCCAACCCCTCCCCCTCGGCGCCGCCGAGCTACCCAACCACGGCCACCTGGTTTGCGCATCCGCCGGCCGGTTTTGAGGCGGATCCGGTCGGTCTTGAGCTCGGCCGGCTGTGGGAGGCCGGGCCGTGCCATGGACTGGCCGGGCACCTCGCCGGAAGGCCCTGGCAGGGCCGCAAGGCCACATGCAGGCAGTGGCTCCTCCTCTAGCCGCTCGGATCTGCACCGTCAGCGGTCCGCCAGCAGATACACGAATGGCGGTCGGCCGGGCTCGGTGCTTGCCCAAAAGCTCGCCAGCGCACCGTTGCCACTCATTAAGTGCGACCACTGCCCAAGGATGGTCGTGTGCCGCGTGTCTACAACGCCGGAACATCCCGGATGGGTGTTCATCAAGTGCTTAAACGATGGGGTATGCGCTTTTTTTAGTTTCGGTTTGTGCTCTAGATTTAACTAGTTGTGCTAATTTCAAATTTTGTTGTGTAGAACGGATGCAAGTTTTGGTATTGGGAAGAAGAGTACATCGATATATTGATAGAGCGAAATTTAGTACATGTTCGTGCACTTTTAGCTAGTATAGAGGCTGTAAATGAGACAAGTGCACTTGATGCTAGATTAGAGGCTAGACAC
The DNA here is from genome assembly GCF_056163025.1 of Triticum urartu. NCBI lineage: Eukaryota > Viridiplantae > Streptophyta > Magnoliopsida > Poales > Poaceae > Triticum > Triticum urartu. The sequence continues at coordinate 116,440,635 of NC_141879.1, forward strand.
GAGACTAGGTGTGAGGAGGAAGCAACATCGACTTCCGGCTTGAAGAAGAAAGGAGGATGCCAGATCGAGCCTTCTGGCTTGAAGAAGAAAGGAGGATGCCAGATCGACCCTCCTCCATAGATCAACAACGAGTGCATCGAGAAGGCCCTAACCCAACTCAAGGAAGCAGTTATGGAAATTGGGTATCTTCTAAAATATATTCTTGTGGTTCTTGTTTTTTTAGCCTTGCTTTACTAGTCAAAATATGGTGATGCATTTTTCATGTACCAAAAATGAATGATGGAATAAAGTTAAGGACTTGCAAAGAAATAATACGTGGACAAGATGCGGCCGGGATGCGTCCGCGCGGTGGGCGGACAGCCACCGCATCCTAGGACAGGCCCGGACACGACTCAAAATCCCTACCGAAAAGGACAAAAACAGGACAAAACGGACATCCGTTTGAAGTCGGGCGGTGGAGTTGGCCCGAGCAGACTGTTGCATGCCCGCACAGCACAACCACAGCGATGGCGCTTGATGATGTCCCTGTGCGCGCGCCCACGGACCCCCACAGTGCCGCTGCCGCAGGGATCGGCCAAGATCTCGTCGTACTGCAGAGAGGGATAGCAGCAGCATCTCATCCCATCTCCCCGCTCTGAACGTTCTCTGAGGCCGAATCCTGACGGCGCATCCCCCGGCCCGGCCGATCGATTCCGCCGTATCCGGCCGCAGCCCGCTGTAGGGGCCGCCGCGCCGCCGTGCGGCCACGTAGTACCCCTCGCGCTCGGGTCGGATCGATCACGGGCGCGCGGATCCGTCCGGCCGCGGCGTCGATCGGCTCCGGCGCGGTACGTACCGACGTCGACGATGTGACCGGTGAGAAGTTTTTATGCCACCGGCTCCGGCACTGTGCGGCCGGGCGGTCCGTCCTTTTCGGGGGTGACGGGAGTCTTGGTTCAGCAGTGAGTGGCGAACGAACCACCGAGACTGTGCGTGCGCTCAGGATCGTGATCGAGACTGTGCTGCTGCTGCTGCCGCTGCTGCGGCAGAGAATCGGCCTATCGACCGGCCGGCCGGAGTAAATTTCTGCCGTGTACGGCGGTTTGGATATGGGGATAGATGTCGTATACTGTGCCTGTGCGGCAATTCGGTCAGACGAGGCGCGCATCCCTTAATTCTTCATTCACTTCCTGTGGTGGCATGTGCTGCCATGTTGCGGGCTTATCAGGATACGCGAGGTCCCTACATGGCTACGCTATCCAACTCTCGTGAGGTTCATGGCTAGTTATGGCAGATCATAATATACGCTTGTGTGATGTGTTTGTAGGCAGTATGATTGAACGGGTGAGTCAATGACAAAAGAAGTATATCAGATCATACTATATGCTGTTGTGTAGGTTTACACTTGTGTGATGTGTGTCCATGGCAAAAAAAAGTATTCAAAATTGGACCACTGCGAACTATGACTGCCTGAATGAATGGAAAAAAAGTATTCAAAATTGGACCCAACGGGTACATTCGACGATTTTTCGCTACTATGTTTTTCGTAGGATCTATGTTATGCACTATATTATTTCACTAAATATCCTCTCGACTTTTCATTACACTCTTTTTTACTATTGTGTACTCTATAGTTTACGATGATGCCTATTGTAAATTTCTACTTCATTTTCTCTTAGTTAGTGTTGCCTTTTTTAATAATATCTATTGCATTTTTCTACCACATTTGTCGCCGATTGTTTTAGATCCAACATGATGCATGAGATGAGTTTTCCTCCACTGTATTTTTCACGGGATATATGATATTTTTACACCACTGAGTGATGCATTTCTAGACCAACTGGAGATGATACCCCGCGCGTTGTTACAAGAATTATTTGTAATTATTTCAATTATATTTGTTCATATGAAACATTAGTATTTGGATTAACAATGTGAGTATTTTTTTAAACTAAAATACATATAACGTGCACTTAGTTATTATATAGTTGCAAAATATTTATTAAAAGTACGAGTAGCATGTGTGGCGCATGCTGAGGTGGGCATTTTTTCATGCATGGTGACATGGTGAGTTGTCATAGCTGCATGTTGCGAAAATCAGAGTTGGTGCCGGATCAACTATTTAAGTATATCGGAGGATACCCCGCGCGTTGTTTCGGGAATTGGTTGACAAAATTTTGGGTTGATAACATGAGACCAAAAATTAGAAATGCATATGACTTATTATATTTGGTTATGTATATAATAGTAGTAACATGCTTATTGAATATAAGGCAACTAATTACATAGTCAAAAGAAAATATAAGTCAACTAATTGAATGGAAGACATTTTTTATGTTGTGGTGGGTCTTTTCCCATGCATGATTGCATGGTGAGGTGGGCCTTGTCATATTCATAGTTGTACGGTGAGGTGACATGCTTGCATTTGAGATAAATAAATTAGTGGGGATGACTCTATACCCCTTGTGTTGCCGTAGGAATTGGTTGATATATAGTTTAACGGGATATAATTGTATGAACATGAATATTTAAGTTAAAAACGATACTGCATATATCTGATCACCTCACATGTGCCCTCAGCTACCAGTTGAAACGGAGTTAGAAAAAAGTATCCGCATTATGGTGGGAATTAGTTGCAATATACTTTCATGATACTCCCTCCGTCTCATCATATAAGAGCATATTTTTTTCAAAAACGCTCTTATATTATGGGATGAAGGGAGTATTTGATAATTTAGATAATAAATATTTGGGCGAATAATATGAGAACTAAAAATAAAAAATAAATACAACTTATTGTATTAAATATTGAGGTGGGCCTTCCCATGCATATCTGCATGTTGAGGTGGGTCTTTTTTCATGCATGTTTTCATGATGATGTGGCATATGTGCATATTGAAAGAAATATGTTAGTGGAGGGCCAAAGGCTAGCTGCTTACATAAAGATATAGGATGAGTATGGAATTTTGGATTACTGAGTATCGCACTTCTTAACCAATGTGTGATGTATTTACTGAACTAATGTGCACTGCAAATTTTGTACTACATTTCCTTTGAGCTTGTAGTGCACTATTTTACTATTGCGGATTGTATTTTCTATACCAAATGTGTATTTCATTTTTCTACTGTATCCCCTTAGTTTTAAACGGCACTTTAAACAAAACGTCTACTCCATTTTTTATACTGCACTAGTTGCAGGTTGTCTAGAATCTTCTGTTGGTTTTGTAGCGTGCCTTTTTGACTGTTGTCTATGGAACTCTTTGACAATTGTGTTATCTTTTTGTCCACCGTATTGGTCCGCAGTTGCCTTATAAGACCACTAGAGAAATAAAATGAATGGAACAGCGGACTTAAAAGCTGTAAAAATAATGAAGAAAGAAGATAAAATATAGAAACAGAAGATATATCTGTTTGATGTAGTAGCACGAGAGAGAATCCGGTAAAAAATCAATTAAGAGGTGTGATGTTCACTCGTTGCCCGTTTAGTTAATTAATTAGTTGCCGCAAACTAGGCCTAGCTTAAATGTTTAAGTTCCTTGTGGTGGAACTAACCTACCCGGGTTCAAGTTCTATATTTGACACGGGTGTTTGCATATTTCTCGGGTTTATTCCAAACTCTACGACACTATTCCTTCAATGATATGGCGTGTTCATTAACTACAAAGTGCCTGTAGTGATTTTATTAATCTCAAGATAAGCCAGTTTAGTCTTTCGGATATGCTCATAAGGAGTATCTGTGTCGTAATTGTGTTTCTCAAGTGTGTGTGGTTGTGAGTGTCCGTGTCGTAATTGTGTTTCTAAAGTAATAATAAAAGATACTCCCTCCGTTTCGAATTACTTATCTTGGATTTGTCTAGATACGGATGTGTCTAGACTTATTTTAATGCTAGATACCTCCGTATCTAGACAAATCTAAAACAAGTAATTCGAAACGAAGGGAGTATTTGCCAAAAGGTAAACATGTGGCAAGGTTCCATCCAATCACTTTTTTTGACAGGAAATCCTACCACCTGATCAAGTGACAAGACCCAGCAGAGCTGCTGACTAGGAAGGCTACTATTGGAAGCTGGGAACCCCCACATGGCTCAGCCGTTGCCACTTGCCATGACCCATGAGCCTCCAACACAAGCAACGCAGGCACACACAGCAACCAACCAGTGCTGCCCATGTCATGCCCTCCAGGACACCCTCCCTCCCATGAAACCCCTGCCCGACCACTGGCCGTCGTCCGATCAGCAGCATAGATACGCCCCAGCTGCCACCACGGGACGACGCCGATCTCCTTCGTCCAAGCCGGCATCATGCCCCGATCTCCACAGGATCGACGCCACGCGCCGCGGATTCCCACGCGCCCGGCCACTTGTAACACGCAGGGGGAGCGGCCCGGCCGCCGGCCGGCGCTGGCACACCGCACCACGGCGCGCGCGTCGGCGAGGTGGTCGAGCATGCATGCGTCCAGGCCGCGACGGGACGAGCGGCCGGGGAGATCGCGCCCTGGATACGGTGCGCTGCACAAGGAAACACACGCATCACCGATGACACACGCGCCACACACTCACCCAGATTTGGCAGGCGCGCGCTCGGCCATATGCATGAATCTCGACGCATGGCTCAGCGGATCGAAGCCAGCACGCTGCGCCTGCACTGCATAATCTTTTTTCGGGGATAAAGACCTAAAACGCTAGCCTCCCCATCTGCGTGTGCTCCTCCCAAGGCGCAGGCTCTGCCCGTCCCAAGGCCTCGCCATGCCGTCGCCATGGGGAGGATGGCGCCAAAATCACAAACAGATGCAAATGTAGCAGCCCAATGAGGCCGCAGATTTCCGCCTTCTAGCTAGGCGCTGCAGTTCGCAACTTGTTTGCCCTGTGATCCGAGTGCAAGTAGGACGATGCTGTGTGTGTGTGTGTGTGTGTGTGTGTGTGTGTGTGAGTGAGTGTGTTTCTGACTGTCTACGTACCAATCGAGATTTTGGCAGATCTCCTACCTAGTAGCTGTGAGCCTCTGAACCTGTGATGTCATGGGAAATTCATGGTGCTCGATAGTCAATCCTATGGGGAAATCGGGGTACGTACAGTTTGCAGATCAGTGTGTGTCATGAGGGCATCTGCGGGCTACTTAATTTGGGTTCTTGTGGGGAATCCAAAGCTCTCAACTAATCATGTACTACTAGTTACTAATTTTTTCTCTGCTTACCTACCATGTGATGATCTAACACGGATTGGACTTGTATGTAAGGCTAGTTAATTAGGCCTAAACTACCCTAGAACCTCATCATTAACTTGTTCGTCAATGGACCGGGTGGATGTATTTTACTTGGACGGAAATGTGACGTTTGGGATCTGGTCGATAGGGGCTGCCTCATGGTCTACGGGAATATTATTGACACTAGTTCCTGACTTCTGGGTATACTCTACTAGCTCATATGGTGTGCTCTAGCTTACATGGAATATATTGATTTGTTACTCTTTTGTCAAGAAATTTGTGTCCTGGTAGAACATGCGATCAGATCTTTTTTTTTGGGGTATGTTTCTGACTTCGGAAAAATATTTACATCGGCCACTTGTTGGTTTCTTCAAAGGAAACTATAGGGAGAAACCCAACTTCGCATCCTATGAGACACCCACCTCCTAACTAAGCGAGATAGGTTCCTTGTTGATCACTTGTAAATGACACCATTAAATATTTCTAGATATATGTACATGACAATAGTTATGTAATTCTTTTAACACAAGCAAATAGGAAATCAATGACAATAATGCACATTGCTTGAAATGTCGCTTGTTGTAGAACAATTTGGTAATTAACAAAGACAAGATGGGCAAATAATCTAGCTAATAAGTAGGATACCGTGAGTATTCACTCCATCATAGGCTCAATTTATAGGTAATGTGCTTATTTTTGTCAATTATTGCAAAAAATATATTTTACCATGTTGGAAACTTAAATTAAATGTTTACATAGTATTTCATTATCCAAAATAGCGTGAACTGACCAATTATCCCAAATCAGACACAAATCAACGGTAACATCACAATCAATCCCGATGCCGAATAAGGCTTCGAAAACCTAAATTTAAATAAACGACCTTTCACATTTTTGAACAAATATTTCTTATTAATTGCCCGCCCAATATAGTAGGCATGCCTGATTTGATTACTATCTTTGCTAAAATGGACCATGCAATTGAAAACTTGCAATCAAACTACTCTAACATCGATAGCTAACTAGTAAAATAATTAATTGGACAAAACCACGTAACTATATCATCACAGAAAATAGTTTCACAATAAAAAATGCAATATTTTACTATGCATTCCTACAAATATTAATGGTCAAATTTGTCTATTAATAAATCCGCAAAATTTAGAACTCGTCTATTTTGAGTCAAAGAAAGTTTCAATTATACTTATTATTTTCAAATTACCAAGGCGTGGTTTTTGAATCTTGGTATCCTTAAATTTACTAGCCATAGACAAATTTGTGAAACATATAGTACTAGCAAATATGCAGCAGTTGATTTGACAAACATGACAATCATAATTCACCGAATTGATGTAGATGTTAGAAGGTACTTCCTCCGTCTCAAAATAAGTGACTCAACTTTGTACTAATTTTGTACTGTACTTATAACCTTCCTTTTGTACCATTTGCTCTGAACTAGCTGGTCGAGAATACGAGAGCAAGCTAGACGACCAAGCGAGAGCACAGCGGTGCTTCTGGGAGTTTCGACCATTTCCGTTTTGGTGTTTCTAAGTTCGACTTGATGAAGGTGGGCCAGGGATGACATACACCCAGACGGGGACCCACCGAGAGGCCGTTCAAAACAGTCCGCGAACAGAATTTCCTCCCTTCGCCCGTCTCTATTTATAGGGCCCAAAAGCTCGCACACACCACACTAATCACCATCACCATCGTCTTCTTCTCCACGCCCCGACCCCGAGACACGCGAGCGCACAGCACGGAGGCAGCTGCTCCCACTCTCACCGAGCAAGCGAAGAGCTCCTTCTCCAATGGCGCGGCCACAGCAGCGGTACCGCGGCGTGCGGCAGCGCCACTGGGGCTCCTGGGTCTCGGAGATTCGCCACCCCCTACTGTACGTCGCCGTCCTCGAAAGGCTTTGCGATTGCTCTGGACCGATCGATTTTCTCGGCGTGTTCTGAGTTCTAACCATGGCGGTTTTCTCTCTTGCAGCAAGACGAGGATCTGGCTGGGCACCTTCGAGACGGCGGAGGACGCGGCGCGCGCCTACGACGAGGCGGCGCGCATCATGTGCGGCCCGCGCGTGCGCACCAACTTCCCCGACAACGACGCCGGCGCCCCGTCCTCGTCCTTCCTCTCCCCGGCGCTGGTCGCCAAGCTCCACCGCTTCAACGTGGCGTGCGGCTCGCAGGCCGCGCAGCAGCAGCAGGACAAGGACGCCTCGGCGTCGTCCGTGGGCGTGGACCCGCGCGCGCCGCCGGCGCCGTTCGCCGGGTACACGGGCAATGCCAGCGCGGCGGCGGCCTCGGCGGCGGCCGGGTGGAGCGGCGGGTTCCTGGAGGAGCAGTACGTGGAGCAGATGATCGAGGAGCTGCTGGACTCCAACTTCTCCATGGAGATCTCCTACTAGCTCCTCCGCCTCCGCACATGCTCTGTCCCCGTGTCTCCCGCTTGCTCTGTTTCCGCTCCATTTCTCTCTCTCTGTCTGTGTGTGGGGTGGTTTGTTTTTAGATTAGCATAAGCTGTGTCGGGAAGAACTCGAGGTTAGTATGGTCATCGCCCGAGGTCTCTGACAGCTTTGTGTATACAGTAGCTTTGTTAGAGCATATTTCTTCATTCTTGCATTACTATTGATGTCTTGATGATGCCCTAATCAGCGTCCTCTGTTTCGTTCTTCATGTGAAGCTTTGTTGACACATTTTTCTTTGTTGACACATTTGTCTGGGAGTGTCGTGTGTGAAGCAGTGCTCAAGGCCCAACTATAGCTGCCTTTTGCACATGGTTAATCTTCAGGATGAATTATAGAAAAATTTAGCACACACAAGTCATCAACCACAAACTAAGCTCACCATGCTCAGCGAACAGTTTAACTTTTTAGAACGCACACTTTTGTGCCCTTTTAAGTAGTAAGTGTTTTCTTCAGGGGAATCTCCCGTTTAAGTATGACAATGGACATACATTTTTCATTTGCAAAAAGAACAAAAAACACACCATTTTCATAGTACATAAATGGTTCATGCACTTCTTCCATCCATGTTTATTAGACCCCCTCATATTTTGGGTCAAACTTCGACCATCTATATGACTAACAAAATAAAAGATACATGCTATAAAAAGTATACTGTTGAATTTGTATTCAAATATAGTTCCCACATATAGTTTTTATGACATATAGTTTATATTTTAGTATAAGTTATGGTCAAAATTAGAGGACCCAAAATACAAGGAGGCCCAATAAACCTTCCCTGATGGAGTATTGTGTATCACTAGAAGAAACAAGTTAAACAAGATTACAAGTTATTTTTTCCAACCATTCCTCTCCCAACCTTAAGAGAGGCCGTTCTTCAATAGGGGTGGTGGTGGCTGATATCAAGCCTATGTCTGAAGGTTTCTCGTCATTGTCCTTCAAACATGTTGGTCGGCATTTGAATGTTCCTGCTCATGTGCTAGCTAAATCATGTATGGACTCTTCTAGTCTTTGTGTTTTCCATTCTGTTCCGGATTGCATCCGATGAACTCCGTGTAATGTTGTTCATTAATCTATAAAGCCAGCGTTCTCTCAAAAAGAAAAAAACCCTAAGGGAGGCCATCTCAGGGTGCGCATCTCCACCACCTCTTCTCTGCTAGCTGGTCATCACCTTGTCCTCCTCTGACCTCCGGTGGCTCTGCCTATGTGGGAGTGCAGGGATGCCTCGATCTACCAGATGGACTTGTAGATTTCATAGATTTGTTTTTTAATTAGCTAGGTTGATATAGCCTGCTGCATCGACCCTTCCGGCGCGACAGTGGCAGTGCCAAATAAAGTCCACTCCAAGCGCGTGTTGTTGGTTATGGTGGTGGCAGTGGCTCCTCGTTCAAGTGAAGGGGGGATGAGGAGGACGTTGGCCCCATCGACCCAGCTACCCCCCTTGTCCGCGTGAGCGAGACCGTTGATGTCGTGGCCCAACAGAAGGGGGAGGTGGAGCCCGAGGACCCAGTCCACGCGGTGCTCGAGCTCACCGCCCTCCAAGCTCACAATGAGGCATGAATAATTTGTTTGCACTCACCAACGAGGAGGAGTAGTGGCAGCTCGTGGTTGCTGCACGTGAGTCCGACCCCTACGCCTCGATGGAGGATATTTCGGTCTGGAGGAGGAGGAGGATGACCAACGTGAAGGGCGACGAGTAGATGGCGCACGCCACCGAGTAATGTAGGTAGTCTAGGTAGCAATGTCACCCGAGTAGCGACATTGCTTATTTTAAATGTTGTTTAACGACATTTGAAGTTGCTAATTATATGTAGAGAGTATCATGCCAACCAGGCAATTTTAATGAGACGCAGAATTAAATAAAAAAAGAGGGGGTTTAGCATGATATCTACCGTATCATAATAAATGATATATTACTAAACATTTTGCATGTTAATAATTAAAGCCATCTATGATACTAATCTATAATATTATGCATTACAGAGGTAATATCATATGCATTATACTAACTATGATACTCTCTACTACAAGCAGCCTAATGCGACGGATATTGGCCCCATTACAGTTTCATTATATTCCTATTAATTTATGATAATGAAACATGTGTTTGGCATGTATGATTTGAGCTTAAATTGCCCCTGCATTTTGAAGAAAATGAAGGGTACATTACGAAGGCTCTTCGTACGCCTGCCGCGGCTTCTATATTCATATGAAGTGTTCCATATGATGATGGATGACGATTATAGATATGACGAATCTGCTAGAGTTGCTCCGACTAGCCGAAGTCCTGAAGATGCAAACAGCATTGCACGACGCAGTACATATCCCGCGTATCAGCCGAGACTTATGAACCATGATGAGCGGTACTAACAAGCTGACCTTTCGCCCCGCGAGCAGACCGAATGCAGAGTGCTACACGGCTACGAATCTGAATCTCGGCACCCCAAGTACGCAGCAGGTGGGAGCACCCGCACTTATGGCCTGACCTGCGTGCGGAGCAGAGCACAGGGACGACACGCGCTGGGTACGTACTCCCTCGCTGCCCGGCACTGAACAAGCCGGATTCGCTCCCTCGCTGCGCCATTGGCAGGCAGGGGCCAATCCGTGGATCAGAAAATCCCGGTCGATTCAGGTAGGTGCCGGGGTAATTGCCGGGCCTCTGCGCCCGCGCCCGTGCATCACCGATGACATTGGCGCTGACGGCGGCCGAGCAGCCGAGGGAGCACTACCGGCCGTCGGCATAGGCCTGAGTCCCGTCGGGCCTATAGGGCCGTCGGCAACATATGCGTCGGCACAGCCAGAAAGGCCGTCGGCATAGAAAGACCGTCGGCATATATGATACGCTGACGGGGGCCGTACATCTATGCCGACGGCCCTGGCCGTCGGCAACTACCACGCCTAACGGTGGCCGCCGTCAAGTCTGCCCAACGAACGGTCGCCACGTGGCACCACTATGCCGACGGCCTAGCCGTCGGCTTAGTCAAAAACTATGCCGACGGCCCGACCGTCGGCATAGGTGTGCCACGTGGCGACCAGCCGCTGCTCTAGGACCAGGGCTATGCCGACGGCCTGGTCGTCGGCATAAGTTGTAACTAAGCCGACGGCCAGGCCGTCGGCATAGTCCTTCATACAGAGCTCCCAGTAGCTGACACGTGGGCGCCTATGCCGACGGCCTTGCCGTCGGCACAGTTTTTGAACTATGCCGACGGCTAGGCCGTCGGCATAGGCGCCCACGTGTCAGCTACTGGGAGCTCACGCTAGCCCTATGCCGACGGCCTAGCCGTCGGCATAGTTTGCTTTTGCTTTTTTTGCTTTTTTCTGTTTGTTTTTAGATCAATTCAATTCAAATAGCAGCACATATCAGCAGATATATATGATGGGATAGACATATAAAACACAACGGGATATCATCCGGCACCATCACAACAATACATGCATAAGCATCATCACACACAAGTCTCTAAATGAACATCATCACAACCAACATAAGCATAAGCATATAGAGAAGCACACAAGTCATCTAAATGATCATCACCACACACAAGTCATCTCAAGCATCATCACCACACAAGGATCATCGAGCACCACGGAGGTCGTCACCGCCAAGACCGCCGAAGCCCAGGTCGTCACTGCTAGCGGCAGCGCTATCGCCAAGACCGCCTCCTCCTCCGCCTCCGTGGATTGGAGTGGTCGGGCTCCGTGTCTCCAGAGTGCTGCGAAGACCACCGCCAATGGTAGATCCACCTGTTCCCTGCATGTTGAAAAGACATATGCATGGGATCTATGATTGTGTTGAAAGGCATGACATGCTTTGGGTGAATAGATTGGGGATGAACTAACCGGCGAGGGGCCAGCGTTCTGTGACACAAACTCCTCAAAACTCATCAGCACTGGTTGTGCTGGAGGGCATTGTGCAGTAGGGAACTGAGGACACCTGCCGGCCGCCATATCCTGAAAAGCCTGCTGCATCTGGCTATCCCTCTGCACTTGGTGTTCATAAAGCCTCTGATGCCACGCCATGGTCTCCTGGCGTGTGTACTCCATGTAGGCCTACGGTATGACATGATGGAACTCATAAAACTACTAAATGCGGAAAATGAAGTGAGAAATGAAGATAAGAGGGAAAATACTTACAGATTGTTGCTCCTGAAAGAGGTACTGTGTACTAGTCACTGGCTGGCTCGTGCGCTGGCTCAGGCTCGGGTCGATCCGACGAAGCTGTGTGTAGGAGATACTAGGAGTGATCACAGTATCGAGAACCGCCTCCCGATCGTGCTCCTTGGGCCCCATCCTCACCACCGCCATGTCGTCCAGAGGCGCCGCAATGGGGTCAGGTGTGTCAGGATGTAACTCCAGATACGCTTCGGAGTAGGCCTTCTTCCTCTCTGCGGTCTTCTTGCCGTAGTACTTGGGCTCGCCAGGCTTGGGGTCCTTCCGCGTATGGGCGATCTCCCACGCCTGCATGTGTGAGAGCGGCCGCTTCAGTTTCTCCTCCTGCACCATCAAACAGAGGTTAGTCATACATAAGAAAGTGATGGTAAATAGAAGAAGAAGAATGTTTAATGGGGTTAGTCATACATTAACTGCCTTGTGGAGATAGTGGTTTCGGTTTCCCTGAGCATGTACTCCCTCCGTCCCTCGGTTAGCCTTATTTTTGGTTCTCATAGCCGCCCAGGCTCCAGCCTCATCACACCAAAGATCCACCAGTGCCGCCCAGGACTCGTCTTTTCCATAACACCAATTTGGACACACCTACATAATAAAAGCATAATGGCATGTAGGTGTGTCCAAATTGGTGTTATGGAAGCATAAAGCATAAAGCATAATGTACCACAAGGTAATGAAAGCATAATGAAAGCATAATATATGAAAGCATAATGAAAAATCTTTTATACTTACCGCCAAGAACTCGGGCCTCTCCAAGATAATGCCCATCCTCCGCGCTTCTTCCTTGGTCATCTTCACACCAAGATAGTCGTGGTAGTATGTGGAGATGGCCACATAGCGCACCTCGTACTGCATCTGGCGGGCCTTCTTCTTGCATTGGCGCAGCACAATCTGGTCCGCTCTAGCCCTGTGCTCCGGAAGAACTCGATAGAATTTCTACAATCATGCATGAAACAAGAATGGGAGAAGCCATGAGTTAAATCATTCATGAAACTAGAATGGACTTGTGCTTCTGAAGAGAACTCACCCAGAAAGTAGTGATCACGGCCTTGGCATGGGTCTCATGGTCCGCGTGACGGGCCGCTTCCCAGTGGTCCCAGCTCGTGGCCAAAACCCGACGGTCCGGCTGCCTGACTGGATCAGGACAGTACAACCCCGGCCAATATAACTTCAGCAAGACGGTGATGAGGCCGTTGGGAATACAGACCCCTTTAGAATATATCCAGTTGCTGCAAAAGAATGAACTATTAGCATGTCACAAGAAAAATAAATAACAACCGAAATAAGCATGTGACAAGCAACATAATGAACCACTTACTCTTTTCCCGTGGGCTCAATGAGCCACTTCTGCTCCTCAGTAGCAGGAACCTGCTTTGGTAGCTTTGCGTTGCCACGCAGCCACCCCTTCGTGTCAACCCCCTTCCCGTCACCACCATCATCCCCGCCACCACCCTCCTCCTCGCCTGCCTCCCCCTCCCCAACCTCCTCCCCAACCTCCTCCTCCTCCTCCTCGCCTGCCTCCTCCTCCACCTCCTCCTCCTCCTCCTCCTCGCCTACCTCACTAGAGGAGGGTACCTCACTAGAGGAGGGCCTCGAAGACAACACCCCTAAGTCGGTGAGGGTGCGCTCTTTCTGGCCGCGACCCCCTGTAGTGGCTCTCCCCCCAGCACCTCGTCCTCTAGAGGCTCTCCCCCCACCCCTCCTCCTCTAGGGGCACCTCTCCCTTGACCTCCCTGTGAGGAGTCATCGTCAAGTAGCCGAGGGGGAGGATTACGTGCTCGACCACTCCGACTAGGCAGGCCGACGACCTTGCGTAGGAAACCCACGCCGTCGGCCTTCCCCTTGCCCATGTTCCACGAACCTGCATTGAAAAGAGAAAAAGCAATTAGTAAATTAATGAAATGAAGGAAAAGGCATGATAATAAACACATTAATAAAAATGCATAAAAAGACATATTCCTAAACTATAGAAAAAAATACTTGAAACGTACATCTGCTAGAACCCATATGAATCATCACTGTTGTAACCTCTTTCTCGGTCCGTCTCATCATCACTATCAATCATATCATCTTCGTTGTCCGACGGAGGTGGAGGCTCTTCCTCGTCGTCAGCGTCTTCATTTAACTTTTCTAGCATAAGTATGTCATTTTCATTGACAATGGTCTCACCATCATTCCGTGCATCGTCGACGTTTGGGTCCACATCATCATCACCCAATGGTCTAGCGTCATCGTTTCTAACCACATCATCATCATCATCATCATCATCATCATCATCATCATCATCATCAGGTTGCTCTTGATAGAACACTCCCTCGTATGTCATGGGGTTAATGTTGTAGTAATCGTCTTCATTCGGGTCTGGTAGCTTACCATGTGGCGACACCTTGAACACAACTTCCCAACCCTTTAGATACACTTTCTGGCATGGGTAAGGCAGATAATATACTTGTGTAGCTTGGGTAGCCGCAATGAAGAGATCGGCTCCGGCATAGACGGTTGATGGTTTAACTTCGACCAAACCAATGGAAGGCATATGTTTTACCCCCTCCCGCGGATCGAACCATCGGCATTTGAACACAGGCAGACTTAGGGTCTCACGCCCCTGGTGGAATTTAACCTCGTATATATTTTGTACCCTTCCGTAGTAGTCTACTGAATTTTGACCGGGGGTGTACACTCTAGTATTTATAGTTTTGGGATCGGGGCGGCTGTTTTGGTGCTCCACTGTATGGAAGCGGTACCCATTCACATCATACTTTTTACATGTCATGACGGCAGGGTCAAAACCCATGGAAACCCACTCAATTCATCATCCATAGATATGTTCAGATCTTTTCCCTACAAGTATAATGGAAATTGTTGCGTGCATTAGTTCGGTTAACTAATAAATGTTGAAGTAGGTATTTAATAGGGGAGTGTGGAAAATTACTTTGTCCATGAACCAAGCAACAAAATTTTTACGTCCAGGGTTTTCATGACGGAGAAGAGTAAGTGCCTCCGCCTCAGTAGGAGGATTCACTCCCGTCCATTCCTCTTGAACGAAATCACTAAAAAAAGATAAGCGGTGTTAGACCGGGACTAAGTGAACATGAAACATGATGATGTGGATGACATAAAGGAATGGTGTAGTGGTATTACCTCATCCACACTTCCTCAATTTCCTTGATGTTGTGCAAGATATAGAACATGAGGTCCTCCCACTCTTGTCGTGGCATGTTATAAGATTTCGAGGCCCCAGCCCTCCCACCTTGCGCGTTGAATAGATCGAGTCTGGGTTGATACTTGGGCTCTTCTATATTGTATCGAGGCACCTTGTTATGCAGATGGGGAACGTGGTCTGGATAGTATGATGTCCTGAGGTCTGACACCTCCTCTAGGATAACTGCCTCAGCTATGGAAGCTTCAATCTTAGCTTTGTTTCCACATTTCCGTCGGAGATGCTTGTTCTGCCTCTCAGGGCCGTACTGCCAGCGATTTTGCACAGGGCCCCCCAACAATACCTCGTTCGCGAGGTGCAGAATGAGATGTGTCATCGGAGTAAAGAAGCCTGGCGGAAAGATCTTCTCTAGCTTGACTATCAACTCCGGTGCCTTCTTATGCAATTTTTCAATCACCTCTTTACTTACTTCTTTAGCACAGAGCGTGCGGAAGAAATGGCTAAGCTCGGCAAGCACTCGCCAGACATGCTCGGGGACATAGCCTCGAACCATCACCGGCATTATCCGCTCAATCCATACATGGTAGTCATGACTCTTCAGGCCGGTCACTTTGCCCGTTGAAAGATTGACTCCCTTACTTATATTCGATGCATAACCATCGGTGAACTTCAAAATTTGTTTCAGCCAGATAAGTACTTCTTTTTTTTTCTGGCGGTTTAAGGACAAAGTCAGCATCTGGCTTGAACCAGTTTTTTCGACCGCCTGTGGGAGGCTTCATGTTCAGGCGTGGTCTATCACAAATTCTCTGTTGATCGGCTCTAGCTTTTACATTATCCTTCGTCTTATCAGGAATGTTGAGGATCGTGTGGAAAAGGGACTCTGCCACATTCTTTTCGGTGTGCATCACATCAATATTGTAAGGAAGTTTGAGGTCCTTGAAATAGGGAAGCTGCGAGAAGGGGGTAATGTGCGTCCAGTTGTGCGTCTCACCATATCCCTCGAAGCCTTTGGCTTTGGCTTTGGCTTTGCCTTTGACTTTAGGCTTGAGAGCTTTTAGCTGAGCAAGAACATCTGCCCCCAAAAATGTTGGAATCTCGGTTACTTCATGAACAACCCGGCCTTTCGTGAAGTTCTTCTTGTCTTCCCTGTCTGGATGGTCTGGAGGGAGGAACTGTCGATGCAGGTCAAAGGCTACATACTTGCCACCCTTACTCAGCCAAATCATTCGCAGAGCCTGCATGCACACTGGGCATGGCATCTTACCACTTGTACACCATCTGCAGAATAGAGCATAGCCGGGAAAGTCATGCATGCAATAGTGCAACCAAACTTTCATCAAGAAATTTCTCTGCAGATTCCGGTCGTATGTCAACCTCGGAAAGTACCAAGAATGGTGCAAAGCATCCACAAGCGGCTGCATAAACACACCCAATTGCTTCCCCGGGTAGTCAGGCCCCGGAATGATGAGCGACAAGAACATGGTCTTCCGTTGCATTAGGGCACCGGGAGGAAGATTGAGCGGAATTACAAACACAGGCCAGTAGCTGTATGGATTGGACGACATACCATACGGATTCAACCCATCACCTGATATGGCTATTCTGACATTCCCAGCCTTGGCTGCTTCCTTGGGGTATTCTTCATCGAATGACTTCCATGCTTCCCCTCCCGATGGATGTATGATTTTTTTTGGATTGTACCTTATACCTTCCTTGTGCCACTTCATCATTTTGGCAGACTCCTTCGTGATGAAAAGGCGCTGCAGTCTTTTTATAAAATCAAGATACCGAAGAACCTTAACGGGGATGGTTAGCTGCTTTTTCTCACCATCCTCACCGACAACCTCAATGTACCGAGACGAACCGCACTTCCTACAGTACTTGTCATCCGCATACTCGTGCCTAAACAAAAGGCAATTCTTCGGGCAAACATCTATTTTCTCATAATCCATAGAGAGTGCCTTCATGATTTTCTTTGTATCGTACATGCTTTTCGGCAGTTCATGACCCTCAGGGAGGCTGTTAGCCCATACTCCCAGGAATGCTTCGAAGCATTTCTGGCTACAGCCGTACTCAGCCTTGACTGCAATCAGTTGCGAGATGGCATCCAGCTGAGATATTTTCGCACCCGCATAAAGAGGTTTCTTCAACGAGGCCAAGACCTCCAAGAAGGCCTTTGCGGTTGCCTCCGGCTCCTCCGGTTCATTCTCTGAAGGTGTCGCATTTGTCGTTTCTGCAACAATGACATCATCTAGCATGTCCCTGACCCCGTCGTCCTCATATCCATCGATGCGTTGTCGCATCACCTCCTCTCTACCATGGTCCTGCTCGGCTATGTTTATCGGCGGCATGTCAAAGTTTGGCATATATCCGTACGTGCGAAGGTGCTCACTCATGTCCGTCTGATTTCTACGGTGACGTCTGGCACATCTCGCACAGGGGCATGGTGGGATAATTCTCATTGGACGACGGAATATCTCCTTCAAATACACATCGGTTTTCGCGATCCACTCTGATGTTACTCAATTCCGACGGATAAAACCACTGTACATCCACTAATTATCTGCCATCCTCTGCTTTTTTGCAACCCACACAACATAATTAAGGATTCACTTAAATTAATGGCATCAAATTTTCAGTTTCTACCGCGTTTAATCCACCTACATCTCTAATAGGTAAAGATGGGTCCTAATCCCACCCGAGGATGTGTAGATTGAGTATGTTCTCCATTCTACCCCGTTCCGAGACAAAATTTCGGCAGCACCTCCCCGCTGTTCTCCAGATACACGTCTCGGCAAATAGCCGAGAGAATGTGCTCCGGAGAACAATGGGGAGCCGCCGCCGAAATCCTGTCTCGGAACGGGGTAGAACATGGAGAACATACCCAATCTACACATCCTCGGGCTGTCCGTGGAAAACGCTGGACAATCCGAAAGAGCTGCGGTGATAAATATGCAATTGAATGCATATTTATCCATGCAACCCTTTCGGATGGGAGACCTAGGTTACGCGACTTGATGTGAAAATTTAATCTAGTGACATGGAGGAGATGGACTTGTAGCTCACCCTCGGCTGTAGAGGAAGTAGTCGAACAGTAGAGGGATGCTCAGGGAGACAACGCGTCGTACAACGGTCACTCCAATGAAATGCGACACCACAAAGCCTGCAAAATCCATCGCTACAAAAAATTTAGAACATCACAACTCATAGAGCACGTTTAAAACATTTAAACATGCATTCATTTATTTTTGCATCATGTAAGCAAAATACACTATAATCATCATCATCTATTCGTCAGATATTCATCATCATCATCTATTCGTCATCATCATTGATTCATCTCATCGAACCAATTTTTTTGCAGGATATGCAATATATAGCATCTCATCGAACCACATATATAGCATCTCATCTATCCATCTATATATCATGATGTAATCTCCACTCATCTATCCATCTATATATCAACAACAATTTTATTTCTCAACTAACCCATCAACAGCATTTTTATATCTTATAATCCATCTATCTAACTATTTATATACCTAACTAATATATCCATCTAAACCCTAAACTAACTAAACCCTAAACTAACTAACTAATCTATAGCAGCAAGCAGCAACCAGCGGCAGTAGCAAGCACAGCAAGCGGCAGCGACGGCAACAAGCAGCAAGCAGCAGCGCAAGCAGCAAGCGGGGGCCTCACCGACGAGGCAGAGGCAGGGCGGAGCGGCGATGGGGCGGAGAAGGGCGGCGACGAGCGGGGCAGTGGCGTCGGGGACGGGGCGACCGAGGACGGGGACCGGCCGGCCCGGCGGCGACAACGGATTTGGGGCGGTGCGGCGGCGGTAGGGGAGGGGATGGGGGCGGCGCGACAGCGGTAGGGGAGGGGGATGGGGCGGCGCGACGGCGGTAGGGGAGGGGGATGGGGGCGGCGGTGGTGATGGGGCGGGGGCGGGGCGGCGCGACGGCGGTAGGGGAGGGGATGGCGGGTGGCGGCGGTGTTGGGGCGGGGGCGGGGCGGCGCCGGAGTTGGGGGAGGGGATAGGGGTGGCGGCGCGGCGAGGCTTGGGTGGAGGGGGCGGACGGCGGCAGGGAGGGTGGGCGGTGCAGCGGGTCGGCATCCAGCGGCGGCGATGCGGTTGGGAGGCGCGGGGGGTCGGGGGGAGAGGAGGAGAACGAGTGGATGGGGCGCCAGGGGGATGGATAAGGTGAGTATATGCCGACGGCTTAGCTGTCGGCATATCTCTGTATGCCACGTGTACGGCTATGCCGACGGCCAAGCCGTCGGCATAGGTATATTCTTTTTTTCATTATTTTAAGGTGCATTTTTCCTAACACATAAATATTAAACATGTTTATTGGTTCTCACAAAAAATTTGACTGCATTCTGCCCGTCGGAATAGATAGTTTTCGGCCCAACGTGGCTGTTTCCTTCCTCCGTCACACGGCGGCAGCGATGACCGTGAGGGGTGCACACCCCGGAGCCGCCTCTTCGGACATGCCACCACACCACCCCGCATGTATGAGGGCCCGGTGCGACGCTCCGGTGGCATTGCTACCCCCCCAGTGCCCCCGTCCCGCCTAACCCTATAGCGTTTGACCACGGGATCTACCCCTTTGACTTTGCACGGACGGGCTTTGACCAGTGGACCTCCCCACCCGGTTGTGTTAGGTCAGCCCATAGGAACACTTTGGAGCAACATCCGGGCCAGACCCACAGCAAGATCCCCTCCGTGTAGACCCCACGCGTCCGTTTCCCCCCTCCAGGTGCCGGCGGCAGCGCCGTCCGTGAGGGGGGCACACCCCGGACACGCGTGCCGGGCGTTTGCAACCGCGACAACACTTCCAGACTTGTGAGAGGCTGCCGGCACAAGATTCGGCGGCATGCTAGCCCCCGGAGGCCGCCGGCCACAGCCGTAGACGCGCGAAGGGCAATCCGCGTAGAGGGAATTTTTCGGATACTTCTCCATCACCAAAAATTATGAAAAAATACCATCGTTCCTATAGCACATGTGCCCACGTCGTGCAAAAAAACTCATGATTTTATCGCGCTCCGAGTATTTAGTAATATTGACGCCGCATCGTTACCGTAGAACGTCTACTACCGTGTCATCGCCGTCCGTGAGGGGGGCCACGCACCGGAGACGCGTCCCGCCTCTTCGGACATGCCACCACACCACCCCGCATGTATGAGGGCCCGGTGCAACGCTCCGGTGGCATTGCTACCCCCCCAGTGCCCCCCTCCCGCCTAACCCTATAGCATTTGACCACGGGATCTACCCCTTTGACTTTGCATGGACGGGCTTTGACCAGTGGACCTCCCCACCCGGTTGTGTTAGGTCAGCCCATAGGAACACTTTGGAGCAACATCCGGGCCAGACCCACAGCAAGATCCCCTCCGTGTAGACCCCACGCGTCCGTTTCCCCCCTCCAGGTGCCGGCGGCAGCGCCGTCCGTGAGGGGGGCACACCCCGGACACGCGTGCCGGGCGTTTGCAACCGCGACAACACTTCCAGACTTGTGAGAGGCTGCCGGCGCAAGATTTGGCGGCATGCTAGCCCCCGGAGGCCGCCGGCCACAGCCGTAGACGCGCGAAGGGCAATCCGCGTAGAGGGAATTTTTCGGACACTTCTCCATCACCAAAAATTATGAAAAAATACCATCGTTCCTATAGCACATGTGCCCACGTCGTGCAAAAAAACTCATGATTTTATCACGCTCCGAGTATTTAGTAATATTGACGCCGCATCGTTACCGAAGAACGTCTACTACCGTGTCATCGCCGTCCGTGAGGGGGGCCACGCACCGGAGACGCGTCCCGCCTCTTCGGACATGCCACCACACCACCCCGCATGTATGAGGGCCCGGTGCGACGCTCCGGTGGCATTGCTACCCCCCACTGCCCCCGTCCCGCCTAACCCTGTAGCGTTTGACCACGGGATCTACCCCTTTGACTTTGCACGGACGGGCTTTGACCAGTGGACCTCCCCACCCGGTTGTGTTAGGTCAGCCCATAGGAACTCTTTGGAGCAACATCCGGGCCAGACCCACAGCAAGATCCCCTCCGTGTAGACCCCACGCGTCCGTTTTCCCCCTCCAGGTGCCGGCGGCGGCGCCGTCCGTGAGGGGGGCACACCCCGGACACGCGTGCCGGGCGTTTGCAACCGCCACAACACTTCCAGACTTGTGAGAGGCCGCCGGCGCAAGATTTGGCGGCATGCTAGCCCCCGGAGGCCGCCGGCCACAGCCGTAGACGCGCGAAGGGCAATCCGCGTAGAGGGAATTTTTCGGATACTTCTCCATCACCAAAAATTATGAAAAAATACCATCGTTCCTATAACACATGTGCCCACGTCGTGCAAAAAAACTCATGATTTTATCATGCTCCGAGTATTTAGTAATATTGACGCCGCATCGTTACCGCAGAACGTCTACTACCGTGTAATCGCCGTCCGTGAGGGGGGCCACGCACCGGAGACGCGTCCCGCCTCTTCGGACATGCCACCACACCACCCCGCATGTATGAGGGCCCGGTGCGATGCTCCGGTGGCATTGCTCCCCCTTAGTGCCCCCATCCCGCCTAACCCTGTTTGACCACGGGATCTACCCCTTTGACTTTGCACGGACGGGCTTTGACCAGTGGACCTCCCCACCCGGTTATGTTAGGTCAGCCCATAGGAACACTTTGGAGCAACATCTGGGCCAGACCCACAGCAAGATCCCCTCCGTGTAGACCCCACGCGTCCGTTTTCCCCCTCCAGGTGCCGGCGGCGGCGCCGTCCGTGAGGGGGGGCACACCCCGGAGCCCAAGACGGGCATCTACGCATGCATGAACACTTTCACATATGCATCGGGACCTGTGCGATGTTTCGGTGACATAGCTACACCCCGAATGCCCCCACCAACCAGAATTCCTTCCGTGTCGACCGTTTCCCCCCTCCGTGACACGGCGATAGCGACGTTCGTAATGTGGGGCAATCGATATACCATCGGGTATGTTTTTTTTAGATAAGGCATAATTATCTTATGCAAAAGCAAAAACTAAAATAAAGTAAAAATAACAAAACAAAGTAAAAATAAAAAATAAAATAAAATACACGTATGCCGACGGCAAGGCCGTCGGCATATCTGTGCACACACGCAGATTGTCCCACGGACCGTGACGTGGCGTGGCACACAGATCGATGACGTGGCGAAGGGGCCTATGCCGACGGCTATGCCGTAGGCATATCTCTCCCACAGATAAAATAAAAAATTAAGTAAAGTAAACATATGCCGACGGCAAGGCCGTCGGCATATCTATGCACACACGGATCGATGACGTGGTGTGCCACACGGATCGTTGACGTGGCAGAGGGGCCTATGCCGACGGCTGTGCCGTAGGCATACCTCTGCCACAGATATGCCGACGGCCGCCGTTACCTCCCGTCGGCATAGGATAAACGCCGTCAAGTGGTCAGCACTGACCGGGGAGGTGGGCCCGGGATATGCCGACGGCCTGTCCTATGCCGACGGGCCCCGTAGGCGTATCTTTGGCGGTCCCGACGGCCTCGTCTATGCCGACGGCCCCGTCGGCATAGATTGATGTATGCCGACGACTTTTCTACGCCTACGGCCCATCCTCGGCCGTCGGCATAGGTGCGGCGATGCCGACGGGGGCCGTCGGCATAGATTGATGTATGCCGACGACTTTTCTACGCCTACGGCCCATCCTCGGCCGTCGGCATAGGTGCGGCGATGCCGACGGGGGCCGTCGGCATAGATTCGGCCGTCGGCAAACGCAGTTTTTCTGGTAGTGGAGAACCAGTCTGGGTCTTCCTTGGGTGTATACAGTCTTCTCGTGCTCGTGGTGTCATGTGGCAGGCACAGGCATGCGCCCGCCCTGGTCTGGAGAGCCGGAGAAGAGTATGTCGAGGGGAAGGGAACGGGGGCGGAGAGGCGAGCTCAGTCGCGTCAGCGGCTGCGTTTCTTCACCCTCGTGCTGTGCGGCAGCTGGGACATGGACATGGAGGTCGGACGTCGCGCGCCCGTTCAGAAATCAGAACATCGTGTTGAAATCTCTGTGTTTGGTGGGGTTGAAATAACAAAAGCCTTTCGCAAAAAAGAAAAAAAAACGAAGCAACAAAAGCCCATACGTTAGAGCAACTCCAACGAGCCGACCTAAACGGACGGCGTTTTTATCCGCTTTTTATCCGTTTGGGTCGGCCTCCCGCCCGCCGTCCGCCCTCTTTTAGTTTTGGGTCGGCAGTGCGCCCAACGGGCCGACCCATTTCATGACCGTGCGTGTTTTAGATCACGACGTCGCCCTGATTTTGACGCACCAGCGCGCGGGAAAGGTTCGCGCGCGTGGGGGAAAGCAGCCTAGCGCGCGCTGGTTTTGGCGCTCCAGCGCGCGGGAAAGGTTCGCGAGCGCCGCAGCCGGCGCTCGTTATAAAGAAGGCGCTTCCTCCACACTCTGTCCGCCGCCCACTCTCGCCGCCTCTGCGCCACCATGTCGATTCGTCGCCTGGGCGCTTCAGATTTTCGCGGAGTCCGCGAGCGCCGCTCCGGCGCCTTCTCCTCGGAGATCTGGTTTCGCGAGAAACGTCTCATCCTCGGCACCTTCGACATCGCAGAGAAGGCGGCCCGCGCGGCGGCGTGGCGCCTCCTGAGGCCTCGTCGGGATATGAATTTTCCCAGCGTGTCGAGCCAGCGGGCGCAGGATCTGGCGCCTCTCCCGCGGCTTTTCACCGACGAGGATTGTCGTGTCCACCGGAGGCGGCAGCGTATCCTCGCCATCGCGGAGAAGGGCGTGGAAGCCTTGGTGGTGTGGCGCGGAGGCTTCCCGCAGAACATCGTCGATGAGCGCCAGTTCTACAAGCAAAGGAGGTTGGAGAGGGACGCGAGGAGGAGGGAGCGAGCCGCCTATCGGGAGGACAAGCGTTCGCGGAAGCAGGCAGCTCAATTGAAACTGAAGTTACGAGAAACGACGGGTTGGGACTTTGAAGACGAGGCGTATGCTGACGCCTACATTCAGACGTCGGAGGGGGACATTACCGAGTCAGAGTCAGAAAGCGACGAATAGTGGTCTTTTTTTTTATCTGTGTACGCTAGAACTATCCATGTATCCATTTTTATCTGAAAAAATGGCCGTCGGCGACGTAGCAGGCGGGCGAGGGTGTGAATCCAATGTGCCACCGATCAGCGGGCCGGTGAGGAAAGAGGGCGAGAGCGCGCACGTCCGTCTTGTGTTCGCACCGACGCAAATCAGACTAAAAAATGGGCCGAGAATGAGTCAGCAGGCGGACGAAAGTGGACCCGCCTCCGTTTGGGTCGGTGCGTTGGGTCGGCTTTTTTATCCGTACCGACCCAAACGGACAGCCGCGAACGAAATGGATCGCCTTATTGGAGTTGCTCTTATGGTGTCGTGGGGACCGGAGGTTCGTTCACTAGAAGGCAAGGCCCAAGCGAGCCGGCCTAGTTCAACATTGAAACTGCTCTTTTATCAATTTTTTTCTGAATGATTTTGAGTTCATAGAGAAGAAGGCGCCGAAGTTGATCAAGGTCCCTGTCATTCAGCCATCGGGGGTGGCTTCCACCACCAGAAGGACCGACCAAAATAAATGCACATGCAGCAGTAGGAAGAGTAGGTGATAGTGGAGCGGTGGCGGTGGTGCGTAGAGATCAAGATGGCGCTTTTTTGGGAGCTTCAGCGATCAAACTCAGGTTTATTTCAGATCCGACCACATTGGAAGCTCCGGCTGTTCGTGAAGGACAAGCAATTGCAGAAGACTTATATGTCAATCAAATTCAGATTGCGACGGATTGCAAGACAGTGGTGAACGACATCAAGCAAAATTCAGCGATGGAGTATGGGGCCATAGTACATGAAATAACAGAACGCTCACGGATTTTTTCGGTTTGTAATGTCGTTCACGAATTTAGAAGCTCGAATTTCGAGGCTTACAATCTCGCTAAGCATGTTTTAACTCTTGATTTTGGCAGGCATGTGTGGTTAGGCCAGCCTGGGGAGTTGCTGTTTTTACCTGTAAATATTTCAGACTTTTGAATGAAGCTTGGCGAGAGTGTCTAAAAAAAAGCAGAAAGCCAGAAATCACGTCTCCCCCTCCCCCCCTTCAGTTGTGTTTGCGCAGAGCATGGGTTAGGTTATACTATCAAGGAGGCATCCGGATCATGCTCTTGAAACAGGTCAAGCTGATTGGTGCAACACAAAAGAGTGAAAGCGTACCATTGTTGTTTTCTCCACCCAACCCAACTAAAATTAATACAAGCTCACAAGTTGATCAAAATTAAGAGCAGATTTGACCGACGATTCGACGCAACAGCAACACCATACACGGAGCTCGTGCCAAAGCCGTCGTTAATTAGCCATCATAGGAACGGCTTAGCGTAAGGAAACATTGATGCTAACGAAACTGCACTCTGCGGGTTTGTTCATGATTGCAGGAGATCGAACTAGCAGGTCATACATTCATGCACAACAGTTAAATTAACGCACACACAGAAATAAAACATAAGGAAAACAAGGCACACATAAAATACATACTACTCATATATATATATATATTTATTATTGCATCTGATGACATCAAGTTGCAACTTGCAATATATAACAGTAGCATGTATATGGCTACCGGATGATCAACTCACTGCTACGACCCAAATAAAGTGCGACAGTTTAATCTCGGGTTGGATCGATACATAGACTTATTTGGAAGGCAGCGTACGCACAATACGAATCCATAGGTTTGCTTGAAAATTTAGGAAGCAAACTTGGAGAGGAGCTTGTTGAAAACGGAGGCGCTGCAGGTTTTGACGATCTGCTCGATCTCCTCAGCTGTGAAAACTCTGTGCACGGTTGTGTTAGATTTGATGAACTCCTGGCACTCTTCCTTCAACCAACGGTAATGTCCCCGCTCAGCTCCAACAATGATGTCCGCTACCGTGTTCAGCTGAATGCTGGTGCCCAATTCTTCTTGGCAGATCGACTTCAGCCTATGGAGATCATATCTCTCCGCAGCTTCAAGCAACTGCAGCAGCCACATTACATGTTGGACTGATATATATGAAGCCATCTTCTGGGGCTTCTGCTGGTGCCCACGCTTGTACCTCATTCCAGTCAGACACAGACAATGTGTCGGTGTAGATGAAAGTTAGCATGCTCTTAAACACTTCTGCTTCAATGCCGTCGATCTTAACAATAGCACCACCACGAGTGTCACCAAACAGCTGTGACTTGAAGACGATAGACCGCGCTGCAAGCACATATCGATGCGCAGCAAATGCTTCGCCGCCAACCTCAAACATCACGTCAGCACCCTCCTTGGACATGAGGAGATCCTTGAAGTGGATTGGCATGTCGGAAGGAGGGACTTGGATGGACCGAGGAACGATGGTGCTAGCACCAACCTCCGCCTTGACGTCAAGTACAATGACGTCGCAACGGATTATGAAGCTGTCATCCTTGAGGTGTGCCGATGTTTCCAACATATCCATTTTTATGACACTTCTATAGCACACTACAGGATTGAGGCCGAAGTCGTCTATTTCGCTTTCATGGATGTATACTGACTGCTCCCATTGAAATTGGTCAATAAAACTGATGGCAGACTTGACCTTCACGGGCTGCGCTTGCTCATCATCATCATCAGCCTCACCATCGTCGTTGTTCTTATTCTTGTCATCCTCATCACTGTCATCAGCCTCCTCATCGTCGTCGTCCTCGAAGCCGAGAGAAACCGATACAAATCCAGCGTACTTGGAGTAACAGCCATTAGGGTAGTACTTGAGAAACCAGCGGCGGCCTCCAACCAAGAAAGTACGAGAACTGATGTACTGGCCGGTGGGTGGCTTGTTTCTCGAGAAGCCTTCGACCGCAAGCAAGTGGTACCCGTGGGCCGCGCGGGAGTCGATGGGCGACACGGTGGACGTGCACAGCTTGCCCTCAGCGGTGACGAGAGAGATGCCAGCAAACGCCATGTCCGATCGACAAGCTAGCCTGGAAC
Source organism: Triticum urartu (assembly GCF_056163025.1). Lineage (NCBI taxonomy): Eukaryota > Viridiplantae > Streptophyta > Magnoliopsida > Poales > Poaceae > Triticum > Triticum urartu. Next base: position 116,467,614 of record NC_141879.1, read on the forward strand.
GGTAGACAGAGGTGAGAACCATGAGGTCGAACAATGGGGAAAGAAGCGTAGAACACTTACCAAGCAATGGAGGACGTAGCAGCAAGGCGGGCCGGAGTAGTAGAGAGGGGGATCAGAGGAGATTGACGTTGAGGCAGGGGTGCGCCAGAATTTATATGCTTTGTCTCTGGTGCGAAACCTCGTCGTGTTCAGACGTACTCCGGCCGTCCGCCGCTTTGAGAACCGGAATGCATGAACGCGTAATTATTTGTGTTGGTTTAACACTTGTACTTTCCGATGAGGACTGCATGCAGAAGAGACGATCGCGTGGCGCGCGATTTGAGATCCATTTCATCAATGCGTTCGTTCGTTTTCTTTTCCTTTTTTTAGGGGACGTTCGTTTTCTTTTCCAAAGAAAGGCTTCTCAGCCCACTGTTTTTTTTCCTTTTGTGAGCTGTGGAGTAGGGCAAAGCCCCAATGCAAAAAAGCCCGTGAGTTACAATGGGAATTTTTTTTGAGGTTATAAAAGCAGCTGTGTCTAAACTTGTCATCGATGTTTTTTTTACGATCAAATCAGAAAGCTTTATTTAACAGAAGTGTTCCAATGGCAGTCAGCCAACATGCTTGTTACCAACAAACTGGGGGTTTTGTTGAGCCAACTTTCAGTCACATTCAGAGTGCAAGCATACTTTGCACATAGATGCACCGATAAGTTAGCCGACCGGTTTACATGCTGAATCATAAATACAAAAAAAATCAAAGACCAGCCCTTTTATTTTTTCTAAGATAGGGGCCACAATTGAACGGGAGTTGTGACAAGTGTTCCAGAATGTCATCAACTTCAGACAGTCCACCTCCATTATCACGTACGACAAGCCCCGTAATGCAACAACTCGGGCTCGTTCTCGCATTGTCAATGCTTCAACGATCAGTGCACAACCGAAAAAAATAAAAACGAAGCACATGTGAGATTTGAATTGGTGACCTGTGTGCGGCGAAGGACTTGCGCAAACCACATCACCATGGAAAGTTAGTTAGTTGACTATTACGCATCGCTAACCTTTATCTAGCTAACTAGACTGCAATCAGTGCGGCCAATTTTCCACATGCTAGTTATTTTTCGATTTTTTAGAAAAATATTCAAACTGTAGTCACAATATTAAACAAATAGTTAATGACCTCTCAAAAAGATTTAAATATTCACAAAATTAATATAATACAAAATAATTAAAAAATGGTTTCATAATATTTGTAAGGATTCACACATTGAATAAAATAATTTTGCAATTTTTAAAAGTTAAACGGGCTCGATGGATCCCGGCCTATGCAACACCGTCCTTTGTATCGCCCTTATTGATTCCGAATATGAATTGCCTACAGGCGACACACTAGCGGGCTGGCCCATTTAGTGCAGTAGTCGCTGCTGCTTATAGCGATCGTTGTACGTTTGATCGGTTCGTTTTTTTGTTTTTTCGTTTCTTATTTTCTTGTTCTATGTTCTATTTTCGTTGGTTTTATTTGTTTCCACGGTTTCTTTGGATTTTTGTTCATTTTAGCTCTAGTTTTCTCAATTTTTTCTTTGTTTTCTATCTTCATTATATTTGGTTTTCTTGGTTTTCTTCGGTTTTCTGCATTTTTTGTTTCTTTGTGGTTTTATTGGTTTTCTTTTTTAACTAATGTCTAATTTTCCTCAGTATAAAATAAACATTTATAAAGCACATCTGAAACATTTTTGGTACACTTTGGGCATTTAATAAATACATGATGTACATTTTTTAAATACATGTCTTGAACACTTTTTGAATACAAAATAACATTTTTTTCCAAATACATGTTGTGAATTTTTGAAGTGGTAATAAACTTTTTTCAAACTAAGTGGTATAAAGTTAATACACAACATTTTTTTACATTGTATAAAAACTAAGTTTTAACAGATATTTTTTGGAAACACATGAATATTTTTTAAATGTCACATAATGTTTTAAAGGAAATAAATTTGTCTAAACTACGTGAACATTTTTTTAAAAAATTGTACAAACATTTTTTGACTCGCCAGAAATTGTCTATAAAATGTCACCTACATTTTTAAAATGATATGAAACTTTTTTTAGAGTACATAAAAAAATAACATTGCATACAATATTTTGAAAATGTCCAAGAATTATTACTGAAATTTGTGAACCTTTCCTGAGAATGTAACATACATTTTTTTTGCCTGAATGAACCATTTTTAATCACGCAAACATTTTTTGTACATTGTATGAGCGTTTTTCTTAAATGGCACGTGCATTTTTTTAATGTGACGAACTTTTTACATACACATGATTAATATTTTCTATACAAGTTTAATATTTTTCAAATGGATGTTTAACAATTCTTTCAATTAATGTGTTTTATTGTAATATATGTAATATAAATTATTTCTAAATAAAAAATAGTGAAAAGAATCAAAAAATAATAAAAAATATGAAAAAGGAAGAAACATGCATGAATGAAATTAGTTTGACGCGAGTAGGCGCAGTCACTGGGCTGGCTCCGTAGCGCCTCTTTACTGCCCACCCTACACATGGCTTCTGGCATGGCCCAGATGCGTGGGCTTTTGTTTTTTTACAAATCCTATATACATAAGAAGTTGATTCCCATTATATTATTTATCTTTGACAACCCCTCAATTTTTTAATCTTTGACAAGGTAGAGCCTTGTGTATTTGCTAAATGTAAGTTGCCATAGGTTTGCTAGGGTACCCTATACTCAGGCGATTTTCCGCGGGACTCCAACTTATCTTCATGCCCGGCCGGTCTTCCGCCGCCGGATCGGGAGTTTTTTAATCTTTCTTGGTCGATTGAGACAAGAGCTTGTAGGTCTGAACCTTCCATGGCGGGGGGTGGTGGTGGGGGGGGGGGTAAGAATTTAGGTGCAGAAAAGGAGGTGGTGCCCGGAGTCCAGGTCAGGGGAGATGAGGAGAGCTCAGGAGAGGCTACAAAGGAGGAAGTGGGAGAGGGGAAGACATGGATGGAGATCCTATGTTTGCCCCCCCCCCCCCCCCCCCCCGAGCCTTGATGACAGATTAGAAGGTTTACATCTCCATGGGGAAGAAGAGGCTGAGCTTGATTTCAGTGAAGAACTTGATGATCTGGTGAGCAAGATTAGATGAATGACAATATTCCGGGTACACACAACCCGTCAGTTTAGTCTCTGCGCTTTTTAACTTGATGCGTACGACATGGTTGGCTGCTCAAAAAGTTATTTTCAAGCCAAAGGGAGCCAACTTGTTCATTATTCAGTTTAGTTGCCTTGGTGACTGGAGGAGAGTTAGTGAACCGTCATGGGGTCCTCGGCTCGATCCACCTAGTCCGGAGATGACGTGGTGAGTACCCCCTAGTTCTGGACAACTGGGCTTCAAGTTGGGTACGCTCCATTGTTCTTTCGAACTGTTCATCATCTTCGCCCACTGGTCTTGAAAGTTGGTTCAACAAATCTTCCCATCTTCGATCTTGAGGATCGCCGAGGTGAATCCAAAGAGTCCACACGTCGGACATCCGGCGAAGCCCCTTTAAGTTCTCGGCTTTTATTAATGTATTGTTATTTTTTTACGCCATACCTCGGGTTCGAGGTTTTTCCCGTGCGACGGTATCCTCATGCGTCCAAGCTTCAATGCCGGACTACATCTGAGGTGTCCTTTTTGCAGCTGAGCTCAAGCGCCGGTCGGCATCCGAGATGTCATAGATTACCTCTGTCTTGAAAAAGATGAAGGAGTTCAACCGAGCTTAATGTCGGAAACATCCTATATGGATCTAGTCACTTGCATCTGAGCTTTATGTTGGACTGCTTCTGAGGTGGTGGACCACCTTGGTCTTGGGCTGATTTTTTATGGAATTGTTTTTCGATCAGCGCAATTTATTTTTAAAATGTTCATTGATTCAAAAAATGATCATGCATTTTAAAAATATTCGTTATATAAAAAAATTGTGAATTTCAAATTTGTTCCGCCAATTTCCAAAAAAGTTGTCAATTCTAGAAATGTTTGCCGACTCAAGAAGAATGTTTTATAAAATGTTCACAATTTTTTAGAAAAAAGTTTGCAAATAGTATAAAATGTTCATGAATTAATAAATGTTCTTGACTTTAGAAAATGTTAAAATTTTTGTAAAAATGTTCATGATTTTTTTTAAAATCACGAGTTTAAAAAAATGTTCATGATTTTATGAAATTGAGAGAGTTTGCGTATCTAGGTGATGCAGCAAAATGTGGTCATAGCCACTGAGGATTTTATGAAAAAATATAATAACACTAATGATGCCTGAATTTACCATCGATGTTCCCTTTGATGCCTAAACTTGAAAAATACATCGAAAGGACATGCACCAGCCAATTCGCCCACGTAATTTTGTTGTCTTTTACGCACTGCAATGGTTTATATATACGATACAGCCGTGGAGTCAACTTGAGAAAAAAAATTATACTGCTTGTTTTCCCCAGCCGTGGAGTTAAATGAGTTGCATGAACTAAAACACAAAAATGTGAAACCTTATACTGCTTGTTTTCCCCAGCCAACCTCAGTGAAAATTAGTCCAAACTCACAAGTCAATCAAGTTCAAGAGCAGATTAGGTCCACGATTTGTCGCACTAAACACGGCTCCTACCAGAGGCGTCGTTCCCCATGACCAGAACAGCTTAGCAGAGGGAAACATGCATGAATGCTGCGAAATAGCACCCTGCAGGTCTGTTTTGATGATTGCAGCCGATCGAATTAGCAGGCAATCCATGCATGCATTCATGCACAACAATTAAACGCAGATCCAGGAACCACCTTAGGAAAACAAGAGACATGTAAAAACATGCATGAGTACTATTAGATTACTGCACCTGATGAATCCGGAGTAAAGCCGGTAGCAATGGCATATAATGCTACTGGACGATTTGCCAAGAGACGATCGCGTGGCGCGCGATTTGAGATCAATTTCATCCATGCGTTCGTTCGTTTTCTTTTTTTTTCGTGGGAAAGGAAATCCTCATTACTCAAGGAGCCTTCTCAGCGAGAGCCAAGTCTACAACGTTCATCCCGACAATAAGTCAGACTGCTGTACGCTAATGTGCCGCCTCGTTTCTGGCCTGATGCACTCGCTACTGCTTCACTTCTCCTTAACCTTCGCTCTTGCCGTCCACGATGGAACTATGGACCTCACCATATTCTTTTCGGTACGCCCTCATCTTATGATGACTTGTATATTTTCGGGTGCCTTTGCTATCCTAACACTGCGGACTCCGCTCCTCACGAACTCGCACCTCGTTCTGTCGCTTGCATCTTCATCGGCTACCCTTCCAACTCCAAGGGATATCGGTGCTATGATCTCGTCTCCCACCGTGTGTTCACTTTTCGGCACGTTTACTTTGATGAGCATGTGTTTCCGTTTCAGCAGGTACCTCCGGCTGTTCCTCCCGCCTCCGGTGACGCGGGCTCCTCGACGCCGCTCCCAGAGCGTTCGCGTGCCTCTCTTGGCCCGCCCCTGGCTTTGAGGCGCGCCCCTCGCATGCGGTGCCTCCTACTGTCGCGACATTGGCCCCGGGACCCCCGGCGCACGCGGCCCCCGCGGTCCCACGGCGCCCGCGGTGCCCGCGGCCCCCGCGGCCCTCTCGGCGCCCCCGGCCTCCTCGGCACCTGTGGCCGGTCCCGTCACCCGTACTGATACGGGCGTTTTTCGCCCGAGTTCGCGCTACGCCGCGGATGACTACGTCCATGCGGCGTCCACCTCTGAGCCGTCGCTTTTGCCATCCTCCGTCCGAGCCGCTCTTCGTGACTCGCTCTGGATGGCTGCGATGCAAGAGGAGTTTGACACCCTGTTGCGCAATCGGACGTGGCAGCTTGTTCCCCGTCCCCGGCACGCCAACGTGATTACCGGGAAGTGGGTCTTCAAACACAAGCTCCGTCCTGATGGTACTCTTGATCGCTATAAAGCGCGCTGAGTCGTTCGGGGCTTCAGGCAGCGTGCTGGCATCGACTTCACCGACACCTTCGCCCCGGTCGTCAAGCCCGACACGATTCACATGGTTCTTCACCTTGCGGCCTCTCGTGCTTGTCCGGTGCACCATATGGACGTCTCCAACGCCTTTCTCCACGGTCACCTCGAGGAGCAGGTCTTCTTCCAGCAGCCCACCGGGTTTGTTGACCCGGCGCCACGTGTGCCTGCTCTCGCGGTCCCTGTATGGACTCAAGCAGGCTCCGCGCGCTTGGTACCAGCGCATCGCCGTGTTTCTCCACCAGCTTGGGTTTCGCCCTACCCGCTCGGACGCCTCGCTCTTCGTTTATCATCAGGGCTCTGACTTTTGGGGATCGTAGCAGAATTTAAAATTTTCTACGCATCACCAAGATCAATCTATGGAGTTATCTAGCAACGAGGGAAAGGGGAGTGCATCTACATACCCTTGTAGATCGCGAGCGGAAGCGTTCAAGAGAAAGGGGTTGATGGAGTCGTACTCGTCGTGATCCAAATCACCGATGACCGAGCGCCGAACGGACGGCACCTCCGCGTTCAACACACGTACGGTTGGGAAGACGTCTCCTCCTTATTGATCCAACAAGGGGGAAGGAGAGGTTGATGGAGATCCAGCAGCACGACGGCGTGGTGGTGGAAGTAACGGTGATCTCGGTAGGGCTTCGCCAAGCTCAGCGAGAGGGAGAGATGTCACGTGAGGGAGAGGAGGCGCCAGGGGCTAGGGTGCGGCTGCCCTCCCTCCCCCCCACTATATATAGGGCCCCTAAGGGGGGCGCCGACCGTAGAGATTGGATCTCAAGGGGGGGGGGGCAAGGGGGGTGGCTTGCCCCCCAAGCCAAGTGGGGCGCCCCCCACCCCTAGGGTTTCCAACCCTAGGCGCAGGGGAGGCCCAAGGGGGGCGCACCAGCCCACCAGGGGCTGGTTTCCTTCCCCACTTCAGCCCATGGGGCCCTCCGGGATAGGTGGCCCCACCCGGTGGACCCCCGGGACCCTTCCGGTGGTCCCGGTACAATACCGGTGACCCCCGAAACTTTCCCGATGGCCGAAACTGGACTTCCTATATATAATTCTTCACCTCCGGACCATTCCGGAACTCCTAGTGATGTCCGGGATCTCATCCGGGACTCCGAACAACTTTCGGGTTACCGCATACTAATATCTCTACAACCCAAGCGGCACCGAACCTTAAGTGTGTAGACCCTATGGGTTCGGGAGACACGCAGACATGACCGAGACGACTCTCCGGTCAATAACCAACAGCGGGATCTGGATACCCATGTTGGCTCCCACATGCTCCTCGATGATCTCATCGGATGAACCACGATGTCGAGGATTCAATCAATCCCGTATACAATTCCCTTTGTCAATCGGTATGTTACTCGCCCGAGACTCGATCGTCGGTATCCCAATACCATGTTCAATCTCGTTACCGGCAAGTCACTTTACTCGTACCGTAATGCATGATCCCGTGATCAACCACTTGGTCACATTGAGCTCGTTATGATGATGCATTACCGAGTGGGCCCAGAGATACCTCTCCGTCATACGAAGTGACAAATCCCAGTCTCGATTCGTGCCAACCCAACAGACACTTTCGAAGATACCCATAGTGCACCTTTATAGTCACCCAGTTACGTTGTGACGTTTGGCACACCCAAAGCACTCCTACGGTATCCGGGAGTTGCACAATCTCATGGTCTAAGGAAATGATACTTGACATTCGGAAAAGCTCTAGCAAAAGAACTACATGATCTTTGAGCTATGCTTAGGATTGGGTCTTGTCCATCACATCATTCTCCTAATGATGTGATCCCGTTATCAATGACATCTGATGTCCATAGTCAGGAAACCATGACTATCTTTTGATCAACGAGCTAGTCAACTAGAGGCTCACTAGGGACGTGTTGTGGTCTATGTATTCACACATGTATTACGATTTCCGGATAACACAATTATAGCATGAACAATAGACAATTATCATGAACAAGGAAATATAATAATAACCATTTTATTATTGCCTCTAGGGCATATTTCCAACAGTCTCCCACTTGCACTAGAGTCAATAATCTAGTTACATTGTGATGAATCGAACACCCATAGAGTTCTGGTGTTGATCATGTTTTGCTCTAGGGAGAGGTTTAGTCAACGGATCTGCTACATTCAGGTCCGTATGTACTTTACAAATATCTATGTCTCCATTTTGAACACTTTCACGAATGGAGTTGAAGCGATGCTTGATATGCCTGGTCTTCCTGTGAAACCTGGGCTCCTTGGCAAGGGCAATAGCTCCAGTGTTGTCACAGAAGAGAGTCATCGGGCCCGACGCATTGGGAATAACTCCTAGGTCGGCAATGAACTCCTTCACCCAGATTGCTTCTTGTGCTGCCTCCGAGGCTGCCATGTACTCCGCTTCACATGTAGATCCCGCCATGACGCTTTGCTTGCAACTGCACCAGCTTACTGCCCCACCATTCAAAATATACACGTATCCGGTTTGTGACTTATTGTCATCCAGATCTGTGTCAAAGCTAGCATCGACGTAACCCTTTACGACGAGCTCTTCACCACCTCCATAAACGAGAAACATATCCTTAGTCCTCTTTAGGTACTTCAGGATATTCTTGACCGCTGTCCAGTGTTCCATGCCGGGATTACTTTGGTACCTTCCTACCAAACTTACGGCAAGGTTTACATCAGGTCTGGTACACAGCATGGCATACATAATAGACCCTATGGCCGAGGCATAGGGGATGACACTCATCTTTTCTCTATCTTCTGCCGTGGTCAGGCATTGAGCCGTGCTCAATTGCATACCTTGCAATACAGGAAAGAACCCCTTCTTGGACTGATCCATATTGAACTTCTTCAATATCTTGTCAAGGTACGTACTTTGTGAAAGACCAATGAGGCGTCTTGATCTATCTCTTGTTGGGGAACGTAGCAGAAATTCAAAATTTTCCTACGTGTCACCAAGATCTATCTATGGAGAAACTAGCAACGAGGGGAGGGAGAGTGCATCTACATACCCTTGTAGATCGCTAAGCGGAAGCGTTCAAGAGAACGGGGTTGATGGAGTCGTACTCGTCGTGATCCAAATCACCGATGATCCTAGTGCCGAACGGACGGCACCTCCGCGTTCAACACACGTACAGCCCGACGATGTCTCCCACGCCTTGATCCAGCAAGGAGAGAGGAAGAGGTTGAGGAAGACTCCATCCAGCAACAGCACAACGGCGTGGTGGTGGTGGAGGAGTGTGGCAATCCTGCAGGGCTTCGCCAAGCACCACGGGATATGAGGAGAAAGAGAGGGAGGGCTGCACCAACAGGCAGAGATCAGATCGCGTGTATTGGGCAGCCCCTAGGCCTCATATATATAGGGGAAGGGGAGGAGGGTGCGCCCCCTCTAGGGTTCCCACCCCTAGAGGGGCGGCAGCCCTAGATGGGTCTTGGGGTGGCGGCCAAGAGGGGAAGAGGGGGGGCGCCCCCTAGGGTGGGCCTTAGGGCCCATCTAAGCCTAGGGTTTCCCCTTCTCCTCCTTTGCTGCGCCTTGGGCCTTGTGGGAGGCGCACCAGCCCACTCAGGGGCTGGTCCCTCACCACTCTTGGCCCACGCAAGCCTCCGGGACTGGTGGCCCCACTTGGTGGACCCCCGGGACCCTCCCGGTGGTCCCGGTACGTTACCGATAAACCCCAAAACTTTTCCGGTGACCAAAACAGGACTTCCCATATATAAATCTTTACCTCCGGACCATTCCGGAACTCCTCGTGACGTCCAGGATCTCATCCGGGACTCCGAACAACATTCGGTAACCACATACAAACTTCCTTTATAACCCTAGCGTCATCGAACCTTAAGTGTGTAGACCCTACGGGTTCGGGAGACATGCAGACATGACCGAGACGTTCTCCGGTCAATAACCAACAGCGGGATCTGGATACCCATGTTGGCTCCCACATGTTCCCCGATGATCTCATCGGATGAACCACGATGTCAAGGACTTAATCAATCCTGTATACAATTCCCTTTGTCTATCGGTACGATACTTGCCCGAGATTCGATCGTCGGTATCCCGATACCTTGTTCAATCTCGTTACCGGCAAGTCTCTTTACTCGTTCCGTAACACATCATCCCGTGATCAACTCCTTGATCACATTGTGCACATTATGATGATGTCCTACCGAGTGGGCCCAGAGATACCTCTCCGTCACACGGAGTGACAAATCCCATTCTCGATTCGTGCCAACCCAACAGACACTTTCGGAGATACCCGTAGTGCACCTTTATAGTCACCCAGTTACGTTGTGACGTTTGGCACACCCAAAGGACTCCTACGGTATCCGGGAGTTGCACAATCTCATGGTCTAAGGAAATGATACTTGACACTAGAAAAGCTTTAGCGAACGAACTACACGATCTTTGTGCTAGGCTTAGGATTGGGTCTTGTCCATCACATCATTCTCCTAATGATGTAATCCCGTTATCAACGACAGCCAATGTCCATGGTCAGGAAACCGTAACCATCTATTGATCAACGAGCTAGTCAACTAGAGGCTTACTAGGGACATGGTGTTGTCTATGTATCCACACATGTATCTGAGTTTCCTATCAATACAATTCTAGCATGGATAATAAACGATTATCATGAACAAGGAAATATAATAATAACTAATTTATTATTGCCTCTAGGGCATATTTCCAACAGTCTCCCACTTGCACTAGAGTCAATAATCTAGTTCACATCGCCATGTGATTAACACTCACTGGTCACATCGCCATGTGACCAACATCCAAAGAGTTTACTAGAGTCAATAATCTAGTTCACATCACTATGTGATTAACACTCAAAGAGTTCTGGGTTTGATCATGTTGCTTGTGAGAGAGGTTTTAGTCAACGGGTCTGCAACATTCAGATCCGTATGTACTTCGCAAATATCTATGTCATCTTGTAGATGCAACTACTACGCTACATTTGGAGCTATTCCAAATAACTGTTCTACTTGGAGCTATTCTAAATTGTTGCTCCATTATACGTATCTGGTATCTCTACTCAGAGCTATCCGGATAGGTGTTAAGCTTGCATCGACGTAACTCTTTACGTCGAACTCTTTATCACCTCCATAATCGAGAAAATTCCTTAGTCCACTAGTTACTAAGGATAACTTTGACCGCTGTCCTGTGATCCATTCTTGGATCACTCTTGTACCCCTTGACTGACTCATGGCAAGGCACATTTTAGGTGCGGTACACATCATAGCATACTGTAGAGCCTATGTCTTAAGCATAGGGGACGACCTTCGTCCTTTCTCTCTATTCTGCCGTGGTCGAGCTTTAAGTCTTAACTTCATACCTTACAACTCAGGCAAGAACTCCTTCTTTGACTGATCCATCTTGAACACCTTCAAGATCATGTCAAGGTATGTGCTCATTTGAAAGTACTATTAAGTGTTTTGATCTATCCTCATAGATCCTAATGCTCAATACTCAAGCAGCCTAATCCAGGTTTTCCATTGAAAAACATTTTTCAAATAACTCTGCATGCTTTCCAGAAATTCTACATCATTTCCGATCAACAATATGTTAACAACATATACTCATCGGAAATTGTATAGTGCTCCCACTCACTTCTTTGGAAATACAAGTTTCTCATAAACTTTGTATAAACCCAAAAACTTTGATCATCTCATCAAAGCATACCTTCCAACTCTGAGATGCTTACTCCAGTCCTTAGAAGGATTGCTGGAGCTTTGCATACTTATTAGCATCTTTCAGGATTGACAAAACCTTCTGGTTGTATCACATACAACCTTTCCTCAAGAAAATGTCGAGGAAACAATGCTTTGACATCCTATCTGCAAGATTTCATAAATAATGCAGTAGTTGCTAATATAATTCCAACAGACTCTTAGCATCGCTACGAGTGAGAAAGTCTCACCGTAGTCAACTCCTTGAACTTGTCGGGAAACTTCTTAACGACAAGTCGAGCTTTCTTAATGGTGACACTTACCATCATTGTCTGTCTTCCTTTTAAAATCCATATGTACCCAACAGCCTTACGACCATCAAGTAGTTCTTCCAAAGTCTACACTTTGTTTTCATACATGGATCCTCTCTCGGATTTTATGGCCTCGAGCCATTTATCGGAATCCGGGCCCACCATCGCTTCTCCATAGCTCGTAGGTTCATTGTTGTCTAGCAACATGACTTCCAAGACAGGATTACGCACCACTCTGAAGTAGTACACATCCTTGTCATCCCACGAGGTTTGTTAGTGACTTGATCTGAAGTTTCATGATCACTATCATAAGCTTCCACTTCAATTGGTGTAGGTGCCACAGGAACAACTTCCTGTGCCCTGCCACACACTAGTTGAAGAGACGGTTCAATAATCTCATCAAGTCTCCACCATCCTCCCACTCAATTCTTTCGAGAGAAACTTTTTCTCGAGAAAGGACCCGATTCTAGAAACAATCCCTTATTGCTTTTGGATCTAAGACAGGAGGTATACCCAATTGTTTTGGGTGTCCTATGAAGATGCATTTATCCGCTTTGGGTTCGAGCTTATCAGCCTGAAACTTTTCCACATAAGCGTCGCAGCCCCAAACTTTTAAGAAATGACAGCTTAGGTTTCTCTAAACCATAGTTCATACGGTGTCATCTCATCGGAATTACGTGGTGCCCTATTTAAAGTGAATGCGGTTGTCTCTAATGCCTAACCCATAAACTATCGTGGTAATTCGATAAGAGACATCATGGTATGCATCATATCCAATAGGGTGCAGTTATGATGTTCGGACACACCATCACACTATGGTGTTCCAGGCTGTATCAGTTGTGAAACAATTTCCACAATGTCTTAATTCTGTGCCAAACTCGTAATTCAGATATTCATCTCTATGATCATATCATAGATCTTTTATCCTCTTGTCACGACGATCTTTCAACTTCACCCTGAAATTACTTGAACCTTTCAATAATTCAGACTCGTGATTCATCAAGTAAATATACTCAACATCTACTCAAATCATCTGTGAAGTAAGAACATAACGATATCCACTACATGCCTCAGCACTCATTGGACTGCACACATCAAAATGTATTACTTCCAACAAGTTGCTTTCTAGTTCCATTTTACTGAAACCGAGGCTTTCAGTCATCTTGCCCATGTGGTATGATTTGCATGTCTCAAGTGATTCAAAATCAAGTGAGTCCAAACGCTCCATTTGCATGGAGTTTCTTCATGCATATACACCAATAGACATGGTTCGCATGCCTCAAACTTTTCAAAATGAGTGAGCCCAAAGATCCATCAATATGGAGCTTCTTCATGCGTTTTATACCGATATGACTTACGTGGCAGTGCCACAAGTAGGTGGTACTATCATTACTATCTTATATCTTTTGGCATGAACATGTGTATCACTATGATCGAGATTCAATGAACCATTCATTTTAGGTGCAAGACCATTGAAGGTATTATTCAAATAAACAGAGTAACCATTATTCTCCTTAAATGAATAACCGTATTGTGATAGACATAATCCAATCATGTCTATGCTCAACGCAAACACCAAATAACAATTATTTAGGTTTTAATACCAATCTCGATGGTAGAGGGAGCGTGCGATGCTTGATCATATCAACCTTGGAAACACTTCCAACACATATCGTCAGCTCACCTTTAGCTAGTCTCCGTTTATTCCGTAGCCTTTTGTTTCGAGTTACTAACACTTAGCAACCGAACTGGTATCTAATACCCTGGTGCTACTAGGAGTACTAGTAAAGTACACATCAACACAATGTATATCCAATATACTTCTATCGACCTTGCCGGCCTTCTCATCTACCAAGTATCTAGGGTAATTCTGCTCCAGTGGCTGTTCCCCTTATTACAGAAGCACTCAGTCTCGGGTTTGGGTTCATCCTTGGGTTTCTTCACTAGAGCAGCAGCTGAATTGCCGTTTCATGAAGTATCCCTTTGTTCCCTTGCCCTTCTTGAAACTAGTGGTTTCACCAACCATCAACAATTGATGCTCCTTCTTGATTTCTACTTTCGCGGTGTCAAACATCGCGAATATCTCAAGGATCATCATATATGTCCCTGATATATCATAGTTCATCACGAAGCTCTAGCAGCTTGGTGGTAATGACTTCGGAGAACCATCACTATTTCATCTGGAAGATCAACTCCCACTCGATTCAAGCGATTGTTGTACTCAGACAATCTGAGCACAAGCACAACAATTGAGCTTTTCTCCTTAGTTTGCAGGCTAAGAAAATCATCGGAGGTCTTATACCTCTTGACATGGGCACGAGCCTGAAATCCCAATTTCAGCCCTCGAAACATCTCATATGTTTCGCGATGTTTCAAAACGTCTTCGGTGCCTCAACTCTAAACTGTTTAACTGAACTATCACGTAGTTATCAAAATGTGTATGTCAGATGTTCGCAACATCCACAGACAACGTTCGAGGTTCAGCACACGGAGCGGTGCATTAAGGACATAAGCCTTCTATGAAGCAATGAGGACAATCCTCAGTTTACGGACCTAGTCCGCATAATTGCTACTATCAACTTTCAACTAAATTTTCTCTAGGAACATATCTAAACAGTAGAACTGAAGCGCGAGCTACGACATAATTTGTGAAGACCTTTTGACTATGTTCAGGATAATTAAGTTCATCTTATGAACTCCCACTCAGATAGACATCCCTCTAGTCATCTAAGTGATTACATGATCTGAGTCAACTAGGCCGTGTCCGATCATCACGTGAGACGGACTAGTCATCATCGATGAACATCTTCATGTTGATCGTATCTACCATACGACTCATGCTCGACCTTTCGGTCTTCTGTGTTCCGAGGCCATGTCTGTACACATGCTAGGCTCGTCAAGTCAACCTAAGTGTTTCGCATGTGTAAATCTGTCTTACACCCGTTGTATGTGAACGTTAGAATCTATCACACCCGATCATCACGTGGTGCTTCGAAACAACAAACTGTCGCAATGGTGCACAGTTAGGGGGAACACTTTCTTGAAATTTCTAATGAGGGATCATCTTATTTACTACCGTTGTTCTAAGTAAACAAGATGTATAAACATGATAAACATCACATGCAATCCAATAATAGTGACATGATATGGCCAATATCATATAGCTCCTTTGATCTCCATCTTGGGGCTCCATGATCATCTTGTCACCGGCATGACACCATGATCTCCATCATCGTGTCTCCATGAAGTTGTCACATCATCTATTACTTCTACTACTACAGCTAACGGTTAGCAATAAAGTAAAGTAACTACATGACGTTTATGTTGACACGCATGTCATAAATAAATTAAGACAACTCCTATGGCTCCTTCCGGTTGTCATACTCATCGACATGCAAGTCGTGATTCCTATTACAAGAACATGATCAATCTCATACATCACATATATCATTCATCACATCCTTTTGGCCATATCACATCACATAGCATACCCTGCAAAAAGAAGTTAGACGTCCTCTAATTGTTGTTTGCATGTTTTACGTGGCTGCTATGGGTTTCTAGCAAGAACGTTTCTTACCTACGCAAAAACCACAACGTGACATGCCAATTGCTATTTACCCTTCATAAGGACCCTTTTCATCGAATCTGATCCGACTAAAGTGGGAGAGACAGACACCCGCCAGCCACCTAATGCAACTAGTGCATGTCAGTCGGTGGAACCGGTCTCACGTAAGCGTACGTGTAAGGTTGGTCCGGGCTGCTTCATCCCACGATGCCGCCGAATCAAGATAAGACTAGTAACGGCAAGCATATTGAACAAAATCAACGCCCACAACTACTTTGTGTTCTACTCATGCATAGAAACTACGCATAGACCTAGCTCATGATGCCACTGGTGGGGAACGTAGCAGAAATTCAAAATTTTCCTACGTGTCACCAAGATCTATCTATGGAGAAACCAGCAACGAGGGGAGGGAGAGTGCATCTACATACCCTTGTAGATCGCTAAGCGGAAGCGTTCAAGAGAACGGGGTTGATGGAGTCGTACTCGTTGTGATCCAAATCACCAATGATCCTAGTGCCGAACGGACGGCACCTCCGCGTTCAACACACGTACAGCCCGACGATGTCTCCCACGCCTTGATCCAGCAAGGAGAGAGGGAGAGGTTGAGGAAGACTCCATCCAGCAGCAGCACAACGGCGTGGTGGTGGTGGAGGAGTGTGGCAATCCTGCAGGGCTTCGCCAAGCACCACGGGATATGAGGAGAAAGAGAGGGAGGGCTGCACCAACAGGCAGAGATCAGATCGCGTGTATTGGGCAGCCCCTAGGCCTCATATATATAGGGGAAGGGGAGGAGGGTGCGCCCCCTCTAGAGTTCCCACCCCTAGAGGGGCGGCAGCCCTAGATGGGTCTTGGGGTGGCGGCCAAGAGGGGAAGAGGGGGGGCGCCCCCTAGGGTGGGCCTTAGGGCCCATCTAAGCCTAGGGTTTCCCCTTCTCCTCCTTTGCTGCGCCTTGGGCCTTGTGGGAGGCGCACCAGCCCACTCAGGGGCTGGTCCCTCACCACTCTTGGCCCACGCAAGCCTCCAGGACTGGTGGCCCCACTTGGTGGACCCCCGGGACCCTCCCGGTGGTCCCGGTACGTTACTGATAAACCCCGAAACTTTTCCGCTGACCAAAACAGGACTTCCCATATATAAATCTTTACCTCTGGACCATTCCGGAACTCCTCGTGACGTCCGGGATCTCATCCGGGACTCCGAACAACATTCGGTAACCACATACAAACTTCCTTTATAACCCTAGCATCATCGAACCTTAAGTGTGTAGACCCTACGGGTTCGGGAGACATGCAGACATGACCGAGACGTTCTCCGGTCAATAACCAACAGCGGGATCTGGATACCCATGTTGGCTCCCACATGTTCCACGATGATCTCATCGGATGAACCACGATGTCAAGGACTTAATCAATCCTGTATACAATTCCCTTTGTCTATCGGTACGATACTTGCCCGAGATTCGATCGTCGGTATCCCGATACCTTGTTCAATCTCGTTACCGGCAAGTCTCTTTACTCGTTCCGTAACACATCATCCCGTGATCAACTCCTTGATCACATTGTGCACATTATGATGATGTCCTACCGAGTGGGCCCAGAGATACCTCTCCGTCACACGGAGTGACAAATCCCATTCTCGATTCGTGCCAACCCAACAGACACTTTCGGAGATACCCGTAGTGCACCTTTATAGTCACCCAGTTACGTTGTGACGTTTGGCACACCCAAAGCACTCCTACGGTATCCGGTAGTTGCACAATCTCATGGTCTAAGGAAATGATACTTGACATTAGAAAAGCTTTAGCGAACGAACTACACGATCTTTGTGCTAGGCTTAGGATTGGGTCTTGTCCATCACATCATTCTCCTAATGATGTGATCCCGTTATCAACGACATCCAATGTCCATGGTCAGGAAACCGTAACCATCTATTGATCAACGAGCTAGTCAACTAGAGGCTTACTAGGGACATGGTGTTGTCTATGTATCCACACATGTATCTGAGTTTCCTATCAATACAATTCTAGCATGGATAATAAACGATTATCATGAACAAGGAAATATAATAATAACTAATTTATTATTGCCTGTAGGGCATATTTCCAACATCTCTATAGATTTTGATGCCTAATATATAAGCAGCTTCTCCAAGGTCCTTCATTGAAAAACACTTGTTCAAGTAGGCCTTTATGCTTTCCAAGAATTCTAAATCATTTCCCATCAACAGTATGTCATCCACATATAATATGAGAAATGATATGGAGCTCCCACTCACTTTCTTATAAACACAGGCTTCTCCATAAGTCTGTGTAAACCCAAACGCTTTGATCATCTCATCAAATCGAATGTTCCAACTCCGAGATGCTTGCACCAACCCATAGATTGAGCGTTGGAGCTTGCACACCTTGTTAGCATTCTTAGGATCGACAAAACCTTCCGGCTGCATCATATACAATTCTTCCTTAAGAAAGCCGTTAAGGAATGCCGTTTTGATGTCCATTTGCCATATCTCATAATCATAGAATGCGGCAATTGCTAACATGATTCGGACGGACTTCAGCTTCGCTACGGGTGAGAAAGTCTCATCGTAGTCAACCCCTTGAACTTGTCAATAACCCTTAGCGACGAGTCAAGCCTTGTAGATGGTCACATTACCATATGCGTCTGTCTTCCTTTTAAATATCCATTTATTTTCTATGGCTCGCCGATCATCGGGCAAGTCAGTCAAAGTCCATACTTCATTTTCATACATGGATCCTATCTCGGATTTCATGGCTTCTAGCCATTTGTCGGAATCTGGGCCCGCCATCGCTTCCTCATAGTTCGAAGGTTCACCGTTGTCTAACAACATGATTTCCAAGACAGGGTTGCTGTACCACTCTGGTGCGGAACGTGTCCTTGTGGACCTACGAAGTTCAGTAGCAACTTGATTGAAGTTTCATGATCATCATCATTAACTTCCTCTCTAGTCGGTGCAGGCACCTCAGTAACATTTTCCTGAGTTGCGGCACTTTCCGGTTCAAGAGGTAATACTTCATCAAGTTCTACTTTCCTCCCACTTACTTCTTTCGAGAGAAACTCTTTCTCTAGAAAGGATCCATTCTTGGCAACAAAGATCTTGCCTTCGGATCTGAGGTAGAAGGTATACCCAATAGTTTCTTTAGGGTATCCTATGAAGACACATTTTTCCGACTTGGGTTCGAGCTTTTCAGGTTGAAGTTTCTTGACATAAGCATCGCATCCCCAAACTTTTAGAAACGACAGCTTAGGTTTCTTTCCAAATCCATAATTCATACGGTGTCGTCTCAACGGATTTCGACGGAGCCCTATTTAAAGTGAATGCGGCAGTCTCTAAAGCATAGCCCCAAAATGACAGCGGTAGATTGGTAAGAGACATCATAGATCGCACCATATCCAATAGAGTGCGATTACGACGTTCGGACACACTATTACGCTGAGGTGTTCCAGGTGGCGTGAGTTGTGAAACTATTCCACATTTCCTTAAGTGCGTGCCAAATTCGTGACTCAAGTATTCTCCCCCCACGATCTGATCGCAAGAACTTGATTTTCCTGTCACGTTGATTCTCAACCTCACTCTGAAATTCCTTGAACTTTTCAAAGGTCTCAGACTTGTGTTTCATTAAGTAGACATACCCATATCTACTCAAGTCATCAGTGAGGGTGAGAACATAACGATAGCCACCGCGAGCCTCGACACTCATTGGACCGCACACATCAGTATGTATGATTTCCAATAAGTTGGTTGCTCGCTCCATTGTTCCTGAGAACGGAGTCTTGGTCATTTTACCCATGAGGCTGGTTCGCACGTGTCAAATGATTCGTAATCAAGAGACTCCAAAAGTCCATCTGCATGGAGCTTCTTCATGTGTTTGACACCTATGTGACCAAGGCGGCAGTGCCACAAGTATGTGGGACTATCATTATCAACCTTACATCTTTTGGTATTCACACTATGAATATGTGTAACATTACGCTCAAGATTCATTAAGAATAAACCATTCAGCAGCGGAGCATGACCATAAAACATATCTCTCATATAAATAGAATAACCATTATTCTCGGATTTAAATGAGTAGCCATCTCGAATTAAACGAGATCCTGATACAATGTTCATGCTCAAAGCTGGCACTAAATAACAATTATTGAGGTTTAAAACTAATCCCGTAGGTAAATGTAGAGGTAGAGTGCTGACCGCGATCACATCGACCTTGGAACCATTCCCGATGTGCATCGTCACCTCGTCCTTCGTCAGTCTCCGCTTATTCTGCAGCTCCTGCTTTGAGTTACAAATGTGAGCAACCGCACCGGTATCAAATACCCAGGAGCTACTACGAGTACTGGTAAGGTACACATCAATTACATGTATATCACATATACCTTTAGTGTTGCCGGCCTTCTTGTCCGCTAAGTATTTGGGGCAGTTCCGCTTCCAGTGACCACTTCCCTTGCAATAAAAACACTCAGTCTCGGGCTTGGGTCCATTCTTTGGCTTCTTCCTGGTAGCTTGCTTACCGGGCGCGGCAACCCCCTTGCCGTCCTTCTTGAAGTTCTTCTTACCCTTGCCTTTCTTAAACTTAGTGGTTTTATTCACCATCAACACTTGATGTTCCTTTTTGATCTCCACCTCCGCTGATTTCAGCATTGAATATACCTCAGGAATGGTCTTTTCCATCCCCTGCATATTGAAGTTCATCACAAAGCTCTTGTAGCTTGGTGGAAGCGACTGAAGGATTCTGTCAATGACCGCGTCATCCGGGAGATTAACTCCCAGCCGAGTCAAGCGGTTATGCAACCCAGACATTTTGAGTATGTGCTCACTGACAGAACTATTTTCCTCCATCTTACAACTGAAGAACTTGTCGGAGACTTCATATCTCTCGACCCGGGCATGAGCTTGGAAAACCATTTTCAGCTCTTCGAACATCTCATATGCTCCGTGTTGCTCAAAACGCTTTTGGAGCCCCGGTTCTAAGCTGTAAAGCATGCCGCACTAAACGAGGGAGTAATCATCAGCACGTGACTGCCAAGCGTTCATAACGTCTTGGTTCTCTGGGATGGGCGCATCACCTAGCGCTGCTTCTAGGACATAATCTTTCTTGGCAGCTATGAGGATGATCCTCAGGTTCCGGACCCAGTCCGTATAGTTGCTGCCATCATCTTTCAGCTTGGTTTTCTCTAGGAACGCGTTGAAGTTGAGGGCAACATTAGCGTGTGCCATTTGATCTACAAGACATATTGTAAAGATTTTAGACTAAGTTCATGATAATTAAGTTCATCTAATCAAATTATTCAATGAACTCCCACTCAGATAGACATCCCTCTAGTCATCTAAGTGAAACATGATCCGAGTCAACTAGGCCGTGTCCGATCATCACATGAGACGGACTAGTCAACATCGGTGAACATCTTCATGTTGATCGCATCTTCTATACGACTCATGCTCGACCTTTCGGTCTTCCGTGTCCCGAGGCCATGTCTGTACATGCTAGGCTCATCAAGTCAACCTAAGTGTATTGCGTGTGTAAATCTGGCTTACACCCATTGCATTCGAACGTTAGAATCTATCACACCCAATCATCACGTGGTGCTTCGAAACAACGAACCTTCGCAACGATGCACAGTTAGGGGGAACACTTTCTTGAAATTATGTGAGGGATCATCTTATTTAAGCTACCGTCGTTCTAAGAAAATAAGATGTAAAAACATGATAAACATCACATGCA
Organism: Triticum urartu; assembly: GCF_056163025.1. Lineage (NCBI taxonomy): Eukaryota > Viridiplantae > Streptophyta > Magnoliopsida > Poales > Poaceae > Triticum > Triticum urartu. The sequence continues at coordinate 116,488,884 of NC_141879.1, forward strand.
ATCAAATAGTGACATGATATGGCCAATATCATTTTGCTCCTTATGATCTCCATCTTTGGGGCGCCATGGTCATCATCGTCACCGGCATGACACCATGATCTCCATCATCTTGTCTTCATGAAGTTATCTCGTTATCTATAACTTCTACTACTATGGCTAACGGTTCAGCAATAAAGTAAAGTAATTACATGACATTTATGTTGACACGCAGGTCATAAATAAATTAAGACAACTCCTATGGCTCCTGACGGTTGTCATACTCATCGACATGCAAGTCGTGATTCCTATTACAAGAACATGATCAATCTCATACATCACATATATCATTCATCACATCCTTTTGGCCATATCACATCACATAGCACATGCTGCAAAAACAAGTTAGACGTCTTCTAATTGTTGTTGCAAGTTTTTACGTGGCTGCTATAGGTTTCTAGCAAGAACGTTTCTTACCTACGCCAAAAACCACAATGTGATATGCCAATTTCTATTTACCCTTCATAAGGACCCTTTTCATCGAATCCGATCCGACTAAAGTGGGAGAGACAGACACCCGCTAGCCACCTTATGCAACTAGTGCATGTCAGTCGGTGGAACCAGTCTCACGTAAGCGTACGTGTAAGGTCGGTACAGGCCGCTTCATCCCATGATGCCGCCGAATCAAGATAAGACTAATAACGGCAAGTAAATTGACAATATCGACGCCCACAACTGCTTTGTGTTCTACTCGTGCATAGAAACTACGCATAGACCTAGCTCATGATGCCACTGTTGGGGATCGTAGCAGAATTTAAAATTTTCTACGCATCACCAAGATCAATCTATGGAGTTATCTCGCAACGAGGGAAAGGGGAGTGCATCTACATACCCTTGTAGATCGCGAGCGGAAGCGTTCAAGAGAACGGAGTTGATGGAGTCATACTCGTCGTGATCCAAATCACCGATGACCGAGCGCCGAACGGACGACACCTCCGCGTTCAACACACGTACGATTGGGAAGACGTCTCCTCCTTCTTGATACAACAAGGGGGAAGGAGAGGTTGATGGAGATCCAGCAACACGACGGCGTGGTGGTGGAAGCAACGGTGATCTCGGCAGGGCTTCGCCAAGCTCAGCGAGAGGGAGAGATGTCACGGGAGGGAGACCCCCCCACTATATATAGGGCCCCTAAGGGGGGGGGCGCCGACCCTAGAGATTGGATCTCAAGGGGGGGCCAAGGGGGGTGGCTTGCCCCCCAAGCCAAGTGGGGCGCCCCCACCCCTAGGGTTTCCAACCCTAGGCGCAGGGGGAGGCCCAAGGGGGGCGCACCAGCCCACAAGGGGCTGGTTACCTTCCCCACTTCAGCCCATGGGGCCCTCCGGGATAGGTGGCCCCACCCGGTGGACCCCCGGGACCCTTCCGGTGGTCCCGGTACAATACCGGTGACCCCCGAAACTTTCCCGATGGGCGAAACTGGACTTCCTATATATAATTCTTCACCTCCGGACCATTCCGGAACTCCTAGTGACATCCGGGATCTCATCCGGGACTCCGAACAACTTTCGTGTTACCGCATACTAATATCTCTACAACCCTAGTGTCACCGAACCTTAAGTGTGTAGACCCTACGGGTTCGGGAGACACACAGACATGACCGAGAAGACTCTCCGGTCAATGACCAATAGCGGGATCTGGATACCCATGTTGGCTCCCACATGCTCCTCGATGATCTCATCGGATGAACCACGATGTCGAGGATTCAATCAATCCCGTATACAATTCCCTTTGTCAATCGGTACGTTACTCGCCCGAGACACGATCGTCGGTATCCCAATACCTCGTTCAATCTCGTTACCGGCAAGTCACTTTACTCGTACCGTAATGCATGATCCCGTGATCAACCACTTGGTCACATTGAGCTCATTATGATGATGCATTACCGAGTGGGCCCAGAGATACCTCTCCATCATACGGAGTGACAAATGCCAGTCTCGATTCGTGCCAACCCAACAGACACTTTCAGAGATACCCGTAGTGCACCTTTATAGTCACCCAGTTACGTTGTGACGTTTGGCACACCCAAAGTACTCCTACGGTATCCGGGAGTTGCACAATCTCATGGTCTAAGGAAATGATACTTGACATTCGGAAAAGCTCTAGCAAGCCAACTACACGATCTTTGAGCTATGCTTAGGATTGGGTCTTGTCCATCACATCATTCTCCTAATGATGTGATCCCGTTATCAATGACATCTAATGTCCATAGTCAGGAAACCATGACTATCTTTTGATCAACGAGCTAGTCAACTAGAGGCTCACTAGAGACGTGTTGTGGTCTATATATTCACACATGTATTACGATTTCCGGATAACACAATTATAGCATGAACAATAGACAATTATCATGAACAAGGAAATATAATAATAACCATTTTATTATTGCCTCTAGGGCATATTTCCAATACTGACACGGCCTACTTGCTGCTCTATGTCGACGAAATCATCCTGACGGCATGTACGGCTGGTCTCCTCAGTTAGCTCACGGCTCACTACTAGGAAAAGGCCTACTAGTGGCGCACCTGTTTTGCCTACTAATGGCGCACCACATAGAAGTGCGCCATTAGTAACAATTTTTTTAAAAAAATCAATTTTTTTCTTAATCTCGGGTCACTATGGCTTAATCTCGGGTTAATATGCTCAATCTCAAGTCAAATCGCACTCTGTGGTCAAACTTTCCGGAAGGTCACCCATCCTCACACTACTCCAGCCCAAGCACGCTTAACTTCGCAGTTCTATCCAACCCCAGCACAAGCTCACTTCACAGGCACTTGTTGATATATCTATCATATGAATCCTACTAAACCTTGTTGATGCCTAGGACTTTGTTCATGTTTATGAGTATGATGAAATTTTGAAAAAAAATTCAAACTTCCTGGTCATATTACGTATCATATTTTGAAAAAAAATTCCAAATTTTTTTAAACCAATTTTTTTTCTGTTACTAGTGGCGCACCTAGCAAATGGTGCGCTACTAGTAAGTTTGAATTTTTTTTTCATTTTCCCCCGTCTAGATCTTAAACCCGTATCTTTTGTTCTATTAGGTTTTTGGGGATTTTGAAGATGTTGAACGGGGTTCCGTTCAATTCGGATGTAACTTTTCGAGTAGATGATTTTTCATATAAAAAACTTTTTAATCCGATTTCGTATGCAAAAGTTATGCCCATTTTACTAAATTCCAGAGAGATTTTGCAAATAAAGTAGAAATTCATATTTGTAAATTTTCCCAACAACTAGACCACATATCATATGGAAAACTTAATTTTTTTTTATTTTTTGACATTTATTTTAATTTTTTAAAAAACTGAAAAGGCGGTCCACCGGGGGGGGTGTATTTAGCACCAGGGTTACTAATGGCGCATCACACATCAGGTGCGTCATTAGTAACCCTGGTGCTAAATATAGGTTACTAATGGCGCACCTGGTGTGTGGTGCGCCATTAGTAGTTTGGAAAAAAATAATAAAAATTTGTTAGTAATGGCGCACCAGTGGACGGTGCGCCATTACTAGTAATGGCGCACCGTCCACTGGTGCGCCATTACTAACAAAATTCTTTTTTTTTCCGAAACTAGTAATGGCGCACGGTGGGTGTGGTGCGCCATTACTATGTCAACTAGTAATGACGCACTATCCCATGGTGCGCCATTACTAACAATTTTTTTTATTTTTTTTCAAAACTACTAATGGCGCACCTGTATCTGGTGCGCCACTGCTGTAAACAAATGGCCAAGCTTTCTGCCACAGATGGTTCTCCTGCTTCGGATGCTACTTTCTATCGGTCTATCGTTGGTTCTCTTCAGTACCTCACCCTAACTCGACCGGAGATCCAGTATACCGTGCAGCAGGTGTGTCTTCACATGCATGCTTCTCGAGACGTCCACTGGGCTGTCGTCAAGCGGATTCTCCGCTATGTCTCTGGCACTATGGATCTTGGCTTCATGCTTCACGCCTCCGCTCACACCGCCCTCACCGCCTACTCCGATGCAGACTGGGCGGGCTGTCCTGATACTCGTCGCTCCACTTCGGGCTATTGTGTTTACCTTGGACCCTCACTTATCTCGTGGTCATCCAAGCGGCAGCCTGCGATCTCTCGTTCCAGTGCTAAGGCTGAGTATCGTGCGGTGGCCAATGCCGTCGTCGAGTGTTCGTGGCTTCGCCATCTGCTTCTGGAGCTTTCCTGCCTTGTTGACCGTGCCATGGTGGTCTACTGCGACAACATCTCGGCGGTCTACCTCTCCACTAACCCGGTACATCATCGCCAGACCAAGCATATTGAGTTGGATATTCACTTTGTTCGAGAACAGGTGGCTCTTGGCCATATTCGTGTTTTACACGTCCCTACTTCCCAACAATTTGCCGATATCATGACCAAGGTCTTGCCTACGGCGTCTTTTGAGGAGTTACGGTCTAGTCTTTGCGTCAGCTGCGGTGCCGCTTCGACTGCGGGGGGAGGGGGGGTGTTGAGTATGTTATTTGTGCATGTATATTGACTAGGCGCACCTCTCTAGTTTGCTGTATAGATCGAAGTAGAGGTCCCACCTTGTACTTATATATACTGTGCACATTGCACTGAATCAATATATCGTGCAATTCATATATCCAATAGTAGCAGCGTGCGAAGAGGATCGGGTCACCTGCATGGTGCCTGAACTGGTCATCCCTGAGCAGGAAGCCGCCTGGAGGCGTGAGTCCCGCTTGATAGGTGATGGTCACTGCCAAGATCGCGAAGAGAAGCAACCGTTTGTGCCTCTTCTCCAGCAACTCTTCGTCGCCTTGTTTGTCCTTGTGGTCCAGCGTGAAGACGAGAACATGGATCACCACATAAATAAGGACCATGCCTGCCAAGGCCATGGCGTAAATGGAGGTGTCCATGTCCCAGCAGCTCCCGGCGGCATAAGCGCCCATGAGGCCAAATAGGACGAGTATCATGGCTACCTCCAACATGTGGTGCTTGAGCATAAGCTTATTTTGGACCAGAATGATGGCCACCAAGGAGGTCACCAAGGCAGCCGAGTTGCAATAGTAGAAGACCTTGTACCGCCTAGCGTTCGTCGTGAGAAGGATCGGGTCGCCGGCCATGTGCCCGTCGCCGTTATCCTGCCACGGGCCACCCGGCGGGTCCAGCCCGGCTGTGTAGGTGATGGTGGCGGCAAGAGAGGCGAGCAGTAAAACAAGAGAGCGAGCCTTGTCCACGGCCTCCCTAGAATCGCATTCACTGCAGAGAAAGAAACCGAGTAAAGTTCGATACTAATATTATCAGCCTGGAGTTGGTTGATGCCACATATGAATCTATGATAGCAGAGAAAGAAGAGAACCACTTCTTCTTCGATACAACCTCTTTAAACACATCAACGGAGAAGATCTCTCCATACCCCTTCATAACAAAGGGTAGAATAGTCTTTTCTGAAAATACGTCGCCCCGATACGCAGCCTATGTACCCGGTCTGTGTACCTACCGCCCGCACACACCCCCTCCGCCCTGGGCCGGCCCAATTTATATTTTTTCCCTTTTCTGTAAAACCCTTCAAAAATCCAACACCTATTAGGTTAGCACAAGCACGTTCACCAACTGGACTACCCTCTTGGTGCGTAATTACATTATTCTTTCTTCTTCAAATATAACAGTAACCAATGTAAGCCTGTTTGGTTTTCTTCTCCCGGTTTTTGTTTGTCCGATTTTTTCTCTTGATTTTCTTTTTAAAGTTTCTTTTCTATTCTAAATCATGAACTATTTTTAATTCGAGAACTTTTTATTAAATCTGTGAACTTTTTAAATTCGTAGCTTTTATTAAATTTGCAAACTTTGTTTTCAAATCAGTGAACTTTTTCTCCAAATCGAAACATCAACGCTTTACATTTTTTTTCTTTATGCTATAAAGTGCAACACCCTGATTTATTAGGTTGTCGCGCTTCACGCATGAACTCGCAGCTAGCAGCTAAAAAAAGCTAGTTGTGCGAGATTCCTAGCAGCAACTCACCGGACCCCTTCTTATAGTCGTCTCGCCTCGGTCTCCTTGTCAAGTAGCCAGGTGGTACTAATTCGTAGACACAGCAGTAGATCACACTCTTTTTTGTGACAAAGCAGTAGATCATACAAGTCACACTAATTCGAGCGCGTGGCCAGTAGACCAGGCCGGAATGTATAAATAAGAGCCCAACAGGCAACAGACGAACATACATATATACTTGCATGTTCGATCAGCCGGCAACCATCACGCAATGCATGCATAAATATATGCTTCTGTACTACCTTTTTTTTTGCAAATAGTCTATACTACTATTAAACAAGCAAACATTATCTTTTCTAAACGCACTCCGTTAAATAACGTACACGCAACAAACCAAAACAATTAGAGCCCCACAATCACCTCACTCATTTGGATCTAACCGTCAAGATTAACAACGAAATCTCAGCAAAAGTACGTTTAGCAATTTTGAGGAGCGGACGAAAACTCTGGCTGCCATCGAAGGGATGAAAGATTCATTTGGCAACCACGTGATTCTACCCCAATTAGCGCTAACCTCCCACCTAATCCCACCATAAAATTAGCGCTAACCAAAATTTAACCACGCGTCCCAGTTCTCGCCTTCCCCGTCTGCTGCCGCAGGCCGATCTACTTGGCCCCGATGCGACCCACGCGGCGCCGCCGCCAGCGCCCCGTCGCCCCCGTTCCTCCGCCACTGTCGGCCGCCGCCTTGGCTCCTCCGCTAACAGCCCGTGCCCTCACGGATCCCTGCATTGTCGCCACCCACGCCGCTGCGCCAACCGGGGCCTCGCCTGCCTGCTCCCTGCTGCGCCACGGGCACACGTGCCAGTCCACAGGGACGAAGCTAGAAAAAAGGTTGATGGGGTCAAGTCTATGACTGTGGGGTCATCTTCAATAAACAGATGGTGTTTAGTACTAAATTAATGAAGCATTTCCTAATTTCATTGGGGTCAATTGACCCCAATGCCAACAAGGAAGCTACGTCCCTGCCAGTCCGAGCGCTGCTGCACTACCCGGGTGCAGACCTCCCCGCTCCACCTCCTTGGCTCATTCTTGGGGTCAATCATGACGGACACCTGATATGCATGTTGCTGAATTTGAAAATCTATTGCGTGTTGCTGTGTTGAGAACTCTGCAGGATGGCATCACCTGCGGGGTCACCTGCATCCACTTCTTGCCGATCACCGTCCCGAGGATGTGAGACCAACTGTCAAAGCAGGGCACCAGTGGTAAGTTCACCCAGTTCGTCCACTCGCCGTTCCCTAACTCTGGACACGTAATGCCCGTGATTGTTCTACTTGGCTCAAGGTATGTATGTAATTAACATATTGTTTCTGTTGAGGTGGAGGCTGTAAATGATTGTCACAACTCAGTCCTGAATTATTCATCGCTTGAGTAGTTGCACGACCATATTCCTCCGTGCAACTTCAATGCTTCCTTGTGTTCATCTCTATGAACATGTGCAACTTGTCCAATAAATTGCCCCAACTGGTTGTATTTAAAACTCTAGCACACTGTTGTAAATTAGTCATTACCATTTCTTTGAAAGAGATTTTTGTAAATTCTGATATAGGGCTATTGTCGGGGGTTGGGTGCGACATATGCCAATGGATGGCTTATCATGGTGGGGGCGAGTAGAACGTCGCCGATGCCTGGAAACGGGATGAGACGTAGACACAAACGCCGGTGGACTTTACCCAGGTTCGGGGCTCTCCTAGGAGATAACACCCCTAGTCCTGCTCTGCGGGGTCTCCGCATGATCACTAAGGCAAAAGTGAGTACAATGGTGCTCCTCGAGCTGTATCTGTGGACAGGAGGAGACTAGCCCAGCTCTCCACCTTCTCTAAGGTCAGGTCTAGTTCTAATTGATCGGAACCCTTTGCATGGGTGCCCTGGGGGGTTTATATAGGCCTACCCCCCAGGGGTACAATGGTAAACCTGACTGGGCGCGAGGCCCAGCCGTTAGTCTCTTCGCCTGCCGGCCTCTATGCCGACTGCTGGGGCCCGCCGGCTGGTGGGCCCTGCCGACTGGTCTGGTACGGAGCCGACAGGCCGTACCCGCCGCTTGCGGGTCTTGCCGGCTGCTGATTACTGTAGTCGTGCGTCTAATGACGCAGGCTGGGTCATGGGGTCGTGGCTACGGCCCTGCTACCTGGCGGGCGGTTACTGTAGCCACTCCCCGCCTCGTTTGGTTAATGGCGTGTGGGACCCGTGGGAGGGGCAGGCCGACTTCCGGGGGCCGGCTCCCTTCAGGTCCGACTGGTGGCGCTCTTGCCGTCTTCTGGACTATCGCTGACCGGTAGGGCCCAGCATCCGTGGACCGTACCAACAGGCCGTCGTGGGTGCAGGACTCCGCCCACTGTTGCTGATGTCAGGGATGGCACGACAACAGTGCCTCGCCGGACGGAGATCTCTACTGATACGGCGCACTCTGGCCTAGCCATCCCATGAAAAGGGGAGGGAGTGGGCTTTACTGTTGTCACTCCCGTCCCATCCCCCCTTATGAGGGCATGGGCTTTGTTGGTGTCATGGGCCGACTCCCCGCGGCTGGCTTCTCTAGGAGCCGCAAAGTTGTCAGAGTTGACTGGATCCTCGAAAGCAAACTCAACGGGCTCCTCGTTAGCGAACTCGTCTCCCGGCTCTACCCAAACAAGACAAACAAGCAACAAGGACACAATCAACCACGTGCAAAGCTCAAACAATATGATGCAAACATGGTATGCTATGCGGGATGCGATATGTGATGCATATGCAAGATTTGACAAGGAAAGAATGAACCTGGCCTCAACTCGTAAATTCAAGTGTGCCACTGTAAAGATGAGATGAAATCGCTTGAAAACGATATAAAGAACACCGGAATCGGAGTTACGGTTTGGAAATGGCAAGCAATTCAAATATGGCCACGTTCTGCGATTTACAGCAATTAGCCATCTAAATGCAACAAGATGAACATGCTACAGCACTCAATCATGACAACAAAATACATGGCAGGGATCCATTCATGATGCTCAACAAAAGAGGAACACTGAGCTACGGCCAATTCATCCATTAACAGGTTCAAACAAGCATGGCAAAAATGCATTTGACAAACAGATTTCAGACTTAGTGAGATTAACACTTGTCTGGAATTTCAGCTCAGATAGCACTCTTTGGAGCATGAAAACAATATGCTACAGGACCTGAACATGGAAAAGTAAAGCATGGCATGGAGCTACTCAAAGAGCTTAACAAAAGTCCCTTAGTGACCTTGAGCCAAAAGGGATTAGAAAATACATTTACAAGCGTGTGAACATGGCAAAAACATAATCAGATCACACACTTAGTGAAAACTGGAGCATGCTGAAACAGATATCAAGTAGGCATGTTTACGAGCTCGATGCACTCACTACAGAGCAAGTCATGACAATCTAAGCATACACCCATCAAGAATACACAAAATACAAGTTAGACATGGCAAGAACAATAACATAGCATGCAGGATCAATTACAACATCCTCGGCAAAATCGCTAACAAGTAGACAATCTGCCCAGATTCACGAAATGACAAAAGTAGAGCTCGATTGACTCAAGCTAGGGTGCTCCATATTTTCAAACAAAGGCATGGATGGATAGAGCACTACAAGATTAACAAAACATCCTTACTGATCATCCTCAAAAGAGGCACGGATCACTAGGAAACAACATGAACATATGGCATATTGAGATAAACAGCCCAAGGACTTAGTGGAAATGCTAAGTCCCTGAAATCAGCATTAACGAATGCTCCACTTTGCAATCTTGTGCTAGTCACCACACACATCACAAAAATACATGGGTTGCACCTCTGGATAGATGGCAAAACATATAACAAAACTCATGAAGAGCTCAGGGGCATATCATGCACACAATAATCATGGCAAAAATGACAAATATCTAACTCAAGCAGCAGATCTGACAATTATCTCAAATAGCATTCTTCTAACAGCATTTCGGGCATCAAGATGAACTCAAATGGAAATGATGCAATGAGATGAAATGATGTACTCTCTGAGACGAACATTTTGATATGCTATATGCCCAAAACGGAGCTACGGATGCAAAGTTACGGCACGATGAACAGGGGCAAAATATCTAGGGTTTGAGGCAAAAGTCAACCGAGGGTAGTTTTAGATCTGAGATCCAGATCGCACAGAAATCGAGGCCGCCAGAGTACTGTAGTAGGAGGTCGCCGGAGATGGCCGGAGTCGTCGGGGCGTGGAGGAAGTCGGCGGGACCGGGCACCGGAGGCGGAGATGGCCGGAGAGGCCGGGCGGCGAGGCGCGGTGCGGTGGAGGCGGCGGCGGCCGGCGGATGGCGACCACGACGGCGGGGCCTGCCGGCGTGCGTCGGCGGTGAGCTGCTCCGGCGAGGCAGCGGGGAGAGCGGGGTGGCGCTGTGGCGGAGGAAGGCGGCGGGAGGAGTCGGGCCTCGGGGGCCCGCTGCGGGCTGCGGCGGGCCGGCGGCGGAAGCGGCGATGTGAGGCGGTTCCCGCCACGTGGCAGCACGGGATTGGCGGCGGCGGATCAGGCGGACATGTCCGGTGCGGCCCGGACATTGTCCGGCCGCGCGGATGGAGCGGGGCTAGGGTTTGGAAGAGGGGATCCGCGAATTTTTGGAGGGGGGGTTCTTTATATAGGCATGGAGGGAGCTAGGAGAGTCCAAATGAGGTGCGGTTTTCGGCCACGCGATCGTGATCGAACGCTCTAGATGATGGAGAGGGTTTTGGGCCAAAATGGAGGGGTGTTGGGCTGCAACACACACGAGGCCTTTTCAGTTCCTCGGTTAACCATTGGAGCATCAAACAAAGTCCAAATGGTACGGAACTTAACAGACGGTCTACCGGTAGTAAACCAAGGCTGCTTGGCAAGTCTCGGTCCAATCCGGAAATGTTTAATCCCCACACACGAAAGAAAAGGTAGAAATGACCACCGGGGGAGAACAGAGCGCTGGAATGCAAAACAGACAACGGGGAAAATGCTCGAATGCATGAGGTGAACACATATGCAAATGCAATGCACATGATGACATGATATGAGATGCATGACAACGATAACAACACACAGATACAAAAACCCGAATCCGAGAAAATAAAATAACTTAACGCCGGAAACGGCAAGAGTTGGATTACATATTGGGTAAATTACATCCAGGGTGTTACAACACTCCACCACTACGAAAGGATCTCGTCTCGAGATCTAGGACTGAAAGAACGCCGGGTACTTAGAACGGAGGTGATCCTCGCGTTCCCAGGTAGCTTCACGGTCGGAATGGTATGACCACTTGACTTTGAGGAATTTGATTGACTTGTTGCGAGTCTTGCGTTCAGTCTCTTCAAGAATAGCAACGGGGTGCTCACGATAAGAGAGATCTTCTTGGAGCTCAATGTCCTCGAAGTTGATGGTGTGGTCAGGAGTCTTGAAGCACTTTCGAAGCTGAGAGACATGGAACACGTCATGAACATTTGCAAAGTTTGAAGGAAGCTCGAGTTGATAGGCGAGATCGCCTCTCTTGCTGACAATCTTGAAAGGTCCCACGTATCTAGGGGCAAGCTTCCCTTTGATACCGAAGCGACGAGTGCCTTTCATAGGAGAGACGCGGAGGTAAACATGATCTCCGATCTCGAAAGCCAAATCACGGTGCTTACTATCATAGTAGCTCTTCTGGCAGGATTGGGCTGCTTTGAGGTTATCTCGAATGACTTTGCACATTTCCTCTGCCTCTGTGATTAAGTCATTTCCGAGAAGCTGACGTTCACCGGTTTCAGACCAGTTGAGAGGGGTACGACACTTCCTTCCATACAGAACTTCGAATGGGGCCTTGCCCGAACTTGCTTGAAAACTGTTGTTGTATGAGAATTCCGCATAAGGAAGACAATCCTCCCACTTCATGCCGAAGGAGATCACACAAGCTCTGAGCATATCTTCAAGAATCTGATTGACACGCTCGACTTGACCGCTAGTTTGAGGATGGAAAGTTGTGCTGAAGCGGATGTTGGTGCCCATGGCCTTCTGAAAAGAATCCCAAAATTTGGAGGTAAAGATGCTGCCACGGTCTGAAGAGATCACTTGTGGAATACCGTGCAGAGAGACAATTCGAGAGGTATAGAGCTTCGCCAATTGAGCTGCAGTGATAGACTCTTTGATAGGCAGAAAGTGAGCCACTTTAGTGAGTTTGTCGATGACAACGAATATAGCATCATTGCCACGTTTGGACTTTGGAAACCCAGTAACAAAGTCCATATCAATGTGGTCAAACTTCCATTCTGGAATGGCAAGAGGTTGGAGGAGACCCGCTGGCCTTTGGTGTTCTGCCTTCACTCTTCTGCAGACATCACATTTATTCACGAATTGAGCAATCTCGCGCTTCATTCGAGTCCACCAATAAGCTTGCTTGAGGTCCTGATACATCTTCGTGCTCCCAGGGTGGATGGAGAGGAGAGAATTGTGAGCCTCGTTCATGATCACTTTACGAAGGTCACCTTTGGGCACAACAATACGATCCTCGAAGAATAGAGTATCCTTGTCATCAAGGCGGTAGCACTTGTACTTGGGTTGACTCTTGGCAATCCCAATCTTCACCTTTTTCACCATAGCATCAAGAAGCTGGGATTGGCGAATCTGGTCTTCCAAGGTAGGAGATACTTGAAGGTTGGCGAGGAAACCTTGAGGAATAACTTGCAGATTAAGTTTGCGGAAAGCTTCACAAAGCTCGGGTTGATAAGGCTTGAGAATCAGACTGTTGCAGTAAGCTTTACTGCTCAATGCGTCAGCAATCACATTGGCCTTGCCTGGAGTATACTCGATACTCGGATTATACTCTTGAATCAGCTCGACCCATCTAGTCTGCCTGAGGTTGAGATTAGGCTGAGTGAAGATGTACTTGAGACTCTTGTGATCAGTGAAGATGTCCACTTTTCTTCCCAATAAGAGATGTCTCCAAGTCAAAAGAGCATGCACAACTGCCGCCAACTCGAGGTCATGAGTGGGGTAGTTCTTCTCGCTGGGCTTCAACTGGCGAGAGGTATAAGCCACAACTTTCTTCTCTTGCATCAACACTACGCCGAGACCTTGGAGAGAGGCATCGCAAAAGACCTCGTACGGTTTGGATTCATCCGGCGGAGTCAGAACTGGAGCAGTGACCAATTTCTCTTTCAAAGTGTTGAAAGCAATGTCACACTCCGGAGACCAAACGTACTTGACGTGCTTCTGGAGAAGATTTGAGAGAGGCTTTGCGATCTTAGAAAAGTTTTCAATGAATCTTCGACAGTAGCTTGCGAGACCGAGGAAGCTACGGAGTTGCTTCACGTTCTGAGGAGGTTCCCAATTCACAATTGCAGACACCTTCTCAGGATTCACCGCAATGCCCTTGGCAGAGATGATATGACCAAGATAAAGAACCTCATCGAGCCAAAATTCGCACTTGGAGAACTTGGCGTAGAACTGATGTTCCCTGAGCTTATCGAGTACCAAACGCAAGTGCTTGGCATGATCTTCCTTGTTCTTCGAGAAAACCAGAATGTCGTCAAGATAGACCAAAACAAAGTTATTTGTGTAGGCGTTGAAGATGAAGTTCATCATGCGAGAGAACGTCGGAGGAGCGTTGACGAGGCCAAAAGACATGACAGTGTTATTCATATGACCCATAGCTTGTCCTGAAAGCCGTCTTGGGAATATCTTGTTCACGGATTCGAATCTGATGATAACCCATACGGAGATCAAGCTTGGAGAATACTTGGGCACCTTTGAGTTGTTCGAACAGCTCGTTGATGTTGGGAAGTGAATTTTTGTTCTTGATAGTCTTCTTGTTCAATGGACGGTAATCAACACAAAGTCGGTCCGTTCCATCATTCTTCTTCGCAAAAAGAACACCACAACCCCACGGAGAAGAACTAGGCCGGATGAGACCCATTCTCTCTTGAATATCGAGTTGCTTCTTCAGCTCGTTCAACTCTTCAGGTCCGAGCTTGTAAGGATGCTTGCACACTGGTTCCGTGCCAGGCTCAAGATCGATGACGAATTCAACTGGCCGGTGCGGAGGCATTCCTGGAAGCTCTTCTGGAAAAACGTCTTGATATCCACAAACGACTAGGATCTACAAGATAGCATCCAGTTCACCCTTCTCACTGAGAGAAAACAGACGGATGGTATTATCCCGAGTAGCAAAGACAATTACATCCTCAGACGAATGAGTCAATTGAATCTGCCTGGCTGCACAATCAAGATGCGCCTTGTGCTTAGAAAGCCAATCCATTCCGAGAATAAGATCAATATCCGAGTTACCAAGGATCATTGGAGAAGCCAGAAACTTGAAATCACCCATCGAGATAGAAATATCCGGAACCTCGTAGTTAGCGAGCAAACATCTACCCGGAGAGACAACTGCTAACGGTTTATGCATAACTTGAGAATACCACCCATGCTTAGATGCAAAAGGTCTCGAGATAAAACAATGCGATGCACCAGTGTCAAAAAGAACTTTTGCGGGAACATCGTTAACAGGAAGATTACCCATGATGACATCTGACGAGTCCTCTGCCTGAGCTGCGTTCACCATGTTAACCTTGGCGTACTTGGGGTTATGCTTGACCACAGCTGTACTTGCCGATCTCACAGGAGGAGGAGGAGGGAGGCGCCTCTGATTGAAGCACTTGTTGGCATAGTGACCCTTCTGTTGGCACTTGTTGCACGTGACCTCTGAAAGCGGACGGTGATATGGAGCACTCGATCTTGGAGCTTGAGACGAAGTCTTGTTCTGAAAGCTAGGGTTGGGTGGGTGGGAAGATCCACTGCCACCTTTGCTCTTCTGCTGATACGGCTGACGGAACGGAGGAGGAGGAAGCCAATACTTCTGCTGCTTGGCCACTTGAGTAGAGGAAGAAGGAGTATTGTCTCTGACTCGCTTCTTGGAAGCATCACACCTCAGTTGAGCAGCCTCTTGCTTCAATGCCATGTTGTAGAACTCATCGTACCTCAAGGGCTCAAAGAGAACAAGAGCTAGCTGGATTTCTTCTCTGAGACCACCCCTGAACTGGTATATCATGCTCTTCTCATCAGGGACGTCCTGCTTAGCAAAGCGGGCAAGCTTCTGAAACAACTTGTTGTAGTCATAGACAGACAAAGAGCCTTGCTTCAGGTTGCGGAATTCCTCACGCTTGCTTTCAACCACGCTCTGAGGGATATGATGAGCTCTGAAATCTTGACGGAATTCATCCCAGGTAATCACACGTCCTCCTCTGGAATCCTTGTACTGCTGAAACCATTCTGCAGCTTGGTCTTTGAGTTGGAAGGAAGCGAACTTGACAAAGTCCTCAGGCCTGACGTTACTGCACTCGAAATGCTTGCACAAGTCCACAAGCCAATCGTCAGCATCGGTTGCCTCAACACAATTGCTGAAAGTCTTTGGCCCGTTAGCATGGAACTGGTTGAGTGTAGCAAAGTGATTCTGATTGTTGCCTTGGTTGCCTTGGTTCGCTTGATTGCGCTCTTGAAGAATTTGCATGATCAACTGCGTGTTTGCATTGGTTGCGGCCATCACAGCTTGCCATGCCTCCGGAGGAGGTGGAGGTGGTGGCGGATCCTGATTCTGATTCTGATTGGTGCTCTTAGCGGGAGCCATCCTGAAGAGGGTGACAACCGTTAGCATATTGCCAGATAAAATGAAGCTGAATCAAACGGGATGAAATTGCAACATATAGTATTCACATCCGAAAAAAATGAACGAATGCATTCCAATAGAAATGGTCACATATCCATAAATTGAGAAGCCACTTAGAATTTAGGTAGAGGAATAAATCAACAAGGTATAGATCAAGAACGAATACTCGGTAAGAAATCCCAATCTCAAACCAAATATTCGTGGAAGAAGAACTAGAGCTACAAGAATTCCCACCTATGAAACTCCCGAACCTTTCCGGTTATGCAATCAGGTGTTGGGGATACAGGGGAAGCATAATATCTCACCCAAATCTAGCAAATCCTACATCCAGCTGTATCCATCCTTCAACACATAACCGAGAAAAACTTTGGAAACCATCTACCTCAACCTTCGAAAAGCATCCATTATACGAGTTATGGCGATACTCCCGAACTCCCGCCCCAGTACTGGGTGGCGTCGAGGTTATCTCACCAACGAACTGCATAAAGGAGATTTTCGATATCAGCGTACTAAACTCAGGTATTCCAGAACTACAACGATAAAATTGTGACGACAACACCTCGGAGCTCAACTCCCCGGGACACTGCCACAACCCCTAAAGACAGGAGGCACCAAGAACAATGTTCTCTTCACAAAACCATCGGAACGATTCCAAGATACCCGCGTGATCCTAATTTTTTTATATGAAATTTTAGGAGAGAAGAGTCAAAACTCTACGTCAGGATGCCTTACCAGAGCGATGAGGAGACTGGGAAGTAAAAAGAATTCCTAAACTCTCCGATATATAATTCCTAAATGACTCAAAACATTTTTATAGACTCAACAACGGCTGCTAAAAACGATCAAGCAATGGGGGCTCCTAAGGTCGGGGAAGGCTCTGATTACCAACTTGTAACGCCCTCGATGCGGCTATAGCTCCCACGTGTCGAGGCACGACTTAGAGACATAACTGCATTGAAAGCAATGTCGCAAGTTAGGCAATCTTCACAACATCCCATGTAATATAGATAATAAAGGGGAGATACATAGTTGGCTTACACTCGCCACGTCAATCAAAGTACATAAATAGCATTACAACATTCAAACACTCATGGCCCGACTACGGCACCAAAATAAAAGATAACCCAACCTGCGACACGGTCCCGATCATCCCAACTGGGCTCCACTACTGATCATCAGGAAAAGACACGTAGTATCGGCGTGAGTCCTCGTCAAACTCCCACTTGAGCTCAAGCGCGTCATCTGGAACGGAGTCGTCGGGTCCTGCATCTGGTTTGGAAGTAATCTGTGAGCCACAGGGACTCAACAATCTCGCACCCTCGCGATCAAGACTATTTAAGCTAATGGGTAAGACAAGGTAAATAAGTGGAGCTACAGCAAGCGACTAGCATATATGGTGGCTAACCTATTCGCAAAAGAGAGCGAGAAGAGGAGGCAAAGCGCGAATGGACTCCGCCGAGAAGAGACCATCACGGTAACACACTCAGTTGATGTATTTTAATTAAGGTCATCTTCAAGTTCAAGTTATCTACAACCGGACATTAACAAATTCCCATCTGCCCATAACCGCGGGCGCGGCTTTCGAAAGTTCAAATCCCTGCAGGGGAGTCCCAACTTAGCCCATGACAAGCTCTCACGGTCAACGAAGGAATAGACCTCCTCCCGAGACGTTCCGATCAGACTCGGTATCCCGGTTCTTCAAGACACTTCGATAGGTTAAAACAAATCCAGCAACACCGCCCGAATGTGCCGACAAATCCCGATAGGAGCTGCACATATCTCGTTCTCAGGGCACACTCAGATTGTCTAAACTTCCGGTAGGCCAGCCCAGAGTTGCCCCTGGTAGCCACCGGCGGCTGACGAGGTGGACCAACACTCAGAGGAGCACTGGCCCAGGGGGGTTTAAATAAGATGACCCTCGGGCTCCGAAAACCCAACGAAAAAAGAGGCTAGGTGGCAAATGGTAAAACCAAGGTTGGGCATTGCTGGAAAAGCTTTAATCAAGGCGAACTATCAAGGGGTTCCCATTATAACCCAACCGCGTAAGGAACGCAAAATCCAGGAACATAACACCGATATGACGGAAACTAGGGCGGCAAGAGTGGAACAAAACACTAGGCGAGAGGCCGAGCCTTCCACCCTTTACCAAGAATATAGATGGATTAAGATAACAGGGAAATATAATGATATCCCAACAAGTAAATAATGTTCCAACAAGGAACGGTCTCCAATCTTCACCTGCAACTAGCAACGCTATAAGAGGGGCTGAGCAAAGCAGTAACATAGCCAATCAACGGTTTGCTAGGACATGGTGGGTTAGAGGTTTGACATGGCAATTTGGGAGGCATGATAAGCAAGTGGTGGGCATCGTAGCATAGGCATAGTAAAAGAGCGAGCATCTAGCATAGCAAAGATAGTAGTGATTTCGAGGGTATGATCATCTTGCCTGCAAAGTTGTCAAAGTTGACTGGATCCTGGAAAGCAAACTCAACGGGCTCCTCGTTAGCGAAGTCGTCTCCCGGCTCTACCCAAACAAGACAAACAAGCAACAAGGACACAATCAACCACGTGCAAAGCTCAAACAATATGATGCAAACATGGTATGCTATGCGGGATGCGATATGTGATGCATATGCAAGATTTGACAAGGAAAGAATGAACCTGGACTCAACTTGGAAATCCAAGTGTGCCACTGGAAATATGAGATGAAATCGCTTGAAAACGATATAAAGAACACCGGAATTGGAGTTACGGTTTGGAAATGGCAAGCAATTCAAATATGGCCACGTTCTGTGATTTACAGCAAGTAGCCATGTAAATGCAACAAGATGAACATGCTACAACACTCAATCATGACAACAAAATACATGGCAGGGATCCATTCATGATGCTTAACAAAAGAGGAACACTGAGCTATGGCCAATTCATCCATTAACAGGTTCAAACAAGCATGGCAAAAATGCATTTGACAAACAGATTTCAGACTTAGTGAAATTAACACTTGTCTGGAATTTCAGCTCAGATAGCACTCTTTGGAGCATGAAAACAATATGCTACAGGACCTGAACATGGAAAAGTAAAGCATGGCATGGAGCTAATCAAAGAGCTTAACAAAAGTCCCTTAGTGACCTTGAGCCAAAAGGGATCAGAAAATACATTTACAAGCGTGTGAACATGGCAAAAACATAATCAGATCACAGACTTTGTGAAAACTGGAGCATGCTGAAACAGATATCAAGTAGGCATGTTTACGAGCTCGATGCACTCACTACAGAGCAAGTCATGACAATCTAAACATACACCCATCAAGAATACACAAAATACAATCTAGACATGGCAAGAACAATAACATAGCATGCACGGATCAATTACAACATCCTCGGCAAAATCGCTAACAAGTAGACAATCTGCCCAGATTCACGAAATGACAAAAGTAGAGCTTGATTGACTCAAGCTAGGGTGCTCCATATTTGCAAACAAAGGCATGGATGAATAGAGCACTACAAGATTAACAAAACATCCTTACTGATCATCCTCAAAAGAGGCACGGATCACTGGGAAATAACATGAACATATGGCATATTGAGATAAACAGTCCAAGGACTTAGTGGAAATGCTAAGTCCCTGAAATCAGCATTAACGAATGCTCCACTTTGCAAGCTTACGCTAGTCACCACACACATCACAAAAATACATGGGTTGCACCTCTTGATAGATGGCAAAACATATAACAAAACTCATGAAGAGCTCAGGGGCATATCATGCACACAATAATCATGGCAAAAATGACAAATATCTAATTGGAGCAGCAGATCTGACAATTATCTCAAATAGCATTCTTCTAACAGCATTTCGGGCATCAAGATGAACTCAAATGAAAATTGATGCAATGAGATGAAATGATGTACTCTCTGAGACGAACATTTTGATATGCTATATGCCCAAAATGGAGCTACGGATGCAAAGTTACGGCACGATGAACAAGGACAAAATATCTAGGGTTTGAGGCAAAAGTCAACCAAGGGTAGTTTTAGATCTGAGATCCAGATCGCACGGAAATCGAGGCCGCCGGAGTACTGTAGCAGGAGGTCGCCGGAGATGGCCGGAGTCGTCGGGGCGTGGAGGAAGTTGGCGGGACCAGGCACCAGAGGCGGAGATGGCCGGAGAGGCCGGGCGGCGAGGCGCGGTGCGGTGGAGGCGGCGGCGACCGGCGATGGCGACCACGGCGGCGGGGCCTGCTAGCGTGCGTCGGCGGTGAGCTGCTCCGGCGAGGCAGCGGGGAGAGCGGGGCGGCGCTGTGGCGGAGGAAGGCGGCGGGAGGAGCCGGGCCTCGGAGGCCCGCTGCGGGCCGCGGCGGGCCGGCGGCGGAAGCGGCGATGTGAGGCGGTTCCCGCCACGTGGCAGCAAGGGATTGGCGGCGGCGGATCGGGAGGACGTGTCCGGTGTGGCCCGGATGTTGTCCGGCCGCGCGGATGGAGCGGGGCTAGGGTTTGGAAGAGGGGATCCGCGAATTTTTGGAGGGGTTTCTTTATATAGGCATAGAGGGAGCTAGGAGAGTCCAAATGAGGTGCGGTTTTCGGCCACGCAATCGTGATCGAACGCTCTAGATGATGGAGAGGGTTTTGGTGGGTTTTGGGCCAAAATGGAGGGGTGTTGGGCTGCAACACACACGAGGCCTTTTCGGTCCCTCGGTTAACCGTTGGAGCATCAAACGAAGTCCAAATGGTATGCAACTTGACAGGCGGTCTACCGGTAGTAAACCAAGGCCGCTTGGCAAGTCTCAGTCCAATCCAGAAATGTTTAATCCCCACACACGAAAGAAAAGGTAGAAGTGACCACTGGAGGCGAACGGAGCGCCGGAATGCAAAACGGACAACGGGGAAAATGCTCGAATGCATGAGATGAACACGTATGCAAATGCAATGCACATGATGACATGATATGAGATGCATGACAACGATAACAACACATGGAGACAAAAACCCAAACCCGAGAAAATAAAATAACTTAACGCCGGAAACGGCAAGAGTTGGATTACATATTGGGTAAATTACATCCGGGGTGTTACAAGGAGGCGGCGCAGCGGGCGGCCAGAGACTTGGGGCCAGTCTCGAGGACTGGCCCAATGATGACGAGGAGGTCGTCCCACGCCGCCAGCCAGGAGCCGGCCAGTCGGGCGCGGGCTCGTCAGCTCCGTCGGACGCACAAGGCGGCGGCAAGAAGCGCAGGGCCGGGGCGAGCCTGTTTGGCAGCCGGCCGAAGAAGCCCAAGGGCTCAGCCGCGGCGACCAAGCGGGACGAGGCGGCCGCAAAAGCCAACCGCTTCCGCAAGGTGGTGAAGACGCCGCAACTTATTTCAGCGTAAGCGCCACCTCCCTTCGTACCTTCGTATTTCTTTATTGAGTCTGTCTGAAATTTCTTTACTTTTATTTTCCCGGCTTTAGGGCCCCTCTCTCTCTTGAGAAGTCGGCCGCCGGCTCCATCGTGAAGTCGGCGGAGACCTTTTCCACCACCGACGGATCGATCCCACCGCCGATCTCCGAGAGGCGACGGAGCGGAACATGCGGGAGGCGCGTGAGGAGTGGGAAGCCGCCCGTGTGAAGAAGGTGGAAACCGACAAGGCGGAGGCCGCCGCTCTGAAGAAGCTGGCGGAAGCCGAGGCCACCGATGCGGAGAAGAAGCGCGCGGAGGAAGCCGCACGCCGCCAGTCGGCGTTTTTTGTCGTCCCCTTGAACTCTGCGCCGCCGCCACCGGAGTTCTCGGCGCAGACTGGGGAAGCCGGCGACGAGAACCCGGTCGTGGAGAGGGACACCAACATCACCGCCACGCCGGAAGTCATTGTGCCGCCACCGCCACCCTCCGGAGGCGCGCCAGGTGGACAACCGCGGACCCGCCAGCGCCGCCGACCGGAGGCGCGGCAGCGACGGGCCTTGCCCTCGAGGTCAGCACGCCGACGCGCCGCCGTCTCGCGAAGGCGGCCTCAGCGCTGCGTCCTCTGGAGACCGGCGCTGCGAGCTCCTCGATCTCGGACACCGAGGTGTCGAGCACCGCACCCATCGGGTGGGTGCGGGGAGGCGGGACGGGCCCGTTGAACCGAGCGCTCCTGGACATCCAAGCTAAGCTCCGGGCTGAGGGCGACGCCATCAAGGAGTGCACCAAGGCATACCTGGCATCACGAACGGCCATCCGGGTACGCATCCTTCCTTTTGCTTTGCTTCCTTGTTTTTCTTTGTGGGGGCGCGCTAGCGCACCCACTGGGTGTAGTCCCCGAGTTTCGGGCCGGCTGCTGAGCAGGCGGCTCGGAACTCTAATCAGCGAGTTCCAAGTACCAACACTTTTTTCTAAAATTTTGATGCAGGACTACCACAATCTTCGCGTGACCTCCTTCAACGCCAATGTTGAGGAGCTGGCCAAGCAGACCGCCGACTTGTCGGACAACCGAGGTGAGTCTTCTTCTTTCTCTGCGGGGGCGCGCTGGCGCACCCGCTGGTTGTAGTCCCCGAGATTCGGGCCGACTGCTGAGCAGTCGGGCCGGATCTCCCGGCGACTTCTCTTCTTTGTTGACGACTGACATCCCTCCCCCTCCTTCTTCAGAAGCCAACGCCGCCCTTCAGCAGCAGCTGGGCGAAGTCAACACCGCGCAGCGCGTCAGGGAGGCGGAGTGCGGCCGACTGACGAAGGAGCGTGACCGGCTGGCTACACAGCTGGCGGAGCAGAAGGAGCTGCTCCAGAGGGCCCAGAAGGAGGCGGAGGACAAGGAGACCACCCTTCTCGCCGAATTCGCGTCCGAGCGCTCCTCCTGGACCGACAAGGAGGCTTCCAAGCAATCAAAGATCTTGTCGATGGTGAGCTTCCACTTGTTTCCTTTTCTAGGTTGCCGACTACTAGTCGAGTCGGCCTTAAATTTTTAACTTTGTTTCTTTGCTCTTATTCCTTAGCATACTTCTTTCCCGGCCATTCTGAAGCCGCCAATCAAGCCATCGAGGCTAACCGTGAAGCACGGAGGGCGGACGGCGCACAGGTCGCCGCCAACACCCCCCGAACTCTTAACGAGCAGATTCTAAGCATCGATGCCCGTCTTCGGCCATCCCACCGGATGCTGCGCCGGCTTCAACGTCTTGGAGCCCAAGAGATTGCCACCCTGTGGTCAGACATGCAGGCGCCACGCACCCCCAGTCGGACTGCCGACTGGTTGGAGGTGGCAGCCGGCCGTCTTGAGGCCTGGAAGGGTTCTGCAGCCCGGACTGGAGCTCGCCGGGCCTTGGAATTCGCCAAGGCGTGGTATCCTGGGCTGAGTTTAGCCTAGTTAGCCACGTTCCGGTTGGAAGCTCAGGTGGAGCTAGCAACGGTGGAGGACGATCTCGTCCGGCGCGCCGCATCGATCGCTGAGTACACCGACACCAGTGTCTTCGTCCTAGAGCGGGCTGAGAACGGCGAGGAGGCGCCGCCGGAGTGGTACGGGCTGAACCCGGATGACGACGAGGACTCGGCAGAGGTGATCGACTCCAGTGGCGAAGAGGAAGGCGAGGAGGAGGAAGGAGATGAGGAGGAGGCGCCAAAGGCCGAGGCAGACGGCCAGCCCCAGCCTGATCGCGCCTCTAGCAACGAGCCACGCTCAACTGAGCCAGCTGTTGCCAGGGGTGATCAGACGGAGACCAACCAGCCGACTGCCCCGCTAACTGGCACCGCCGACCCCTCTGGTCCTTCGAGTCCGTCCGCGGCTTCCTAGGCTGCCACTTTATCTTTGTTTTACCTGCTTAGTAGTCTCAATGAACTTGTTATTTTGCACAATTCACCCACTGGGTGTGGGTGTATCCTAAACTCCTATTTGATGATTCGGCCAAGGGCCTTTCTATGTAAATTTTTATCCACGTTCTATCTCTCCTTGCTTATTGCTCTTTGGCTTTTTTCCTTTGCTGCCTTCCCTTGGTTGCCGTTTGGCTAGTCGGACAACCGCTCTGCAGACTGCCGCTAGATCAAATACCTGGCTTCTTTGGGAGGCAAGTACTTAGCCATTTAGAGTTTTTAGCAAGTTAATTTAGAAAACGGCGAGCCGGCTGCTCAAGAGTTGGTTGCAAAAGGCTGGAAACTGGCTTAAGCTATGTGCATGCTTTGAGTCCTTAGCCATTTTTCATATGGACACCCATTCTATCTTACTCCTGCTTGTCAGTCAGTCGCTCTGTGATCTGCGGCTTCTAACAGGAGACGGCTTGAGTGCCACACACTACTTGTCCGGCTGCAGGAAGTCATTTCATAGCTCAAGACGGCAAGTCCCCGGGCTGACTAGTCGAACCCGGTGCCAAGCGGTAAAGAATAACATACTCATAGGCATAACTCTTTATCATATAGATAAAAGAAGGCAGTCCCCGAGATCTTCTCGAGGGGCCCAAAGTCTTCGTACTTTAATACAAAAGGTAGCGTGATACATACTGCATTAACTGTAAAATCTTCGGAGGAGATTTGCATTCCATGGCCGCTCTGTCTATTTGCCGGAGTCGTCCCTTTTGCGCGCTCAGGGCTTCTGAGCGTCAATCAGGTAGTAGGAGTCGTTGCCCAATACCTTGCTGATGATGAAGGGGCCTTCCCAAGGTGCTGAGAGCTTGTGCTGGCCAGCTGTTCGCTGAATCAGCCGAAGCACAGGGTCTCCTTCTTGGAAAGATCGCGGCTTGACCTTCCGATTGTAGTATCAACATAGGCTCTGCTGGTAGATGCTGGACCGGCTGAGTGCCAACAGCCGGCCCTCTTCCAGTAGATCGACGCTGTCTTGACGTGCTTCCTCTGCTTCCTCCTCGGTGTACATGGTGACTCGAGGGGAGTCGAACTCTATGTCCGTTGGGATGACGGCTTCGGCACCGTAGACGAAGAAGAAGGGCATGAAGCCGGTTGACTTGTTTGGAGTCGTGCGCAGGCTCCAGAGGACGGCTGGCAACTCATCAAGCCAGCAGCCCGCCGAGCGCTCCAGAGGCTCGACCAGCCGGGGCTTGATGCCGGACAGGATTAGGCCATTTTCTCGCTCTACTTGGCCGTTGGACTGCGGATGGGCAACGGACGCTAAGTCCAGTCGGATGCCCCGCGACGCGCAGAAACAGGCCAAGGCACCCTTGGCAAAGTTTGTGCCGTTGTCGATGATGATGCTGTGCGGTATGCCGTACCGAATTGTGATGTCGGAGATGAAGGTCACAGCAGTCGGACCATTCAAACTCTTGATTGGCTTTGCTTCTTTCCACTTTGTGAACTTGTCCACTTCAACAAGTAAATGAGTCAAACCACCTCGCGCCGTCTTGAATGGTTCGACCATGTCTAGGCCCCAAACAGCAAAGGGCCAGGAAATAGGAATAGTTTTGAGTGCCGAAGCCGGCTGATGAGGCTTAGAGCGGAACTTCTGGCACCCCTTGCATTTTTGGACTAGAGACTTGGCGTCTTCAAGAGCAGCCGGCCAGAAGAAACCATGGCGGAATGCTTTGGCGACGAGTGCTCTTGAAGCCGCGTGATGGCCACATTCGCTTTGATGGATGTCTTTGAGGATTGCCTGGCCTTGCTCTAGCTCCACACACCGCTGGTGAATACCAGTGACGCTGCGCCTTACGAGCTCTCTATTGATGGTGGCGTACGCTGCCGCCCGGCGTTGTACTTGCCGAGCCGAGATCTCATCGGCTGGCAGCTCTTTGTTCACCATGAATTTGAGGATGGGCTGGGCCCATGAAGGTGCTGCAATTTCTGCAACCGCCAAGACTGCGACTTGGACGAGGGTGGCTGGGCCGGGAGGTGGCGGGTTGGAGTTGGCAGCCGCTTGCTGTGTCGATGAAGTCCTCGAGGCAGAATGGCGCAGTCCCTGGGCCGGGCTCCGAAGTCTCTAGGCCGGGCTCCGCAGTCCCCGGGCCGGGTGCGACTGCCATGATCCCCGCGCCGCCTACCAGAATACTCGCGCCATCTACGGGGGCTCTTGAGTCGGATCCGACTACTTCAGGAGGAGCCGACACGAAGATGGAGTCTGACTCTGGTGATAGTTTGACTGACGGCTTGAGGAGGCGCTGGAGGGCGACGCCGGACGGTATCGCCTGACGGGTGGAGCCGATTCGTGCCAGGGCGTCTGCTTGGTCGTTGTTGTTTCTTGGTACATGGAGAAACTCGCATCCCTCGAAAAACCCACTGAGTTGCTGTACGAGGAAACGGTAGCTTGCCATGTTTGCGTCCTTGGCGTCCCAATCGCCTGACGACTGCTGGACCACCAAGTAGGAGTCACCATAACACAGGATCCGGCGAATGCCGAGCTCTTTGGCTAGCCGGAGCCCGTGAATGAGTGCCTCGTACTCGGCGACGTTGTTGGAGGCGGCAAAATGGATTTGCAACACATACTTGAGCTTGTCGCCCTTGGGAGAGGTGAGGACAATGCCGGCTCCCAAGTTGGTGCGCATCTTGGAGCCGTCGAAGTGCATCCGCCAATGGGTGGAGTCGGGCGCTGGTGGTAGATACTGGGTTTCGGCCCAGTCGACGAGGAAGTCGGCCAGCGCTTGTGATTGATGGTAGTGCGAGGTTGGTAGTAGATGGTGTAGGGGGCCAAATCTATGGCCCACTTGGCCACTCGTCCCGAAGCGTCTCGGCTGCCGATGATCTCGGCTAGAGGAGCCATGCAGACCATAGTGATTGGATGTTGTTGGAAGTAAGGCTTCAATTTCTTGGCGGCAAAATGCACACCATAGCACATCTTCTGGTAGTGGGGGTAGTTTTGTTTGGAGGTCGACAGTACTTCACTCAAATAATATACCGGTCTCTGAACTGGTAGTGCTCTGCCTTCCTCCTTGCGTTCTACTACAATGACCGTGCTGACCACTCGGCTGGTGGCGGCGATGTAGAGGAGCATGAGCTCCTTAGGAGTCGGAGCCGCCAGAACAGGTGGAGTCACCAGCATCTTTTTTAGTTGGACAAATGCTTCGTCCGCCTTGTGGTTCCACTCGAAAAAAGTGGTCTTCTTCATGAGTTGGTACAGGGGAAGGGCCTTCTCGCCTAGCCGACTGATGAATCGGCTGACGGACGCCAGACAACCGGTGAATTTTTGTACGTCCAGTAGTCGGCTGGGTACCTCCATCCTTTCAATTGCCTTGATCTTCACATGGTTGCATTCTATGCCGCGTTCGGAGACCAGGAAACCAAGGAGCTGGCCGGCTGGTACTCCAAAGACGCATTTCTCCGGGTTGAGCTTGATCTGAAATCGGCGCAAGTTGTCGAAGGTCTCCTTGAGGTCTTCCAGTAGTGTTCCACGCTTCTCCATCTTTACCACCACATCATCCACGTAGACGTGAGCATTTCTGCCGAGCTGCTTGAGGAGACACTTCTGCATGCGTCGTTGGAAGGTGGTGTCGGCGTTCCTCAAGCCGAACATCATGGTTAGGTAGCAGAAAGCTCCAAACGGCATGATGAAGGCAGTCTTCAGCCTGTCGGCTGGGTTTAACTTGATCTGGTGATACCCTGAATATGCATCCAGAAAACTCAACAGCTCGCATCCGACCGTGGAGTCTGTCACTTGGTCGATCCTTAGCAAGGCGAACGGGTCCTTGGGGCATGCTTTGTTGAGGCTTGTGTAGTCAATACACATTCGCCACTGCTTGTTCTTCTTCAGTACCAAGACCGGGTTGGCCAGCCATTCTGGGAAGAATACTTCCATGATGAAGCCGGCTGCGAGCAGTCGGGCTATCTCTTCTCCAACAACTCTCCTCTTCTCTTCTGACAAGCGGCGTAAAGGCTGTCTGACTGGTTTGGCATCAGATCGGACGTGTAATTTGTGCTCGGCGAATTCCGTCGGGACACCTGGCATGTCCTTGGGGGACCATGCGAAGATGTCTTGATTCTCACGGAAGAAATCGACGAGCTTGCCTTCCTATTTGCTGTCGAGGTGGGCGCCTACGACAGCGTACCTCTCTGGGTGCTCCGGGTCCAAAGGTATCTTCTTTGTTTTCTTAGCCGGCTTGAACGAGCCCTCAACTTCCGACTCTTTGGGATCAGGCGACATCTCTGGCTGCTTGCTTGCCATCGCCACAACTCGATCTAGCAGCCGCTTCTCAGCTGTGATCATGAGGGACTCGGCCAACCCACTGCTCTCTGATGCGCAGGCGGATGACTTCTTGTAGTCGCCAGTTATGGTCAGAATCCCTTTGGAACTCGGCATCTTCATCTTGAGGTAGGCATAGTGGGGGACGGCCATGAACTTGGCCAGGGCTGGCCGGCCAAGCAGTGCATGGTATGGGCTCTCTAGGTCCACCACCTCGAACCATATTGACTCACGGCGGAAATGATCTTTGTCTCTGAAGAGGACGTCGATCAAGATCTTGCCGATTGGCGAGCAGGAAAGGCCAGGGACTATGCCGTGGAACACCGTCCGGCTGGACTGCAGTTGCCTCTGCATGATTCCCAACTTCTCCATGGTGTCTTTGTACAAGATGTTGATGTTGCTGCCACCGTCTATCAGGACTCTGGAAAAACGAGCAGCTCGCTTGTCCGTGGCAAAGGTGGCGTCCAAAACCAAAGCATAGGAGCCGGGTCTGGGCATTACTTCGGGGTGGTCAGCCCGACTCCAGCTAATGGGCTTCTCAGACCAGTGCATGAACTCCGGTGTGTCAGAAGCTACTGCATTCACCTCCTGCTGCTGCAGCCGTCTGCTGTGTCGATCGTCGGCCACACTGGTGAACACGACGTATGCTCCCTGCTCTTCTGGGTACTCGTCTTGCACTGCGCCGACTGGTCTGACCGCCGGCTGCTTAGGCGGAGGGGGAGGCGGCTGCCCAGCAGGTGGGGGAGGTAAAAGGCCGTCTCCCTTTGCGATCCTGGTGAGCCAGTGGCATTTCCGAGTGGTGTGGTTGGACGGCTTCGCGCCATTGTGAAACTTGCAGGGTCCATCCAGAGTCTTCTCATATGAGAAAGCCGGCTGCCAGTTGGACTTGCCGCCCTTCTGACGTCTGAGCGGAGGTTGCCCTTCCGGCTGTTGGTCTTCAACTGTTGCCACCTGCCGACTGGTGGAAGTCAGCGGGGGGTCTTTACGCTTGTGGTCATTCTGCTATTGACGCCGACTGGTGTCTCCGGCTGGGGTTCGAGGAGCCTGAGGAGCCACTTTGCCGGTTGCGCTAACTTGAATCTCCGTCTTCATGGAGGAATCGGCCGTGGCGTATTTGTCTGCTATGATCAGCAGCTCGTCGAGGGTTTCCGGCTCATCGCAGAGAAGCTTGTGCTTAAGGAGGGTGCCCTCTCGGCATCCTACAGTGAAGTACTCAATAGCCTGCACCTCGTGCATGCCCTCGCAAGAGTTGCGGAGCTCGGCCCAGCGCGTGAGGTAGTCGCGAGCTAACTCGCTGGGGCCTTGCACGCACAAGGAGAGCTGGCGGGGTTTGGGAGGTCGCTTGTATGTGTTGGTGAAGTTGTGGACGAAGGCGTCGGTGAAGTCAACCCAACTGTTGATGCTGCGGGGCCTTAAGCTATTCAGCCACGTCCGGGCCGTGCCCTGGAGCATGAGTGGAACGTACTTCGCAGCAACACGCTTGTTGCCGTTTGCTATGCTGACAGCCGTGGAGTAGTCGACCAGCCAGTCCTCCGGCTTCACGAAGCCGGTGTACTTAGGTGTGTCTCTGGGGAGCGTGAACCCTTTGGGGAATGGCTCGTCTCGGATGCGGGGGCCGAAACATGGCGGACCCAACTCATCTTCTTCCTCAAGCGCCAGGGATCGGTGGAGACGGTCGATCCGATGGCGGGCGTTGTTCTCACCGACTCCCTCTCGACGGCCAAGGCGGTTGCCGAGCATCGGGTGATCAACAGGCGGCGGGGAGACTCGCCTTTCCCTCCGAGGGGGAGGAGGCCGACAGTCGTCCCGTTGTTCCACTGTTCTTGGGCGGCCGTCTCGGTCGCGCTCTATGGTGATGCGAGTCTGACTATGGCTGGCAGCCGGCTCCTTGTCTTTTCTTCCGCGGACGCCGCCAGTCGGTGTCCGAGACTCCGCGCCTTGGTATTGGCGCGGAAGCAGGTTGTCATTCCGTCGGCGCGGCGCATCAGTGTGGCGGCCGGCCTCGTTCTGCTCAGGCCGCGTCAAGGAGTTGCTGGACGCGCTCCGTCATCAAGCGACGCTCTTCGCCCTCGAACTTGTCCAGCTCATCCGCCGCCGCCTGGGCGGCTCAAATATTCTCCGCAGGTGTGGCGTAGATGGGGCGATTCACCCCGAACAGATCGGCGATAGCCGCACCGCGCTGCTGGACCGTGCCAAGGCGACTAGGCCCAGCTGGAGCCGGCGTGCCGCCCACCGCGCGGTCCATCTCGCGCTGGTAGGCTTCTGACAGGCGTCTCATGCTGGCCAACTTTTTGGCGCCTGCGACTAGCTGAAGGCGGCGTGCCTCCAGCGTCTCGGCGTCGGCATCTTCAGGGATGGGCGCTGCCAGGTCTTGCAGCGCCGCGTGGAGCGGGTCGTAATCACCCCCGCCGGAGTGCTCGCCATGATCGATGACAAGCACTTTCGTGACGGTGCTTCCGCCGCTATCTGCGTGAGGAAGCGGCTCGTCGTAGACCACCACGTTGGTGGGGAACGTGTCAAGCGACACGGTGTCGGAGTCGACCAACATCGGATCAGCGGAGCCTACGGACTCCAAGTCCCCAGCTGGCTCGCTGGCGACGTGAAGTTGATCGAGGAGGCCCGCGAGGAGGCTCTCGGGGCCGCCTGTACCCGCGTCGGATGCGGGCTCATCGGAGAGGTGGACCTCGCCTACAAGATCGGCAAGGCAACTGGCCGCGCAGGCGATTTCAACGCCATGAAGCGCGTCGGCGCAGACTCCGTCTGGCGTGCCGGGCTGGCTGCGCTCGCCAGGGAGGAAAAGGGTTCCCGTCCAGAACAGGTCTCCGGATGATGGTGCACCAGGCCCCATGGTGGGTGCCAAATGTCAGGGGTTGGGTGCGACATATGCCAATGGATGGCTTATCATCGTGGGGGTGAGTAGAACGTCACCGGTGCCTGGAAACGGGATGAGGTGTAGACACAAACGCCGGCGGACTTTACCCAGGTTCGGGGCTCTCCTAGGAGATAACACCCCTAGTCTTGCTCTGCGGGGTCTCCGCATGATCACTAAGGCAAAAGTGAGTACAATGGTGCTCCTCGAGCTGTATCTGTGGACAGGAGGAGACTAGGCTAGCTCTTCCCCTTCTCTAAGGTCAGGTCTAGTTCTAATGGATCGGAACCCTTTCCATGGGTGCCATGTGGGTTTATATAGGCCTACCCCCCCAGGGGTACAATGGTAAACCTGACTGGGCGCGGGGCCCAGCCGTCAGTCTCTTCGCCTGCCGGCCTCTATGCCGACTGCTGGGGCCCGCCGGCTGGTGGGCCCTGCCGACTGGTCTGGTACGGAGCCGACAGGCCATACCCGCCGCTTGCGGGTCTTGCCGGCTACCGATTACTGTAGCCGTGCCTCTAATGACGCAGGCTTGGTCATGGGGTCATGGCTACAGCCCTGCTACCTGGCGGGCGAGTACTGTAGCCACTCCCTGTCTCGTCTGGTTAATGGCGCGTGGGACCCGTGGGAGGGGCAGGCCGACTTCCGGGGGCCGGCTCCCTTCAGGTCCGACTGGTGGCGCTCTTGCCGTCTTCTAGATTCTCGCTGACCGGTAGGGCCCAGCATCCGTGGACCGTACCGACAGGCCGTCATGAGTACAAGACTTCGCCCACTGTTGCTGATGTCAGGGATGGCACGGCAACAGTGCCTCGCCGGACGGAGATCTTGTTGGGGAACGTAGTAATTTCAAAAAAATTCCTACACACACGCAAGATCATGATGATGCATAGCAACGAGAGGGGAGAGTGTTGTCCACGTACCCTCGTAGACCGAAAGCGGAAGCGTTATAACAACGCGGTTGATGTAGTCGTACGTCTTCACGGCCCGACCAATCAAGCACCGAAACTACGGTACCTCCGAGTTCTAGCACACGTTCAGCTCGATGACAATCCCCGGACTCCGATCCAGCAAAGTGTCGGGGAAGAGTTCCGTCAGCACGACGGCATGGTGACGATCTTGATGTTCTACCGTCGCAGGGCTTCGCCTAAGCACCGCTACAATATTATCGAGGATTATGGTGGAGGAGGGCACCGCACACGGCTAAGAGATCTCAAGGATCAATTGTTGTGTCTAGAGGTGCCCCCTGCCCCCGTATATAAAGGAGCAAGGGGGAGGGGCGGCCGACCATGATGAGGCGCGCCAGGGAGGAGTCCTACTCCCTACTCCTACCGGGAGTAGGACTCCGTCCTTTTCCTTGTCCAAGTAGGAGAGGGGGAAGGAAGGGAGAGAGGAGAGGAAGGAAAGGGGGGGGGCGCAGCCCCTCCCTCCTTGTCCAATTCAGACTAGAGGGGGAGGGGGCGCGCGGCCTGCCCTGGCCGCCCCTCCTCTTTTCCACTTTAGGCCCATGAGGCCCATTAACCCCCCGGGGGGTTTCGATAACCCCCCGGCACTCCGGTTTTATCCGAAACTTCCCCGGAACACTTCCGGTGTCCGAATATAGTCGTCCAATATATCAATCTTTATGTCTCAACCATTTCGAGACTCCTCGTTATGTCCGTGATCATATCCGGGACTCCGAACTAACTTTGGTACATCAAAACTAATAAACTCATAATATAACTGTCATCGAAACCTTAAGCGTGCGGACCCTACGGGTTCGAGAACAATGTAGACATGACTGAGACACGTCTCCGGTCAATAACCAATAGTGGAACCTAGATGCTCATATTGGCTCCCACATATTCTACGAAGATCTTTTATCGGTCAGACCGCATAACAACATACGTTGTTCCCTTTGTCATCGGTATGTTACTTGCCCGAGATTCGATCATCGGTATCTCAATACCTAGTTCAATCTCGTTGCCGGCAACTCTCTTTACTCGTTCCGTAATACATCATCTCGCAACTAACTCATTAGTTGCATTGCTTGTAAGGCTTAGGTGATGTGCATTACCGAGAGGGCCCAGAGATACCTCTCCGACAATCGGAGTGACAAATCCTAATCTCGAAATACGCCAACCCAACATGTACCTTTGGAGACACCTTTAGAGCACCTTTATAATCACCTAGTTACGTTGTGACGTTTGGTAGCACACAAAGTGTTCCTCCGGCAAACGGGAGTTGCATAATCTCATAGTCATAGGAACAAGTATAAGTTATGAAGAAAGCAATAGCAACATACTAAACGATCGGGTGCTAATGTAATGGAATGGGTCGTGTCAATCACATCATTCTCCTAATAATGTGATCTCGTTAATCAAATGACAACACATGTCTATGGTTAGGAAACATAACCATCTTTGATTAATGAGCTAGTCAAGTAGAGACATACTAGTGACGTTTAGTTTGTCTATGTATTCACACAAGTATTATGTTTCCGGATAATACAATTCTAGCATGAATAATAAACATTTATCATGATATAAGGAAATAAAATAATAGCATTATTATTGCCTCTAGGGCATATTTCGTTCAGTCTCCCACTTGCACTAGAGTCAATAATCTAGATTACACAGTAATGATTCTAACACCCATGGAGCTTTGGTGTTGATCATGTTTTGCTCGTGGAAGAGGCTTAGTCAATGGGTCTGCAACATTCAGATCCGTATGTATCTTGCAAATCTCTATGTCTCCCACCTGGACTAGATCCCTGATGGAATTGAAGCGTCTCTTGATGTGCTTGGTTCTCTTGTGAAATCTGGATTCCTTTGCCAAGGCAATTGCACCAGTATTGTCACAAAAGATTTTCATTGGACCCGATGCACTAGGTATGACACCTAGATCGGATATGAACTCCTTCATCCAGACTCCTTCGTTTGCTGCTTCTGAAGCAGCTATGTACTCTGCTTCATATGTAGATCCCGCCACAACGCTTTGTTTAGAATTGCACCAACTGACAGCTCCACCATTTAATGTAAACACGTATCCGGTTTGCGATTTAGAATCGTCCGGATCAGTGTCAAAGCTTGCATCAACGTAACCATTTACGATGAGCTCTTTGTCACCTCCATATATGAGAAACATATCCTTAGTCCTTTTCAGGTATTTCAGGATGTTCTTGACCGCTGTCAAGTGATCCACTCCTGGATTACTTTGGTACCTCCCTGCTAGACTTATAGCAAGACACACATCAGGTCTGGTACACAGCATTGCATACATGATAGAGCCTATGGCTGAAGCATAGGGAACATCTTTCATTTTCTCTCTATCTTCTGCATTGGTCGAGCATTGAGTCTTACTCAATTTCACACCTTATAACACATGCAAGAATCCTTTCTTTGCTTGATCCATTTTGAACTTTTTCAAAACTTTGTCCAGGTATGTGCTTTGTGAAAGTCCAATTAAGCGTCTTGATCTATCTCGATAGATCTTAATGCCCAATATGTAAGCAGCTTCACCGAGGTCTTTCATTGAAAAACTCTTATTCAAGTATCCCTTTATGCTATCCAGAAATTCTATATCATTTCCGATTAGTAATATGTCATCTACATGTAATATCAGAAATGCTACAGAGCTCCCACTCACTTTCTTGTCAATACAGGCTTCTCCAAAAGTCTGTACAAAACCAAATGCTTTGATCACACTATCAAAGCGTTTATTCCAACTCCGAGAGGCTTGCACCAGTCCATAAATGGATCGCTGGAGCTTGCACACTTTGTCAGCTCCCTTTGGATCGACAAAACCTTCCGTCTGCATCATATACAACTCTTCTTCCAGAAATCCATTTAGGAATGCAGTTTGGACATCCATCTGCCAAATTTCATAATCATAAAATGCGGCAATTGCTAACATGATTCGGATAGACTTAAGCATTGCTACGGGTGAGAAGGTCTCATCGTAGTCAATCCCTTGAACTTGTCGAAAACCTTTTGCGACAAGTCAAGCTTTGTAGATAGTAATATTACCGTCAGCGTCAGTCTTCTTCTTGAAGATCCATTTATTCTCACTTACTTGCCAATCATTGGGCAAGTCAACCAAAGTCCATACTTTGTTCTCATACATGGATCCCATCTCAGATTTCATGGCTTCAAGCCATTTTGCGGAATCTGGGCTCACCATCACTTCTTCATAGTTCGTAGGTTCATCATGATCTAGTAGCATGACT
This sequence comes from Triticum urartu, assembly GCF_056163025.1. NCBI lineage: Eukaryota > Viridiplantae > Streptophyta > Magnoliopsida > Poales > Poaceae > Triticum > Triticum urartu. The sequence continues at coordinate 116,523,697 of NC_141879.1, forward strand.
TCCAGAACAGGATTACCGTACCACTCTGGTGTGGATCTTACTCTGGTTGATCTACGAGGTTCGGTAGTAACTTGTTCTGAAGTTTCATGATCATTATCATTAGCTTCCTCACTAATTGGTGTAGGTGTCACAGAAATCAGTTTCTGTGATGTACTACTTTCCAATAAGGGAGCAGGTACAGTTACCTCATCAAGTTCTACTTTCCTCCCACTCACTTCTTTCGAGAGAAACTCCTTCTCTAGAAAGGATCCATTCTTAGCGACAAATGTCTTGCCTTCGGATCTGTGATAGAAGGTGTACCCAACAGTCTCCTTTGGGTATCCTATGAAGACACATTTCTCTGATTTGGGTTCGAGCTTATCAGGTTGAAGTTTTTTCACATAAGCATCGCAACCCCAAACTTTCAGAAATGACAACTTTGGTTTCTTGCCAAACCACAGTTCATAAGGCGTCATCTCAACAGATTTTGATGGTGCCCTATTTAACGTGAATGCGGCCGTCTCTAAAGTATAACCCCAAAACGATAGCGGTAAATCTGTAAGAGACAACATAGATCGCACCATATCAAGTAAAGTACGATTACGACGTTCGGACAAACCATTACGCTGTGGTGTTCTGGGTGGCGTAAGTTGCGAAACTATTCCGCATTGTTTCAAATGTAGACCAAACTCGTAACTCAAATATTCTCCTCCACGATTAGATCGTAGAAACTTTATTTTCTTGTTACGATGATTTTCAACTTCACTCTGAAATTCTTTGAACTTCTCAAATGTTTCAGACTTATGTTTCATTAAATAGATATACCCATATCTGCTTAAATCATCCGTGAAGGTGAGAAAATAACGATATCCGCCACGAGCTTCAACATTCATTGGACCACATACATCTGTATGTATAATTTCCAAGAAAACTGTTGCTCTCTCCATAGTACCGGACAACGGTGTTTTAGTCATCTTGCCCATGAGGCACGGTTCGCAAGTACCAAGTGATTCATAATCAAGTGATTCCAAAAGTCCATCAGTATGGAGTTTCTTCATGCGTTTTATACCGATATGACCTAAATGGCAGTCCCACAAATAAGTTGCACTATCATTATCAACTCTACATCTTTTGGTTTCAACATTATGAATATGTGTATCACTACTATCGAGATTCATCAAAAATAGACATATTGGACATGGAGTTATGGTCCATCTTCTTCTTGGCATAGATATCCAAGTCATCATCTTGCTCCTCTGGGGCATTAATGATCTGTGCCCACTCAGCAACTGTGGATTGGTACCTTGTACCCTCAGACATCCATGTGATCCTCCCATCTGGATAAAAGTGTGCCGTGGAGTAGAATTGCATGATCAGTTCCTCGTTCCACTTTGTGAGCTTCTGCCCAACAAAGTCAGCTACTCCACAAGCATTAAAGCTGTCATATACTCCTGGGTAGTGTTCCTCCTTCTCCTTCATGTAGGTCCAGTCAACCCATCTCATGTCACAGACAATTGGCTTCTTATCTAGCAAAACAGTCTCATAGAAATCCTGCTGCTCCTTGGTGTGAAACCTGTAGTCCACTGCTGTCCTTCTCCTTGAAGCATATGGGTCTGCTTCTCTCCACTTCCTCAGCCCTGAATCTCTCCTGAGCTTCATATCCTCAGCCACAGGATGAGCATCGTTGTGGTCTGGGATCTAGGGCTTTAGCTTTCTCAGGACATTTTCTTCCTCTTCTTCAGCAACGGTCTCAGGCACTAGGGCCTTGTTCTTCTCAGCTGCAGGAATGCTCCTTGTATTTCTCTTAGGCTTTGGCTTTGGAGCTGACTTGGCCTTGGAAGCAGCTCCCCCTGACCTTATGGCATCTCCCATTAGCTTGGGTGCCTTGGGCGCTGGTGCAGCTACCTCTTCTTCCTCTTCTTCTTCCATGATGGAAGCTTTGCCAAGCACTCTAGCCACAGTCTTCTTCACCCTTTCCTTCCTTTTCTTGCCCTCAGCTGCAACTGGCTCTTGGGGAGTGGGCTTCTCAGTTGAGGCTCTTGCCTTTGACATGGGCTGCCTGCCTGCTGGCCTTTTGATTTTCAGACCTGGCTTAGTGCCTTGAGCTGGCTCAACTCTCTTGGAAGTGGACTCTTCCTCTGCCACATAGTCCTCATCTTCGGAATATGAAGTCCTCTTCTTCCTTTGTCTCATGGCAGCCTTTGGCAAATTGCTAGGAGTGCTCCTGCTGCCTTCATCAGATGAACTGGAGGGACTAGTGCCCTCACTCATCACCACTTGCTGCTCTGACATATTTTGGCTATCGCTTTGATCAGACATGCTGCAAACTGACTGCTGACCCTGTGAATAGATTATAGATGAGATAGAAAAGATGAGCATCACAAAATGCAGAGATTTTTTGCAAAAGAATGATCCAAAAACTTAGTTTTAGTTTCCCACTGAAATCATCTCGGATCTACCGATTTTCAAACTCGGTGATACCGAAGCAGTTTTGGAACCTAAACTAGTGAACTCGGTAGGACCGAGTCACAGTTCGGTGGCACCGAGACTGCTAGGGTTTCACTGAGTTCAAAAATCGGTCACACCGATAAGTAATTCTTGGTCAGACCGAGTCTCACTTGTGCAATGGCAAGAGCCAAATCGGTGGGACCGAGTTTTTCAACTCGGTGGGTCCGAGATGGTTTCGGCGGAAACCTAACCCTAAAATTTTCGAATCAAACCTAATCTACGGGCGTTTTGACTGGATAGGAGTGTTTCAATCGTGGCAAGAATCATGAACACAATGTGCTAGGAATTGGACGGGGAATAGCACTGTGATCAAGTCCATACTCTAGTTCGGCGGAGAATTGCTACGGCGGCAACGGCGGGGCAGAATTCCCGTTGACGGCGACGGAGACCAGCGACTGGAGGCTGCTGGCGGCGAGAAGACGATCCGGAGACCACGAGGGCAGAGCAGGCTATCACGCGGGCAAAGGGGTTCGGAGAAATTTCCAAAATTTTGCCCGTGACTATATATAGCCCGATCCTGTCGGTGTGACCGAGTGGAACAACTCGGTGGCACCGAGATTCATAACTGCAAGCAGTTACTGAAACTCGGTGTGACCGAGAGGTTCAAATCGGTTGCATCGAGATCGAAAACCTAGATCAACTTAATGATCTCGGTAGGACCGAAGGTGGAGTATCGGTCAGACCGAGAATCATAAAGAGGTTTTGGAAGTTTAAGTCTATGCCGAATCGGGGACTCCGAGCGGTCCTCACACAGAGTGGTTCGAATCTGACTTGATCAAATTTTGTGATGCAGCATGAATAGAGTTTGAGACGAGAAAAGCATAGATAGCTAGAGGGGGTTCTTAGGCATTCTTGTCCATCCACTTGGCAAAAGACGATAAAACCAAACAATCAAAACAACAAGTGGATGTCCTCGAATGAGTAAAATATGCAACCAGCATGCTCACACAATAAGATGGCAAATGAAATATGTGGCAAGGCATGCACAACCAATTCTAGCATCTATCAAGCAATTTGCGATGACTAGGTCATCTATATATGAGTATATTGACTTAGGAGTCAAATGAGAACACTTGATCATAGGCCATACTCATCGTTTAAGCTCAAGTGGGGTTACCACTTTTACATAAAGCATTGTTTTGTTCACATCTTTAGAGTTGCTTTAGCTCAAGTCTTAGAGTAAAGCTCCCCCTAGATGTGATATCCCCCCTTAAGAGGGATGAACTAACCTTGGGTTTTGTCGATGATGACTTCATGTAGATGTTGAAGATGTGAATGCTCAATGTTGATGTAGATCACTTGGAGCTATCCATTTGAGTGAATTGCACTTTCAATACCTACATGGGTTAGTCCCACAAGGAACAAGCAAGGATATCCATAGACATAGAGTGATGCACACAAAAGATGATGTCCATGAACACTTTTTAGGTTACCTCGTCCCTTGTTTTACCAACAAGAGGGTTTGTGACTCCTTGAACTAGTGCAAGATGTGGAAGTTGATTGCACTTGTTCTTGCCAAAATAATAAGAGTGAAGTATGTTGGCGGAGTCACCCTCAAGAACTCTCTAGTTCTTCTTCTTTTGGATCCACATCATCTTGATGGGAATCCTTGGAGTTGTAGTCGTACTTGATGAAGTGGAACTTGAAGTAGTCTTGGGAATCCACTTGACTAAGGTCTTAGGAGCTTCTTCAAATGCATCAATTTCCTCTTGAAACTTGTCCTTGCCTTTTTGCTCGTAGTCTTGTGGTGGAATATCATCTTGAGCTTGTGTCCCCTTGAAAGAAGCATACTTCTCTTGTTGAGGGACAAACTTTAAGTTCATGATAAATTTAAGTTCAATTAATCATATTACTTAAGAACTCCCACTTAGAAAGACATCCCTCTAATCTTCTAAGTGATTACGTGATCCAAATCAACTAAACCATAACCGATCATCACGTGAAATGGAGTAGTTTTCAATGGTGAACATTGCTATGTTGATCATATCTACTATATGATTCACGCTCGACCTTTCGGTCTTAGTGTTCCGAGGCCATATCTACATATGCTAGGCTCGTCAAGTTTGACCTGAGTATTCTGCGTGTGCAAAAACTGGCTTGCACCCGTTGTAGATGGACGTAGAGCTTATCACACCCGATCATCACGTGGTGTCTTGGCACGACGAACTTTGGCAACGGTGCATACTCAGGGAGAACACTTTTATCTTGAAATTTAGTGAGAGATCATCTTATAATGCTACCGTCAATCAAAGCAAGATAAGATGCATAAAAGATAAACATCACATGCAATCAATATTAGTGATATGATATGGCCATCATCATCTTGTACTTGTGATCTCCATCTCCGAAGTATCGTCATGATCACCATCGTCACCGGCGCGACACCTTGATCTCCATCGTTGCATCATTGTCGTCTCACCAATCTTATGCTTCCACGACTATCGCTACCGCTTAGTGCTAAAGTAGAGCATTACAACGCGATTGCATTGCATACAATAAAGCGACAACCATATGGCTCTTGCTAGTTGCCGATAACTCGGTTACAAAACATGATCATCTCATACAATAAAATTTAGCATCATGTCTTGACCATATCACATCACAACATGCCCTGCAAAAACAAGTTAGATGTCCTCTACTTTGTTTGTTGCAAGTTTTACGTGGCTGCTATGGGCTTAAGCAAGAACCAATCTTACCTACGTATCAAAACCACAACGATAGTTTGTCAAGTTGGTGCTGTTTTAACCTTCACAAGGACCGGGCGTAGCCACACTCGGTTCAACTAAAGTTGGAGAAACTGACACCCGCCAGCCACCTGTGTGCAAAGCACGTCGGTAGAACCAGTCTCACGTAAGCGTACGCGTAATGTCGGTCCGGGACGCTTCATCCAACAATACCGCCGAACCAAAGTATAACATGCTGGTAAGCAGTATGACTTATATCGCCCACAACTCACTTGTGTTCTACTCGTGCATATAACATCAACACATAAAACCTAGGCTCGGATGCCACTGTTGGGGAACGTAGTAATTTCAAAAAATTTCCTATGCACACGCAAGATCATGATGATGCATAGCAACGAGAGGGGAGAGTGTTGTCCACGTACCCTCGTAGACCGAAAGCGGAAGCGTTATAACAACGCGGTTGATGTAGTCGTACGTCTTCACGGCCCGACCGATCAAGCTGTAGGATCGAAAGTATGTCTAGAGGGGGGGTGATTAGACTACTTGACCAAATAAAAACTTAACCTTTTCCCAATTTTAGTTCTTGGCAGATTTTAGCTAATTTAGGACAAGTCAAGCAATCATCACATGATTCAAGCAAGCATGCAAAGAGTATATTGGCAGCGGAAAGTAAAGCATGCAACTTGCAAGAATGTAAAGGGAAGGGTTTGGAGAATTCAAACGCTATTGGAGACACGGATGTTTTTCCCGTGGTTCGGATAGGTGGTGCTATCCTACATCCACGTTGATGGAGACTTCAACCCACGAAGGGTAACGGTTGCGCGAGTCCACACAGGGCTCCACCCAAGGGTAACGGTTGCGCGAGTCCACACAGGGCTCCACCCACGAAGGGTCCACGAAGAAGCAACCACCCACAAAGGGTCCACGAAGAAGCAACCTTGTCTATCCCACCATGGCCATCGCCCACACAGGACTTGCCTCACTAGCGGTAGATCTTCACGAAGTAGGCGATCTCCTTGCCCTTACAAACTCCTTGGTTCAACTCCACAATCTTGTCGGAGGCTCCCAAGTGACACCTAGCCAATCTAGGAGACACCACTCTCCAAGAAGTAACAAATGGTGTGTAGGTAATGAACTCCTTGCTCTTGTGCTTCAAATGATAGTCTCCCCAACACTCAACTCTCTCTCATAGGATTTGGATTTGGTTGAAAGAAGATTTGAGTGGAAAGCAACTTGGGAAGGCTAGAGATCAAGATTCATATGGTAGGAATGGAATGTCTTGGTCTCAACACATGAGTAGGTGGTTCTCTCTCAGAACATATGAGTTGGAATGGTGTGTGTGTTCTGATGGCTCTCTCATCGAATGAGAAGAAGGTGGAGGGGTATATATAGCCTCCACACAAAGTCCAACCGTTACACAGTTTTCCAATCTCGGTGGGACCGAATCAATAAGCTCGGTCGGACCGAAAAAGTAAGCCTAGTGACCGTTAGTGATTTTCGGTGGGACTGACATGCAACTCGGTAGGACCGATATGGTTAGGGTTTGGGCATAACGTAATCTCGGTGAGACCGATTACACAAACTCGGTGAGACCGAATTTGGTAATTAGCTAACCAGAGAGTTGGTCAGGCAAACTCGGTGGGACCGATTTGCTCTTTCGGTGAGACCGAGTGGAACTCGGTGAGACCGAAAAGTTACAAAGGGGAAACACTGAGTTTACATTGCAATCTCGGTGGGACCGATTCACTCTTTCGGTGGGACCGAAAAGTTATGAAAGGGAAACAGAGAGTTTGCAACCCCATCTCGGTGAGACCGAGATCCCTATCGGTAGGACCGAATTGCTAGGGTTTGGCAGTGGCTAATGACAAGTGAAACTCGGTGGCGCCGGATAGGAAGAATCGGTAGGACCGAGTTTGGCTTAGGGTTTAGGTCATATGTGGATATGGGAAAGTAGTTGAGGGTTTTGGAGCATATCACTAAGCACATGAAGCAAGAGGCTCATTAAGCAAGACCTCATCCCTCCTTGATAGTATTGGCTTTTCCTAAAGACTCAATGTGATCTTGGATCACTAAAATATAAAATGAAGAGTCTTGAGCTTGAGCCAATCCTTTGTCCTTAGCATTTTGAGGGTTCCACTTTCACATCCATGCCATGCCAATCATTGAGCTTTCCTGAAATAATCATCTTGGAATAGCATTAGCTCAATGAGCTATATGTTGTTATGAATTACCAAAACCACCTAGGGATAGTTGCACTTTCACAAGCATCGAAACTACGATACCTCCGAGTTCTAGCACACGTTCAGCTCGATGACGATCCCCGGACTCCGATCCAGCAAAGTGTCGGCGTTCTGGGAATGGGGGTCCCCGGACTTGCCTGCCTGCGGCCTGCGGCGTGGCTCAAAGGGGGGCCCCAGCACGGCCCATCTTCACCAACACAAACTCAAGACCCTCGCGAGGGCCCAGGCCTTGCGGGGCGGACGATGCGGAGCCTCCTCAGGCGCGGCCTCGTCAGGATGGCTCGCGAGGAGGTGGAGAGCTCAAGGCGGGGTACCTCACGAGGTGCCCGTGACGCAAGCCATGACGACTCAGGGCGCCAGGCGGGTGCCAGCCCGCGTAGTGTCCTCCTTTCCTCTTTGGTGCAAAGGGGGCAAGCGCAGCCGCGGAGTACCGAGGTGTCAGGAAAAGGTTGCCATTTTGGTGCAACGAGACCAAGACCAGGAGGACTACGAGACGGAGGTCACCATGGAGCCCAAGACAGCGTCATCACCAGAGCTTTGCGCAGGCGAAGACTACTTTTGTCAGGATAGTTGATACTTGCTGTCCCCCTTCAAATTAGCCCGCCATTGTTGGCTCCCTTCCCGCTCAATATTTGGGGAGAGGACCAGGGCCACTATAAATAGGACCGGCCACCCACGTAGCAAGGGGTTCGGTTCAATCTCTTCCGAGGGCTCGGCAAGTAGAGAGGTTGTAAGAAGAGAGAGAGATAGAGAAAGGTGGCTGAACTCCTCCCAGCAGTTCATCGCCCCAGCCAAGAACAGACCCTCGCGAGGCTGTTCTTCCTTGTATTGTTCATCATCATCATCCCAAGGGGCAATCCACCACACCACACACTGGAGTAGGGTATTACACCACAACTGTGGCCCAAACCAGTATAAACCCCGTGTCTCTTGTGCTGTTCTTTTCGTAGTTCAGATCCTAGCTTGGCGGGGGGGGGGGGGTGCAGGTAGGTAGAAGGTGAAAACTCCACGCGCACCCCAGTGTTCGAACCTCAAGGGTCTGCCGGAACCCAAAATCCGACATTTGGCGCGCCAGGTAGGGGTGCGCCGGAATTCGTCTTCCACCGCTCCGTTCTCCTCCGATCATCACGCTCATGTCTGACGCTCGTTGGGCCCACGCAGAGCGCCGGGCCGCCCTCGCTTCCTGCGCCGCCCAGACGGCCCCTGTCGGCGGGCGTCCTCGCCGTTCCCCGTCACCTGCCGGCAACGCCGCCATGTAACACCCTCGATGCGACTATATCTCCCACGTGTCGATGCAGGACTTAGAGGCATAATCGCATTGAAGGCATATGTCGCAAGTAAGGCAATCTTCACAACATCCCATGTAATATGAATAATAAAGGGGAGAACATAGTTGGCTTACACTCGCCACGTCAATCAAGATACATAAATAACATTACATCATCCAAACACTCATGGCCCGACTACGATGCCAAAATAGAAGAAACCCAACATGCGACACGGTCCCAATCACCCCCAACTGGGCACCACTACTGATCAACTAGAACGAAACAACACAAAGGACGAGATCTTCATCGAGCTCCTCCTGAGCTGGGTTGCATCATCTGCACGGACTCATCGGCACCTGCAAGCTGGTTTTTGAAGTATCTGTGAGCCACAGGGACTCAGCAATCTCGCACCCTCGCGATCAAGACTATTTAAGCTTATGGGTAAGGTAAAGGTATGAGGTGGAGCTGCAGCAAGCGACTAGCATATATGGTGGCTAACATACGCAAATGAGAGCGAGAAGAGAAGGCAAAGCACGGTCGATAAAGTATGATCAAGAAGTGATCCTAAATCAACCTACGTCAAGCATAACTCCAACACCGTGTTCACTTCCCGGACCCCGCCGAGAATAGACCATCACGGTTACACACGCGGTTGATTCATTTTAATTAAGTTAAGGTTCAAGTTATCTACAACCGGACATTAACAAATTCCCATCTGCCCATAACCGCGGGCATGGCTTTCGAAAGTTCAAATCCCTGCAGGGTGTCCCAACTTAGCCCATGACAAGCTCTCACGGTCAACGAAGGAATAGACCTCCACCCGAGACGTTCCGATCAGACTCGGTATCCCGGTACAACAAGACATTTCGACAGGGTAAAACTAAACCAGCAATACCGCCCGAATGTGCCGACAAATCCCGATAGGAGCTGCACATATCTCTTTCTCAGGGCAAACTCAGATGAGCAATCCGTACAACTAAAACCAAACCTCGAGTTTCCCCGAGGGGGCGCTGCACAGGGCTCTAGTTTGGACCAACACTCAGAGGAGCACTGGCCCGGGGGGGGGGGTTTAAAATAATGATGACCCTTGAGTCTGCAGAACCCAAGGGAAAGAAAAGGCTAGGTGGCAAATGGTAAAACCAATGTTGGGCGTTGCTGGAAGAGCTTTACTTAAGACGAACTGTCAAGGGGTTCCCATTATAGCCCAACCGCGTAAGGAACGCAAAATCCAGGAACATAACACCGATATGACGGAAACTAGGGCGACAAGAGTGGAACAAAACACCAGGCATAAGGCCGAGCCTTCCACCCTTTACCAAGTATATAGATGCATTAATTAAATAAGAGATACTGTGATATCCCAACAAGTAAACGTGCTCCAATAAGGAATGGTAACTCCATGTTCCAACAAGGAACAAACTTCAATCTTCACCTGCAACTAACAACGCTATAAGAGGGGCTGAGCAAAGCGGTAACATAGCCAAACAACGGTTTGCTAGGACAAGGTGGGTTAGAGGCTTGGTTCAACAAAGTAGGAGGCATGATAAGCAAGTGGTAGGTATCGCAGCATAGGCATAGCAAAAGAGCGAGCAACTAAGCAAGCAAAGATAGAAGTGATTTCGAGGGTATGGTCATCTTGCCTGAAATCCCGCAAGGAAGAAGAACGAGTCCATGAAGAAGACAAACGGACGTAGTCGAACGGTTCCTCACAAACGCGACGTTACCGGAACCAACCCGAAGAAGCAACACCGGAAAGAAACACACAACATAGTAAACAACCACCACATCAACATAGCATGATGCACAACCAAGTATGATGCATGTCCGGTTTAATGAAGCATGGCATGGCAAAGTGCACAAGCAAACCTACAAATTAAGTGAAGCTCAATATGCTACGAGTTGCATATTGACGAATCATCACATGACTTATTTAGTTCCCTCTCGGTTAGGTACTCAACAATATTAAATGTTGGTTAACATGGCAAAAGGTGAAGCATAACAAAACTATATCATCTAAACAATTTAAATGGGGCCGGATATAACAAATAACATATCCGGTAAGTCCCCATATGCATTAGCAATCTTAATGCAACACCAAATTTTAACCATCTTAAAGTTGTTAACATGATGCGGATGGCATGTTAAAGTTTTATGCAATTTTTATTAAAAGTTGACAAGAGCATTATGAAGCATTTTGTCATCGTGGCGGAATGAAAGAGGAGCCACAGCAACGACAACTTGAGTGAGATACCAATGGAAACGAGAAGTGTGCGGATGTGTGGAACATGCAAGAGATGGGGAGTGATCCCGGATACCGAGTGTCCCACATGAAGGTGGCATGGCAAAAGAGGGGCATCGCAAGCAACAACTCGATCACGGTGCAAACATGAGCATCTCATACAACACATGCATTCGGTCCACGGGTGATCGTCTCGGGGTTATACCTTTGAAGCGTGCATTTTTCGACGCGGTTCGAGTTCGGAGCGGTGTAGAGGAAGTAGGCGTTCACGGGACGTCGTGGAAGTAGTGGTACACGTCTTCTTGTCAAATAATCGGCGGCGGTAGTTGTACACTTGACGGTCTTCGACGACGATAGTGGTACATCTTGTAGTGGAACTTGGGCGTAGTGGTACACGGCAACGGTAGTGGTACACGTTTTCGTAGATGTCCGGGGTCGTCGGTAGAGGTACTTGTCGCATCGTCGAGCGTAGTCGACCTCAGCATATCCAAAGGGGTACTTGTGGTCACCGCGGCCTCTAGTGTACTTGTCGGTCCAGCAAGCGTAAGCAATTCGGGGCGGTCATGGTCTCGGCAACAAGTCTTGGCGTCCCAAAACTTCAGGAGCGGAGGTACACACAGGCAACAACAACAACAACAACGTTGGGGTCTCGGTCATGGGGGTCTCGGTCATGGCCATGCCAGGAGACAATAGTGGCATAGCCGGCTTGGTGGTTGGCCTGTGGTGGAGGTCATCCCGACGGGGACGGGCCATCGGAGTCAGATCCGGCCGGTGAGGCGCCGAAGATGGCCGGGTAGCAGTCCGGCGGCGTGGTTGGACGGCGAGGATGCGCAGGGCGGAGCAGAGGAGGTCGGCCGAGCTGCCGGAGAGCAGCTGCAGGGGAGGCAGAGGGGAGACACTCCGGCGACGAGGTGTAGCAGCGGAGCTTCGAGCTCAGCCGGCAGCGGCCATGGAGGACGGAGGCGCGGAGGCAGGGACCTTGAGGGCGCGGCGCTCGGGAACCGGTGTCCGTCAGGGTCGCGGTAGCGGCCTCCGGCGAGGGAGCCGAACAGAGGTGGGGCAACGAGGGAACTGGAGGGACGGGCAGGCGAGCGGGGGCTTTAGTCGCCGGCGGGGTAGGCGGCGCGCACGGGAGAGGCACGGGGAAAGGGAGCGAGGCGGCGGAGTGGGAGGAGCTCTCCCTATGCGGCGCTGGGAGGAACGAAAGAGGAGGAGGGGTTCGAGGGAGATGGGTCTCGGCCCCTGGCGGCGCTGGTGGGAGCGAGAGGGGTGAGGGATCGATCGGGATGGGGGTGCGCTAGGTTTAGGTGGCTGGGCTGCGGGAGGCCTTGGCCAAATGGGCCGCAGGAGGCTGCGGGACCGGGCCGGCTGGATTCAACATAAGAAGAGAAGAAAGAAAAAAAAGATCTCTCTCTTCTCTACTTTCCATTACAGAGAAGAAAACAAGAAAGAAAGAAAAGAGAGAAAAGGAGATGGAGTATTTTGGATTGTCCGATCAAAATTGGACGGTCGGAGATGAGTGGGTTAGGGAGTCCAAACAAGGCAACGGTGATGTTTTGTAGACGTTTGGGGATGATCCGGACACAGCGGTAACGACTGTCCGGATCGGGTCTGGGACAGATTTCGGACGCGCGCGGGAGGAGGTCCGCGGGCTGACGAGAGAGGTTAGGTAGGTCCTGGTGGTGGGTAGAGGACTGTGTAGAAGGCCTCGGGCTGAGAGAAGAGAAGAGAGGCCCGGCGACTGTTTTCGGAGACCGAAAACGTCCGACGAAAAGACCGGCTATAATGCCGCTATAGTTATCCGTTGGGGCGTCAAACGGACTCCGAATGCGATGAAACTTGGCAGGCGGCCTACCTACACTATAATAAGACCACACGCCAACTCTCATCCCATTCTGAGAACATTTTCCGGCCACTTATAAAATACTATTTCGGACATGCCGTGGGCGCGTGCAAGTGTGTCTGGGCTCAGAACGGACAACGGACGGAACGAGGAGACCGGGACGGATGCAAGTTTTGAAAACATGATGATGCAATGCACATGATGACATGACAAGATGCGACACGCAAGCAAATGACAAGGCAACAACAGCGAATAACTGGAGGACACCTGGCACATCGGTCTCGAGGCATCACAACACTCCACCACTACGAGAGGATCTCGACCCGAGATCCTAGGGATGGCACCGGAGGGAAAAGGAAAAGGAAGATAGGAGGTAAAACTAAGTTGCTTCTTTGACAAACGAGTGAAACAAAAGAACCTTGAGAAGTTGAACAACTGGAAAGAAAGAATACAACGGAGATGAACAAAGTTGAAAACACTCCGTTAGCGAAGAGGATCAAGGAAGATTACGGGAACCTTGTAGGTTGAAAGACATAAGGAAAGGGTTGCAATGGACAAGAAGTACATCCAAGCACTCCGGTAGAAACGAGATGTACAAGGAACGATAAGGATCAATTACGATAACACTCAGGTTAAAACAAGATAGAGGAGGAAAAAGGCTGACACAATTTGGACAGCACTCTGACTATAAATGGAAGGAATTCCACAAGATCTTGACAAACAAGATGATGGGTCGAAGAGAGCATCATCACAATGCCTCCGGAAGAAATGAGAGAAAGGCATGGAATGAACGGAGGAGAAAACAAGATCTTGAGAGAGAACACTTACAACATATGCTAGAACGGAGTTCTTGGGTTAACAACGACGAAAAAGATAAGCTTGATATGGACTTATAGAAGCCATCTCAAAATTATGAGGTGAAATTCTGCCACTAACGGAAAATAATGGATTGGATTGATATCAACAAGAATACGAGAAGCTATTTCACCGGGAGGATAAAAGACGAACTTGGGTCATTTATAAGCACCAAAATTAGCAACAATCCTTAGGGAAAGCTTTAGGTGAAATATAATCCAAGATAACTCCAAAGAAGAAATTGATGGATTTAAAATATTTCATTCTTGATAACATGTGAATCATGAAACATGAACTCAAATTTTCAAGAATGACATAATACCACCTCCAATGATACGGTAGAAAGAATTGCACTCCGGATTGCAAGATGAAAAAAACTTAAGCTCCCTTAGAAAAGAATCTCGATGAACACTTCGAGAATGAATTAAATCCTTGATGAACCATCATGTAGAACCTACATGAAGAACTCCGGTAACAAAAGAATAAAAAGACAGAGAAATTGAAACCACAAGGAGAATCCTTGCAATGATTAGATGAAGCTTTCCGACGAGATAGAGTGGAAACTTGGAACTCCGGAAAAAGATAAGATGAACAATTGAGATCAAGAATTTTGATGAGCCTCCGGAATAGGGAATTAATCATTTGGATGAAACAAGAATAAGAATTGCATTATGCTTAACCTTCACCAATTTAGATTGATGACAAGCAACGGGTTTGGCATACTACTTATTCTCGTAGAAAGGATTAAAAGAGATATATCAAAACTTGAGAAGGTCTTCAATGAACCACCGGTAGGATTGGAACAACAAATGAATTGATATGATAAGAAAGAAGAAGAAAAATCTTGAACGAACCACCGTACGAATTGAAAATAAATTAAGAGAAGATAAAGAAACACCAGGAAGAATAGTGAAATGAACGAAGATACATGAGACAATCTAGATACATGAGAACGAAGAGATCACGAGCCGATTAAAGATCACTTGAATGAAGCACCGGTAAGATTGGAGAATGATAACTAACAGCTGAGAATGAATAAATCTTCGATGATGGACTCCGGATAATCAACCTGAAGACTCCTGAATTGCTCCGGATAGGTGAAAAGAATTCTCATGATCAAAACAATTACGAGAGGATGGCAACAAGCTAGAATCACGAATCTTGAAGAGAATGGAGCAAGATTAAAGAGAAACTCTTCTTCGGTCTTCAAATGTTGAGAATGGCGATGAGAAACACCACCAAGAATTATTTAGACACTCCGGAAGAATCCAAATGAAGAGGTTGAGCCAACGATGAAGAGAATTTGAAAGATCTTGGAGAAAACATTTGACTGATGATAAATCATTCTTACGTCAAACTTCGAAAAGAATTTAGGATAGCTCCGGGAAAATAGAAGAGTCAGGTAAGATCCTGGGAAAAGACCTGTGGGTTAGGGCTCACTCAAAAGAAACACCGTAGAACAATTCAAAAGAGAGAAAGCAACGGTTGAATTACATGGCTTGAATGAGATAACAATCTCGAAATAGGTTGAGCGGATCTTGGATGACAAGACGAGCCTTCTGAGATATCTTCAGCACTCCGGAACAATTGAACAGCGAGAGGTGAATGATTAAGGATTGCACCGGCATGAGAAGGTATTTGAAACGAGGAAAAAGGATATGATCCACAAAGCTTGACTTGGTTCCACCGGAGAAGAAAATGAGTGACGAGAGACGAACTTGAAGCTTCGTTAGCATCTTCCTGAGAATCACCGGGTAAGAACATGAAGGAAAAGAATGGAGAGACTTCACAAGAATAAAATGGATACCTGATGAAGAAATCTGAATCCTTGAAGAAACAAAGGGAGGGAGGGTGGGAAAACAAAGGCAACTTGGAGACGGATGAAACAAACACCATTGAGAAGAACTGATACTTGATCTTGCGGTTGTTGAAATGATCGGATCCACTTGAAGAGAAGTACACGCCGGTTGAAAAGAATTAACATGACAATCTCGATTATCATGAAGGATTGGTATACACGTCGGAGTATGAGAACAACATTAGAGAAGGTATGGAATCAACATTTGACTTCGAAGCAACTCGAATACCACAACTTAAAAACAAAACAAAGGATTGGCTTGCAGAATAAGCCAGAACAAACATATGATAGAGATTTCGTCCGAAGTTTTCGTGGTGGGGCCTACACGGGCTCGATCGTACAGCACCATCATGTACAAGGCAGTGCACATGACATACGAAGCGTCCCCGAGTCGGCATAGCCAAGGACTCTTTAAGACACAATGAGACCACTGTAAAACCGACCGTGAATAGGCGGACCACTAGACATCGAACCCCAATTTCATATCATACATCTGTCGGAAAGATATCCTAAGAGATACTTGAATTCCCACTTATAAACTCCCGAAATTTTCCGGTTATGCAATCAGGTGTTGGGGATACAGGGGAAGCATAATATCTCACCCAAACTAGCAAATCCTACATCCAGCTGTATCCATCCTTCAACACATAACCGAGAAACCTACGGAAATCATCTACCTCAACCTTCAAAAAGCATCCATTATACAAGTTATGGCGATACTCCCGAACTCCCGCCCCAGTACTGGGTGGCGTCGAGGTTATCTCACCAACGAACTGCATAAAAGAGATTTTCAATATCGGCGTACTAAACTCAGGTATTTCAGAACTGCAACGATAAAATTATGACGACAACACCTCAGAGCTCAACTCCCCGGGACACTTCCACAAAACCCCTGACAGGAGGCACCAAGACAATGTTCTCGGCCGGTATCAGCATGTGTCAGTTTTCACTAAGTCTGAAAACTGATTATGTTTTTGCTATGTTCGCGTGCTTGTTAGTATATTTTCTGATCCATTTTGGCTCAAGGTCACTAAGGGACTTTTGTTAAGTATCTTGTATGCATCCCTGCCATGTATTTTGTTGTCATGTTTGGGTGCTGTAGCATGTTCATCTCATTGCATTTAGATGGCTACTTGCTGTAAATCGCAGACCGGTGTCATATTTGAATCGCTTGCCATTTTCAAACCGTAACTCCGTTTCTGGCGTTCTTTATATCGTTTTCAAGCGATTTCATCTCACCTTTCCAGTGGCACACTTGGATTTCCAAGTTGAGACCAGGTTCATTCGTTCCTTGTCATATCATGCATATGCATCGCATACCGCATCCCGCATATCATACCATGTTCATGTGTTGGTTGTTTACTATGTCGTGTGCTTCTTTTCCGGTGTTTGCTTCTTCGGGTTGGTTCCGGTAACGCCGCGTTGTGAGGACCCGTTCGTCTACGTCCGTTTTTCTTCTTCATGGACTCGTTCTTCTTCCTTGCGGGATTTCAGGCAAGATGACCATACCCTCGAAATCACTTCTACCTTTGCTTGCTTAGTTGCTCGCTCTTTTGCTATGCCTATGCTGCGATACCTACCACTTGCTTATCATGCCTCCTACTTTGTTGAACCAAGCCTCTAACCCACCTTGTCCTAGCAAACCGTTGTTTGGCTATGTTACCGCTTTGCTCAGCCCCTCTTATAGCGTTGTTAGTTGCAGGTGAAGATTGAAGTTTGTTCCTTGTTGGAACATGGAGTTACCGTTCCTTATTGAAGCACGTTTACTTGTTGGGATATCACAGTATCTCTTATTTAATTAATGCATCTATATACTTGGTAAAGGGTGGAAGGCTCGGCCTTATTCCTGGTGTTTTGTTCCACTCTTGTCGCCCTAGTTTCCGTCATATCGGTGTTATGTTCCCGGATTTTGCGTTCCTTACGCGGTTGGGCTATAATGGGAACCCCTTGACAGTTCGCCTTAAGTAAAGCTCTTCCAGCAATGCCCAACATTGGTTTTACCATTTGACACCTAGCCTTTTCTTTCCCTTGGGTTCTGCAGACTCAAGGGTCATCGTTATTTTAACCCCCCGGGCCAGTGCTCCTCTGAGTGTTGGTCCGAACTAGAGCCCTGTGCAGCGCCCCCTCGGGGAAACTCGAGGTTTGGTTTTAGTTGTACAGATTGCTCATCTGAGTGTGCCCTGAGAAAGAGATATGTGCAGCTCCTATTGGGATTTGTCGGCACATTCGGGCGGTCTTGCTGGTTTAGTTTTACCCTGTCGAAATGTCTTGTTGTACCGGAATACCGAGTCTGATCGGAATGTCTTGGGAGGAGGTCTATTCCTTCGTTGACCGTGAGAGCTTGTGATGGGCTAAGTTGGGACACCCCTGCAGGGATTTGAACTTTCGAAAGCCGTGTCCATGGTTATGGGCAGATGGGAATTTGTTAACGTCCGGTTGTAGAAAACCTGATGTTGACCTTAATTAAAATGAATCAACCGCGTGTGTAACCGTGATGGTCTCTTTCCGGCGGAGTCCGGGAAGTGAACACGGTTGTTGGAGTTATGCTTGACGTAGGTTGTTATAGGATCACTTCTTGATCATACTTTTATCGACCGTGCTTTGCCTTCTCTTCTCGCTCTCATTTGCGTATGTTAGCCACCTTATATGCTAGTCGCTTGCTGCAGCTCCACCTCATACCTTTACCTTACCCATAAGCTTAAATAGTCTTGATCGTGAGGGTGCGAGATTGCTGAGTCCCCGTGGCTCACAGATACTTCCAAAACCAGCTTGCAGGTGCCGATGAGACCTTGCAGATGACGCAACCCAGCTCAGGAGGAGCTCGATGAAGATCATGTACTTTGTGTTGCTTCGTTCTAGTTGATCAGTAGTGGAGCCCAGTTGGGGTCGATCGGGAACCATTGTCGCATTTGGGGTTCTTCTTTTATTTTGGCTCCGTAGTCGGGCCTTGATTGTATTTGGATGATGTAATGCTTTATTCATGTATTTGCGTGAAGTGGCGATTGTAAGCCAACTATGTATCTCTTTCCCTTAAGTACTACATGGGTTGTGTGAAGATTACCTCACTTGCGACATATGCCTTCAATGCGATTATGCCTCTAAGTCGTGCCTCGACACATGGGAGATATAGTCGCATCGAGGGTGTTACATGCCACCGGCCCGGCGGGGGACGAGCAGCAGGCATCGTCTCAGCATCCATCAGTGCGCCAAGATGGCCGCGCCGCGACTCCCTCGCTCGCCCTAGCTGGATCTTCGTCCCGCGCGCTTCGCGCGCCCATGGAGGCTCGGGCTGCACTCATTGCGGCAAATGAGCTCCTGCGCTACCGTCCCGTCGACGACGTCTACGAAGAATGGCTCGGCCGCGTCGCCGAGCTTGTCCGCGCCGCAGGGGGTTCTCCTGCGCCGTCCGTTCCGCTGCACTGCACCCCGCCCCGCGCGGGCGACGAGGATCCGGCGGTGCCCCGGCCGCCTCCTCCTCAAGAAGACGCCATGGCTCCAAGGCGCGTGGCCCCTGGGCGGAACCCGCTCCGTCAGGTGCCAGCGTGGCAAGAGCAGAGCTGCCAAGAAGTCCCTCGCCCGCCAGAAGCTGCTCGGGCACTCCCTGCTCCAGCACGTCGCGACCATCCTCCTGCTCCGGCACGCGGGGACATGCAGGACCAGGCTCTCCATCACCCAAGGCCTCCCGTGGCCACAGCAGGCTGCCGCGCCTACACCACCGAACTGCGCAGCGTCGCGTGGCCAGGCAAGTTCAAGCCGGACCTGCCTCCTCGCTACGACGGCACGACCGACCCTGCAGACGAGAAGGTCATGGCGAACTGGTTTCCCATGGCGCTCAAGGACGGGGCCCGCACCTGGCTCCTGAACCTGGCTCCAGGCACAATCTCCTCCTGGAAAGAGATGCGCACCCGCTTCATCGCCAACTTCCAAGGTACTCGCGACCGGCCACCCGCTGTGAGCGACATGCGCCGCATCAAGCAACAACCCGGGGAGACCCTGCAGAAGTACATCCAGCGCTTCAACAACGCATGCCTCAAGATTCCCAAGGTGACTGAAGAGGCCATCATCTCAGCCTTCTCTGACGGCGTGCGCGACGTCAGGATGAAGGAGGAGCTGGCGATGCATGAAGACCTGTGCACTTCCTTGGAGCTGTTCAACTTGGCGAACAAGTGTGCTAGGGCTGAGGAAGGGCGTCTCTCCCTCCTCGAGCTGCCTGCCGCAGACCCAGAAGAGAAGAAGCTCAAGGCCAAGGAAGTGAAGCGCAAGGGGGCTGCCGTGCTCGCGGCAGAACTGGACACCAAGCGGGGCAGAGATCAGCCCGAACCTCCCAAGGGCAGCCGGTACTGCGTGTACCACGACCTCCACACCCACAACACCAGCGAATGCCAATAATTCCGAGCCATGCGAGAAGGAAGGATCAGCCGTCGCCCTGACCGCGGTGACCGGGGCTACGGCCGAGGAGGAGGAAGGAACACAGGGCGCTAGGAAGACTGTGGCCCGTGCCAGGGGTGGCGCGACCAACCTCGCGAGGATTGCTGGCAAGACCCGCCTCGCGAGGGAGGCTGGAGGGATCAGCCTCGCGAGGATCGCCCACAAGGCAACGCAGGCCTCCCGCCGCTACCGCCACAGCCAAGGAGAAACAAGGACCGCCACCAGGACGAGGAGGCTGAGGGCTTCCAGGAGCCGCGCGCGATCGCCTGCATCCTGGGCGGAGCTCAAGCCCCAGCCTCTCAACGCATCTTCAAGCTGTTCGCCCGCAAAGTGAATGCAGCCCTCCCCAGGCTTGAAGCCACGCGCCCTCTCAGGTGGTCGGCGTGCGCCATCACCTTCAGCTCAGCAGATCAGCTCAAGTGTGCAGCTACAGCTAGAGTCCTCCCGATGCTTTGTTCCCCGATCATCAGCAACGTGGTGGTCACCAAGACCCTCATCGATGGTGGGGCAGGGCTCAACGTCCTGTCCGTGGAGACATTCAACAACCTCCAAGTGCCCTACAGCTAGCTTCAACCAACCAAGCCCTTCTCCGGTATCACCGACGGCTCCACGGTCCCGATCGGGCAGGTCCGCCTCCCCTTCACCTTCGGGGCATGCGACAACTACCGCACCGAGCTCATCGACTTCGACGTCGCTCACATCCGTCTGCCGTACAACGCCATCCTTGGGTACCCGGCGCTGGCCAAGTTCATGGCTGTGACTCACCACGGCTACAACCCCCTCAAGACGCCAGGAAGCGGCGGAGTCATCACGGTGCCCTGTGAAGAGAAGGACGCGGTGTGTTCCCTGGAGTGAGCCTTTCAGGCCGCATCACTGGAAGACCTGGATCGCGGAAGCAGGAGGCTTCCTGAGGCCGCCCCCAAGAAGAAGAAGACATCGTCCGGCCTGGCCCATCAGGAGGCAGGCCCCTCTGGGCCCGTGCCTGCCCAGGGGGAGCCTCCTTCCATCACATAGGAAAGCGCACCCAGCGCCCTCCTCAGGCAGGGCTCGGGGGCTCTCCCCTGGAGGGCCATCGACCTAGCCAGGGTCACGAGGGAGGCGCTGGGGCACCACATGGAGGCGTGTTTCGAAGCACGTTTCCCTCAAGAAGGAGCAAGGCAAGGAGATCCGGACCCACAGGAGTTCGTCAGCAAGGCCATTCAGGAGCTACAGGAGTCCAGAGTCATGAGAGGCGGCGGCCGCCTACCAGCAGTGGCTTCCCATCTAGGCGAGGATGGCGAGCTGCGCGTCTGCGTCGACGTACCAGGGCTCAACCAAGTCACCTCCCTAGAGTGCCTCTGGCCCTCGCGAGTGGGGCGCTGCGGAGGTCCACCCCACAGTTACGTTCGCATGCCTTACGGCTTGCCGAGCGCGGCTGACGCGTACCAGCGCCTCATGAGGGGCATCACGGAGGCACAAGAGGCCAGGTGCTCCACAGCCCTGGCAGAGATGAAGATGGCCCACGAGGAACCGCCAGCGCCTCCGGAGCCTCCCGAGGCCCCTGGGCCTGGGGGCTCATGAGGATCGGCTCCCGCAGCCCACCGAGCCGGCTACACCAACACCCCTTCGTCTTCAGCGTCATCAGGTGACATTTTTCAAGTTTCACTTCCAGCTGGGAGCGCCCCCAGGGCTGCATTATTCCCAGGCTACGTGGGTCCGTCCCTGCGGCATGTATCCCTTTTATTTCGCATTGTTAGCTTACCTTGTTGGGGGCGCCCCTCGGGCTGCATGATCCCCAAGTCGCTCAGGCCTGACCCAGTGATCTCCGCATCTATTTGAACGAATCCACTCCTTCGCGGCTAATGTGCTTTACCTAGTTGCCTGCTCAGCTGACGCCAACTAACGGATCTGCTCCCAAACGACACGACGCTTGCGCATGGGTCCGTCCCTGCAACGCCGACAAACCTGGATGGCTGAGCTCTGGCCGCAGCAGCCCCGCGTAGCGTCACCTCGTCAAGTCTTCAGTGCCTCACTACCCTTCGGAAGCAACCAACGGCTGACCGTCAATTGTTATGGCAACCCCTTGCTTTTTCTATGATGGACCTGCAGGAACTCCTGAAGGAGCTGCGTCAGGCGAGGCTCTTGCTGTGTCTCCTTCGCTCTCATCCGCGCGAACCGCTTGCACGTTAAAGGGGGGTGCCTGAGCATCGCGACTCAGGGCTCCTACTAGCTCTCCAGCCCTCACCCTCTGGCCTTGACCACGGCATCGCGACCTGGCATACCAGCGACGGCTGAGACTCGCTCGAGGGCCGGGACCCGAGGACGTAGAGCAGAAAGGGGAGCAAAGGCGAGAGGGGAGAGACACGCGAGGACCTCGCCGAGCAACCTCGCGCCTAGCGATGCATGGAACATCCAGCACCTCCGGAGGTTCTACCCCTGAAAAGGCCCAGAGCCTGTGAAGCAAGGCGAGTGCCTGTGAAGCTATCGCGTTTTGGAAAAGGCCCAGAGCCTGTGAAGCAAGGCGAGTGCCTGTGAAGCTATCGCGTTTTGGAAAAGGCCCAGAGCCTGTGAAGCAAGGCGAGTGCCTGTGAAGCTATAGCGTTTTGGAAAAGGCCCAGAGCCTGTGAAGCAAGGCGAGCGCCTGTGAAGCTATCGCGCTTTGGAAAAGGCCCAGAGCCTGTGAAGCAAGGCGAGTGCGTGTGAAGCTATCGCGTTTTGGAAAAGGCCCAGAGCCTGTGAAGCAAGGCGAGTGCCTGTGAAGCTATCGCGTTTTGGAAAAGGCCCAGAGCCTGTGAAGCAAGGCGAGTGCCTGTGAAGCTATCGCGTTTTGGAAAAGGCCCGGAGCCTGTGAAGAAGGCCAATGCCTATGAAGCTCGCCGCCCGTGACATTCTCACGTAATAATGAGTTGGGGCTGTACACGCCCCGGAGTCTCAGGAGCGCCGGCCTCAGGCCCTGGGGCTCCCTCCCACGCCCAGTGGCAGCACTTAGCTCCGCGCTGGTGAGAAGACGTCGAAGACTAGATTAGGTGCCGGACGCGGCTTTTCATTTGCTTTCTGCAGTTGGCTTGTTCCTTCTCATTTGAAGTTTTATTGAAGTTGTTGCCGTCTTCGGCTTGCGGTTCTTCGGCTTTTCACTTTCCTGCCTCAATTTCTCTTGCGCAAGGCCTCGCGAGGGGGGCAGCTGAGCGCCCTCGCGAGCGTTCCTATCCTAGTCATTCAAAGAGTTCACGACCTGGGCCCCTTACAGGAGCACCCCTCCAGTCCGTGCCCCATGGGCACCGCGACACAAACAAAGGGCCTGGGTCGTTCGCCCCCCCCATGGCCGGGGCCGGGAACTATCCATGCTCGGGCACATAGCCGGAAGGTACGGTAACGAAAGCAAAACGATGATTAACAGCAATAACCCAAACACGCCCCCGCGGGGCTCCGCACTATTGTCTTTGTTACGCAGGAAAAAGGGAAAAGGAAGAACAAATCTGGCACAGCTCGCCTCACACCGGCCTGTGGGGAAGGCCCGAGCTGCCTCCGGAGCTCAGGCGGACTCCCTCTCGCGATTCACCAGGGCGTGGCAGCATGCGGACACGTTGCCACCCCCCAAGCAGATACGACGCGTGGAGGCTGATCGTGGCCACCGCTAGAGGAGTCGCCGCCTGAAGAAGAACCAGAGAAGCTTGAGGAACCCTGAATGCCGCCAGCCGTGCGAGCGCTGCTCCCTCCATCATCACCGGAGCTGGGTTCCCAGCCGCGGTCGTCACCCTCGGAGCAACACCCTGCGGGGCGACCATCTTCCCCAAACACCCTCACGTAGAGGGTGGCGTCGCCATCGAACTTGAAGTGTAGGGTGCACCGACGGCTCAGGCCACGCGCGCGGGCAAACGTCTGCCAACCGCGGGCCAGGGACAGGCTCCCGGCCGCGGAGAACTCCAGGGAGACCCATGAGGCCCGGCTGCAGCAGCCGTTGGCCTGGAGCCAGAGGCCGCCCGGGGCGCCGGCCGGGAGCTCGCCAAGGAGAAAGCGAGGAAGCGGAAGCCGGGTGCTAGCCGGCTCCGCTGACCACACGACAAACTCCGGCAGCACTTCAGCAGCACGAACGAGCGGCCTGGGGGGACGTGCAGCCGGAGCGCGCCCCCCGGCTGCAGCAATCCGCCCGACGCCGTGCAGAAGATCGCCTCCGCGGCCGCGGGGAGCCACCGTGGTGGCCACAGGATGCTTGCGAGGGCGCCCTCGACCGCGCTTGGGTGGGGGAGAGGCGGGCTCAACCCGGCAAGCCTTCCCCATCTCGGCGGCCGAGAACCTCCTCGACGGGGCCATGAAGAAAAAGGAGAAGCAAGGAGGGATGGACTGGAAGGGCGCGCGACGTTCCGTACTTATAACCGGCGGAGGCCAACCGCCGACCTCCACGATCGCAGGTAATTATGACCCACTTTGCATGCAGGGACTTGTCCAATCCGTGCAGTTGCCGAGGCGCCATGGGGAAGTGGAGACACCCACGTCCAATTAACTGCCACGTGGCGCCCAAGGCCGCAGGCTGTTAGGGCCCGCGACGCTTCGCTCTTGCCCTTCCGCCTCCCTGCACGGCCAAGTCCGGGCGCACCGTGGGCCCGGGGGCTACTATCGGCGTTCTGGGAACAGGGGTCCCTAGACTTGCCTGCCTGCGGCCTGCGGCGTGGCTCAAAGGGGGGCCCAACACGGCCCATCTTCACCAACACAAACTCAAGACCCTAGCGAGGGGCCAGGCCTCGCGGGGCGGACGACGCGGAGCCTCCTCAGGCATGGCCTCGTCAGGCTGGCTCGCGAGGAGGCGGAGAGCTCAAGGCGGGGTACCTCACGAGGTGCCCGTAACGCAATCCATGACGACTCAGGGTGCCAGGAGGGTGCCAGCCTGCGCAGTGTCCTCCTTTCCTCTTTGGTGCAAAGGGGGCAAGCGCAGCCGCGGAGTACCGAGGCGTCAGGCAAAGGTTGCCATTTCGGTGCAACGAGACCAAGAACAGGAGGAATACGAGACGGAGGTCACCGTGGAGCCCAAGACGGCGTCATCACCAGAGCTTTGCGCAGGCGAAGACTACTTTTGTCAGGATAGTTGATACTTGCTGTCCCCCTTCAAATTAGCCCGCCATTGTTGGCTCCCTTCCCGCTCAATATTTGGGGAGAGGACCAGGGCCACTATAAATAGGACCGGCCACCCACGTAGCAAGGGGTTCGGTTCAATCTCTTCCGAGGGCTCGGCAAGTAGAGAGGTTGTAAGCAGAGAGAGAGAGATAGAGAAAGGTGGCTGAACTCCTCCCAGCAGTTCATCGCCCCAGCCAAGAACAGACCCTCGCGAGGCTGTTCTTCCTTGTATTGTTCATCATCATCAGCCCAAGGGGCAATCCACCACACCACACACTGGAGTAGGGTATTACACCACAACGGTGGCCCGAACCAGTATAAACCCCGTGTCTCTTGTGCTGTTCTTTTCGTAGTTCAGATCCTAGCATGGCAAGGGGTGTAGGTAGGTAGAACCCAAAATCCGACACAAAGTGTCGGGGAAGAGTTCCGTCAGCACGACGGCGTGGTGACGATCTTGATGTTCTACCCTTGCAGGGCTTCGCCTAAGCACCGCTACAATATTATCGAGGATTATGGTGGAGGAGGGCACCGCACACGGCTAAGAGATCTCAAGGATCAATTGTTGTGTCTAGAGGTGCCCCCCTGCCCCCGTATATAAAGGAGCAAGGGGGAGGGGCGGCCGGCCATGATGAGGCGCACGAGGGAGGAGTCCTACTCCTACCGGGAGTAGGACTCCCTCCTTTTCCTTGTCCAAGTAGGAGAGGGGGAAGTAAGGGAGAGAGGAGAGGAAGGAAAGGGGGGGTGCCCCCCCTCCCTCCTTGTCCAATTCGGACTAGAGGGGGAGGGGGTGCGCGGCCTGCCCTGGCCGCCCCTCCTCTTCTCCACTTTAGGCCCATGAGGCCCATTAACCCCCCGGGGGGTTCCGGTAACCCCCCGGTACTCCGGTTTTATCCGAAACTTCCCCGGAACACTTCCGGTGTCCGAATATAGTTGTCCAATATATCAATCTTTATGTCTCGACCATTTCGAGACTCCTCGTTATGTCCGTGATCATATCCGGGACTCCGAACTAACTTCGGTACATCAAAACTAATAAACTCATAATATAACTGTCATCGAAACCTTAAGCGTGCGGACCCTACGGGTTCGAGAACAATGTAGACATGACCGAGACACGTCTCCGGTCAATAACCAATAGCGGAACCTGGATGCTCATATTGGCTCCCACATATTCTACGAAGATCTTTTATCGGTCAAACCGCATAACAACATACGTTGTTCCCTTTGTCATCGGTATGTTACTTGCCCGAGATTCGATCGTCGGTATCTCAATACCTAGTTCAATCTCGTTGCCGGCAAGTCTCTTTACTCGTTCCGTAATACATCATCTCACAACTAACTCATTAGTTGCATTGCTTGCAAGGCTTAGGTGATGTGCATTACCGAGAGGGCCCAGAGATACCTCTCCGACAATTGGAGTGACAAATCCTAATCTCGAAATACGCCAACCCAACATGTACCTTTGGAGACACCTGTAGAGCACCTTTATAATCACCCAGTTACATTGTGATGTTTGGTAGCACACAAAGTGTTCCTCC
This sequence comes from Triticum urartu, assembly GCF_056163025.1. Taxonomy (NCBI): domain Eukaryota; kingdom Viridiplantae; phylum Streptophyta; class Magnoliopsida; order Poales; family Poaceae; genus Triticum; species Triticum urartu. The sequence continues at coordinate 116,550,225 of NC_141879.1, forward strand.
GGCAAACGGGAGTTGCATAATCTCATAGTCATAGGAACATGTATAAGTTATGAAGAAAGCAATAGCAACATACTAAACGATCGGGTGCTAAGCTAATGGAATGGGTCATGTCAATCACATCATTCTCCTAATAATGTGATCCCGTTAATCAAATGACAACACATGTCTATGGTTAGGAAATATAACCATGTTTGATTAATGAGCTAGTCAAGTAGAGGCATACTAGTGACGTTTAGTTTGTCTATGTATTCACACAAGTATTATGTTTCCGGATAATACAATTCTAGCAAGAATAACAAACATTTATCATGATATAAGGAAATAAAATAATAACATTATTATTGCCTCTAGGGCATATTTCCTTCAGATCTCCACTGGTACGGCGCACTGTGGCCTAGCCATCCCATGAAAAGGGGATGGAGTGGGCTTTACTGTTGTCACTCCCGTCCCATCCCCCCTTATGAGGGCATGGGCTTTGTTGGTGTCGTGGGCCGACTCCCCGTGGTCGGCTTCTCTGGGAGCCGCCAGGCGGGAGTCGGCCTGTCTTGACCTTGCCTCCAGGACTCGGCCGCATGCGGGCAGTCGGCTGTTCCTTTAGCCGGCCTCTGGAAGGCGGCTCTCCGTCCTGATGTCTTGAGGGGCGCAGTCACCCCCGATGTCTTGAAAGGTTCTGGGCCTCGGGTTAACCTACCCGTGGCCCATTACTCTGACAGCTATGCTCATTGATTCAGAGATATATATTCCCGAAATTTTCTTTTGAAGAGATGGAAATAAGTATTTGTGATATTGTTAGGTTCCATTTTTGGGAATCCTTAACATACACGTGTATTTTTTGCAATTAGAAATAATGTACACTGTATTCTTGAGATAGGTTCTATGACAACAATCTAGAAGCTGAAACGATTTAATATATAGACCAAGTCCAGGACATAGTTCAGTAGATGCGATAAAGCACTACAAAGTTACATATATAAATGATTATTTCCAAGATTTCTATCAGCATGAACTTGAGTTAATGTGGAAAGTGCTCGGCTATGTTACCATGCTCTTTTCCTCATCTCCTTTTTTAACATGTTACAATAGTAAATTTGAAAGGAAATTTACCTGTTTAAGTCTTGTTTAAAAACGGGTGGCTTGAATGACGCAGCCACTTACATGAACCTGGATATGGTAAAACTTGCATGCTTGTATCTGTTTATTTTGAATTTGGGCAATCTCTGTATGGTTTTCTGATTGACAATAGAAGGCAAGGTGCACAAGTATTTAAAGTTTGCTTCTTCCGTCCTTTTGATTTAAGTGGAAAAAAATCACGGGCCAATTTCTAATACATGTATTACACAGAACTCATATGTGTATATCCTACCGGTTTTATGTTGCTCTGTCACTTCCTTTCATAGTCAATTACTCTCAAACCATAGAGCATCCAACAATGTTATAAAATTAGATTTTCCAATTAAATAAATGTAGAATTTGAAGTTCAGGGGATTCGTTTTGAACAAGCACACAATGATTGTACAAGAAATTCAGAGATACAGAGATAATGACTAGCTATTGAAAATACTCATTTTCTGTTTCTTCTCGAGGGTCTCAATGTCATTCATATCTTGATTTTTAGCTGAATAATAGAATAATGTATAGTGGTGCTTCCTCTCGAACTAGGTCCACTGAAACATTATCTAGCTAATAAATTTATGTCTCCTTAAAATTTAGTTCACATTTAGGACTTTTCCTTTTATTACTCCCTGCCAAAGGATGAAAAACAATGTATACATTTATGATGTAAAGAACTGAATTACAAACTACAAACTTCATACTTGTAACATATATATTTGCTATTTTTTTATAAAGCATGCTCATTTTAGTTTACTTTCAGGTTTTCAGTTAAGGCTGCACTTATAAAAAGACGTGCGAAGATTTGGACTTGTGATTCTGTTTCATTTTCATTTTTGTGCCAATGAAATACTATATGAATCACATTTCTTATATGTTCCTTTTTAGTTTTGTGCTTTCATTTGTAAGATCGTATGGTCGTTTGAGGCAACTGCATGTATATATTGTTGATGTTACATGTGAAAATCCCAATGCTTCATTTTTCTTTGTAATATCATGTTACAGAATATCTAAAGCATGTGCTAGAAACCCTTTCATGCATATGACCATGGACAAGAAATAATATGCAAGCAACAATATATAATATATTTTCTGTTGCTTCTAGATTGCAAGTAGTTACATTCTTTCCTGAAATTGTCATGTAAGTTCTTAGTGGCTGAGCCTTATGTAATCCCAAGAGTGGCAGAGGCGAACTTATTGGGTCACATAATTATTATTTATTAGCACCTAGGACATGGGACGCAAACTTTTGGGACATGGTGGCATGCGATGCCGAAATCTTGCGCGTCCGCATATGCATCACGATTGCTACTTAATATAGGCCACTGCAAAATACAGGGGGGGGGGGGGTAATTCTCAAGCCAGAGTAAATACGTGACGTTATACCTGACACGCATGGGCCAGGTCTCGTTTAATTCTCGTATGGATACTAGCTGTCTGGTAGCAACGCCCCTTGCAGGTGTTGGGTCAGTCTTTAATTTTCTTATCTGTCAGAACTGCACTGTAGCTCTTCTGTGAGTCGCGTCCTTGTGGAGAGCGGAAGAACAAGAGGAGATGGCCCCAGCAGAAACGTTGATACACATGTTATAGCATATCACACTGGTTCTGCGCTTTACTTTCTTGGGTATATGCGCGCGCTGACATATAACCAACATGTTCGTCTACTTGCATTGCAGACTTCTTTTGTGGCACTTGTGATTAGGTGGCCAAACCTATGTATTAATGTGCTACTCATCAATAGGCAGATGAATCAACGGAATGCTGATACAAGAAGCTTTATTCATAGCGACTGATTCATGACGAACTGGATGGTTTAGTGTATAGAGTAAGACTCATATGCTAATTAGCCCTAGATATTACAGAGCTAATAACTGGCACAATGATTAAACACACTTGTATGATGATTAGTCCTAATTTACCAATTAATATATTACTACTACATATATTAATATAGTATTAATACATAGAACAACGACTAAGCACACAAATTTAGCTGTAACCATGACAAACTTGCTCCCATATATTTAGATAATTAAATGCAGCTCGCAGATATTTTTATATTGTAACTTCACTTAGAATTATATGTGGAGTTGATTTTGATGTCTCTAATTTTTTTTAAAACGGGAATTGTAATTTTTGGTTAACATGTATGCTTGTGAAGCTGAGATCAAACCCGAAGCCGTAAAAAGAAGCCTCGTTCTCTATAAGCCATGTAAAAATATTTTAACCTTTATGTAGAATTTTGCCTGATCTTCTATTAATAGACGAAATGATTTTTTATTATTAATGTTGCATTTAAAAATTCAAATTCTACTTTTTTCATGATTCGAGTTAACTACGAAGAATGGAGTTAATTGATTTTTTAATAAGAAATTGATAAATGTAAGGATTTCAGTTCTAAACCAATACTTGAAACAAGTGACGAAACTAAAATACTCCAGTTTCTAAATTGAACAATGCGAGGTGGAGAGAGCTAGTGTGATTATGGACAGGGTGCATGCTTCCAATGTAGTTAACACTTCACGACCTGCTCCTAATAAATGGATACAGGTTGAGGTGTGCCAGGTGAAGGTGTCACATATGTCGCCCAATATTGTTCATCTTCAACCTGGCGCTGAGAGGAAAAAGCTGGCCATGGCATCAAGCTCTAGCGACGACGGAAGGTTAGATGTTCGTTATCTTTTCTACGTTAGTTGGGATCCTAATACAAAACATGAGCTTGCAATGTCCACCACCAACCACCAGAGAGAGAGAAAGAGATGGACTCCAGTATAGCTACAATTCCACAACTCCATTGTTGGGAAGAGGAACTCTTAGATCTCCCTGAGCATGGACTAGAGAAGCTAGCTGAGTGAGGGACGAGCTGCGGCATGGATACAATGAATGGGGAGAAAATGCATGGGGTGGTGCACGCTGCCGTTGAATTTACAAATAAATGAGAGATTAACTTCTCTAATCAATAGCATGGATCAGTGTAGTTATTGTGCAGTGGGGCTTACTCACTTATTGGCTGTGGAATACTAGGCCTATACTACACTGGAGCGGTGCTGAGAAATAGATGTACGGGCTGGTTGTACAAATACTACACGAATCACGTGCGCATGGACGGAGGTGATTCCATCCTCGCGTAGAACCATGTCCACTCGTGATTATTCGCTAGGACATGCCAATAAGTAAACATGGCAGATTTATTACTCTAATATGTCTTGGCCATGTATAATTCTGTGCATGATGATGGTCATGATGCTTGCTGACTCCTTTGATCAAAACTATGTTAGTATGTATAGTGCCAAATAAAGGGCATGAACGTTGATTCTCATAACCCAATTTTTGGTGCACTTCCATCCATGAGTACATCAAGAATGAAGCTGAAGACAACATCCATGAGAACCACATAAGCTTATCAGGAATACTGAGATAATTACTTGTGTTTTTGCTCGGTGCATATAATCGTAAGCTATAGCGTTTCTTAAAGCTCATTTATATTATATGTTGATTTGTAGTATTCTTACTGCTATCAAATTATTTCTATGCACGTGATTCTCACGTCTAAATGTAATATCCATCAAGACGTGCGTTGCACGTGCAAGCTTACTAGTACTAGCAAAATCTTTGACTTTTGACACATAAAAAGGTAAACTTTGGTTAATATGGCATATACCGAAACCATACCGATTTTCTTTGGTATTGCCGGGGTACTGATCCACGGGCACCTATGGGACCGGCGGACCGGGTCCCTTTCGGTTCGGCGGGGGCGGAGATCGTGCAAAGAGCAAATCGAGGCGATACACGCGAACGATTTACCCAGGTTCGGGCCGCACGGATGCGTAAAACCCTACTCCTGCTTAGTGGTTTGTATTGATTTCTTGCTCGGGAGCGCGGAGTGCTACAGTACACACCAGCGGCTAACGAGACCGAGCGTGAGTGTTTTTCGAACCCCCCTCTACGTTGCACACGGGCCTCCTTTTATATGCTCAAGGGGTCACCGACAGGTGGCAACGGAGGCAAAGGATAAAAATGGAAAGGTGCTGCGGTAGGTACAGCTACCTGCTACAGTGTATCATACCTAACCCTGACGGCAGGGGACAAGGGCCTTAAATGCCCGTCTGTGTCGCCTAAACAGTGCAAAAAGGGACTGCCAGGGACGCCACCGTTCGCCACGATGGCGATCTTGTCAGCGCCGCTTGCCACCGCACGCCGCTAGCTGCACAGACTCCCGCCACGTACGCCTGGAAGGGCCCCAGAGCGACACGTTGGTGGATGTGCTGGAGCGCGGGCACAGTGGTGTCTTGCCGCGGCAAGCGCCTTGCCGCGGTTGTTGTCTTGTCACGCCTGGGAGCTTGTTGCTCACCGGGCCTTGCCGGGACGCGTGGTGCGCCGCGGCAAGTTCCTTGAGGTGCCTTGGCTGGCCTTCCCGGCAAGCTCCTCTTGTCGGGGTCTTGGGATGCTTTTGTTAGCCTTCCCGGCAAGCTCCTCTTGCCGGGGTCTTGTCTTCTTGGCTTGGACACTTTGTTCTTGAATGGCTCCAAAGGAACCACGGAGGACCTTGGCGGTCACCCGGCAAGCCTTGCCGTGGGATGCTGCGACTGCCCGTGCACAAGTTCGGGATACTAGGGTACCCCTACTCTAGTGCACCGACAGGAGCCCCCGGGCCTGGGCCATACACGGTGCCGAGCGCTATTGGGCCAGGCCCAAAACAGGGCACCCCCCGAACGACACGCGTTGAATGCGGCGTCGTGGGAGAGGTCGTGGGTGGTTTCTTTATTCGGAAATGCGGAACGTCCGCCCCCTCCCTCTTTATAAGCAGGGGAAACAGGGGCAGTTCGCCCACTTGCCCGTTGCCGTTCCAATCTCAGAAATCTCTGCCGCTCCCTTGCCTTCCCAAAGCAGAGAGAGAGAGCAGCGCTCCGCCCCCACATCGCCACCAGCACCACCAACGCCGTCGACCTCCTCCACTGCTTCCGCCATGGCTCCAAAAGCCGACAAGGGGAAGGCCGTGAAGTCGACCGAGGCGCAGCGGCTCGCGGCGCTGCGGAAGGAGCGGGTCGTCTTCCCCCCCAAGCTTGGCGCGAAGGAGCTGAGGGAGAACTACTACCTTTTCTGGTCGGCGGAGATGCGAGCACATCCGCGCACGAAGGTACTCCCCGCCGCCGCTTGGAAGAAGGCTCCGAATGGATACCCCTTTTTTGCTCTGTTCTTCTACTGCGGGCTCTGCCCGCCTTTCTCTGAATTCTTCTGCGACAGCAAGTGGCGCGCCCGAGACAACCTTGCCAGACCCGGCGACTTTTCTCCAGGGCAGCCCCCAGCGTAAGTGTATGATTTACTTTCCGCTGCGAGGCGCGCATGGGTACTTGTCTTTGCTGATATCTGCTTGTTGACTTGTGTTGGAGCCGAGTAGCCCCACCAGGAGCCAAGGGAGAATTCCCCGACAAGGGAGAACTCTCCCGCAAGGGAGGGCTTCCCGGTAAGGGAGAAGTCTCCGGCAAGGGACAGCGCCAGCGGCCCTCCGACGGCGGAGAATCTGACTGCAGAAACTGGCACAGGTAATCCTTTTGCTGCAGAACTTCCCTTGGGTCCTTCTTCTTTTGATCTTCTTGGGTTTTTGCTGGATTTTGCTTGACTCTTCTCCCCTTGCCGGCTGTCAGACCCATCTGCTGCGGAGCGGATGGAGACCGAGGTCGCCGCCGAAGACGTAGCCGACGCTGGTGATGCCGCTGGCGCAGAGGCCGCCAAGGCTGCCGCCGCAGCAACTGGCGAAGGGTCTGGTGATGGCACTGACGGCCCTGAGGCAGCAGGAGCGCCAGGTGCTACACCGACCCGTCCGCCGAAGCCGCAGCGCCAAGCTCCGAGGAGCCCCAGCCGGGCGTCTACTTGAAGGCCGGCGAAGGCGTCTTCATCAACCTCCCCTGGGCGTCAAGCTCCAGGGCGCCGGTCGAGGGGGAGATCTTCGACGGGGAAGTGCTCGCCTCTGCTAGGTTGACGGTGGTTGACGCGCCAAGCAGCAGCAGCAACGAGTCTGAAGAGGAGCGGCTGCTGCGGAAGTTGCTGTCGCTCTACCGCGCGCGGCAAGCCAAGCTGGAGTCCCGCGAGGCGCTTGTCGCGAAGGCGGGAGCAGACATTGAAAAGCGTGCGGAAGAGCTCGGGGGTTTCCACCGGGAAGCCCTCCGATCCCTGGCGGAGGAGCGGGAGCAGCTCGCTGAAGTGCAGAAGGCCTTCCTCCTCGAGAAGGCCGAAGTCGAAGAGCGGCAGCGACTTGCCACTGTGAAGCTAGCCGCGGAGGAGGGCGAGCTGGCGCAGCGGAAGGTCAATCTCGACGCCCACGAGGAGGAGCTTGCCGCGCGTGAGGAAAAACTCAGTGGAGCCCTCAAACAAGCAGAGGACGCCGCCGCCGCCGCTGAGGCCGCCAAGGAGGAGTTGAAGACGAAGGTGGCGCGGCTGGAGGCCGATCTCTCCGAGAAGGGCAAGGAGCTCAGCACCGCCAAGGTCTCCAACGTGGATCTTGAGTTGAAGCTAACCACTTTGACCAAGACTCTGGACAGCGCCAAGAAGAGGGAGGCGGTCTTGAAGGAGGAAATCAAGGCCGACAAGGCGCTGCTGGAGAGTGCTGCCACCGCCCAGAACGCTTTCAGGGAGACTGTGACGCACTGGACGGAGAGTCTTGTGAATGCCGCCACAGACATCGACAAGGAGCTGGCGCAGCTGGTGATGGAAGATCTCGGGTATCCCTCCGACGACAACCTCCAACCCAGCGCCAAGCTCGTCTTGTTCTTCAAGGGCGTGGCGATAGCCCTCCAGCGACTCCGGGAGAGGATCCCCAAGCAGCTGGCCGACGAGTCGCGCAAGATCTGCGCGGGAGCTCTTCAGAAAGTGTTGATGAAGGTGGCCTTCCGCAATCCGGGCCTCCGCCTCACCAACGTCCTCAGGACCTTGCCACCGGATGCTGATCTGGAGGAGCTCAAGGCCCTTGTCGCACCCATTGTGGACAAGGTGAGCGGGATCAAGAGGGTCGAAGGCGATCGCGTAGATTAGGCCGCCCATTTCTTCTTTCCTTGTCGCTGTTTATCATGTCATGAAAACAATCTGTTAGAGCCGCGACAAGCTATTTTTGTAATATAACTTTATTCTGGGCAATGATCGCAACGTTATTCCCTTTACTTGATTCCTCCCTTTGTATGTTTTTGCCCTACGCTTTTAGGGAACTTGCCGGTGCAGGCACCTGAGCCGCGAGCGCTGAGTGCGGAACGTCAGCAGCCTGCTGGCGGTGCCGCTACCGGCAAGAAACCTTGTCGCAACCAGTTGCAGCTCACTTAAGTTGTTGAGCGGACTCGAAACAAAATAAGGGCGCAACTAGCTACGAGTTGGTTCCTCCGCGCACAGGTTTTCCATACAAAGTGCGGTCGTTTAAGGGAGATAACTTAAAATTTAAAAAATTTGATTGCTCAAACTTTGGCAACTTAGCTCTTCTGTTGTTTGCTTCCCGGCAAGGCGAAACTTTCTTGAACGACGCCTAGTCCATACCATTATCTTCTCCTTTCCCCCCGGCAAACTTGTGTGCGAGGGAACCTTCCTTTCTTGAGAAAAAAGAAGGGAGAGAAAATAGAGATATGGAGCCTTACGGCTCGTTAATGCTTACCGGGGAGTAGGTGCTGCACAAAGTGTCAGATCACATATGCCAAAAAATAGAAAGCATGAAATCGACAAAATGTGCGGAGCACATGAGCTTTACTTATGCACGGGGTCTGCGCCCAGCTTTGTACAAAGGATTACATGCAACAGCGGCAAGACTTGTACAAAAGGTGGTTGCCGGAACAGGTTCCGACAACCGCGCCTTACGGGTAAAACTTACGAAGATGCTCAATGTTCCAGGAGTTGCTCACCGGAATGCCATCTTCGGTCTCAAGGCGGACAGTGCCAGGCCTAGTTACTCGTTTCACCCGGTAAGGGCCTTCCCACTTCGGCGTCAACTTGTTGGAATTCTTGGCGGACTGAACACGCCGAAGAACAAGGTCGCCTTCCTCGAGACTTCTGGCATTAACTTTGCGGCTATGGTAGCGGCGCAAAGCTTGCTGGTAGCGAGCAGCTCGCACAGCAGCCTGAAGACGGTCTTCCTCAAGGAGCAGCGCGTCATCTTGTCGCAGCTGCTCTTGCTCGAGCTCATCATAAGCGAGCACTCGAGGTGACCGTATACGAGTTCCGTGGGGATAACTGCCTCTGCTCCATAGACTAGAGCGAAAGGTGTCTGTCCAGTGGCTCGATTTGGCGTCGTCCTGATCGACCAAAGAACCACCGGTAGCTCCTCGATCTAGTTTCTTCCGCACTTGTGCAGCCTGTCGAAAGTTCTGGTCTTGAGCCCGCGCAGCACTTCAGCATTTGCCCTCTACGCTTGACCGTTGCTTCTCGGGTGAGCAACAGAAGCGAAGCAGACCTTGGCGCCAAGATCTTGGACGTACTGCATGAAGGTGCGGCTCATAAATTGTGTATCGTTGTCGGTGATTATCCTGTTAGGGATCCCGAAGCGGCAAACAATCGACCTGAAGAACTTGACTACTGACTGTGCTGTCACCTTCCTCACTGGTTCCAATTCCGGCCACTTTGTGAACTTGTCGATTGCAACATACAAGTATTCAAAGCCCCCGACAGCTCAGGGAAAGGGCCGAGGATGTCGAGCCCCCAGACCAAAAATGGCCAGGATAAAGGGATCATCTGGAGAGTTTGAGCTGGTTGGTGTATCTGCTTGGAATGGAACTGGCACGCTTCACACTTGGTTACTTGTGCAGTTGCATCCTGGAGGGCTGTCGGCCAAAAGAAACCTTGCCGGAACGCTTTGCCGACAAGTGCTCTTGCGCCAATGTGGTGACCACATATGCCTCCATATATCTCTACCAACAGCTTTTGTCCGTCTTCCCGGTGAATACACTTCAATTTCACACCGTTGAGTCTTCTTCTGTACAGTGTCTTGTCGACAAACTGGTACATACTTGACTGCTGGGCTACTCTTTCTGCTTCTTCTTGCTCTTCGAGAAGTTCTCCTGTCTGAAGGAAACGGACAATCTGCTGCGCCCATGCTGGAGCTTGTGGCTCGACAACAAGGACTAAAGGAAAATCTTCGGCTGCGAGAACGTCCGCTTCTACGGCAAGAACCTGCGGGTCTGCCGGAGCTTGACGTTCCCCGGCAAGCTTGCCGGAGCAAAACTTGTCGGGAGCTTGTGCTTCAACGGAACAAACCCTAGGGCTTGCCGGAGCAGACTGCTCCTCAGCGCTCTTGGCGTTGATCTTGGGGACTGCTGCGGGAACATCCACTTCTACGGCAAGAACCTGCGGCTCTGCTGGAGCGTGACGTCCCCCGGCAAACTTGCCGGAGAAAAACTTGCCGGGAGCTTCTGCTTCAATGGAACAAACCCTGGGGTTTGCCGGAGCAGACTGCTCCTCAGCGCTTTTGGCGTTGATCTTGGGGACCTTCTTGGCGGCGGCTTCGGGAAGCTCTGCTGGCAAATAGTCACCAGAAATCAACTTCCTCTTTTTGCTTTGTCCAGTTGATGGCGTTACGGACGGCTGAGTCAGCTTGAGCACAAAGATCCCTGGTTCCACAGGTAACTTAAGTGAAGCGCACTTTGACAGGCCATCGGCAATGGCGTTCTGAGCTCTTGGAACATGTTCCATTTGTAGGCCGTCAAAGTGCTCTTCTAGCTTTCTCACTTCGTCGACGTAAGCTTCCATCAACGGACTCTGATAATTCTTGTTTACTTGGCGGACGACAAGCTGTGAGTCACCCCTGACAATGAGCTTCTTGATCCCAAGGTCTGCTTCGATCCTGAGACCGGCAAGCAAACCTTCATACTCTGCAGTATTGTTTGTTGCTTGCTCCTTGGGAAAGTGCATCTAGACTACGTACTTGAGGTGCTCTCCGGCGGGTGCGACAAGCAGCACGCCAGCGCCGGCGCCTTGCAGCGAAAAGGCACCATCAAAGTACATCAGCCACTCTTTGCTTGCTTCCTTGACGGGGATGCTCGTTTCTGGAATTTCTTCATCTGGTGTTGGCATCCATTCTGCTATAAATTTTGCCAATGCTCTGCTCTGGATAGTTGAAGTACTTTCAAACTTGAGGCCAAAGCTTGACAGTTCCAATGCCCACTCAACAATCCTGCCTGTCGCTTCTGGATTCTGCAGTATCCTCTTCAGCGGAAAGCGAGTGACAACTGTAATCTCATGTGCTTGGAAATAATGGTGCAGCTTTCTCGAGGCCATGAGAAGGCCGAAAAGCAACTTCTGCACGCCAGAGTACCTTGACCTAGCCCCCTGCAGAAGGGAACTGACAAAGTAAACTGGGCGCTGCACCATTTTCTTCTGTATCTCCTCTCGCATCTGCGCAGATCCGTCTTTGTCGGGACCAGAGCTTGTCGGGGAAGCCCCCTTCTTGTCGCTGGATGCGCTTGCCGTGGTTGCTAGTTCGTCATCCGCCTCCCTCTCTGCTACTAACACAGCACTAACCACTTGATTGGTTGCCGCTATGTACAGCAGCAACTTTTCTTGTGGCTTAGGTGCGACAAGTATTGGAGGGGAGGACAGGTATCTCTTCAAGTCTTGCAGTGCAGCCTCCGCTTCCGGAGTCCATCTCATTGGACCCGCCTTTTTCAATAATTTGAAAAATGGCAGGGCGCGCTCAGCAGACCTAGAGATAAACCTGCTGAGAGCAGCCACGCAACCGGCAAGTCTTTGTACATCCTTGACGCGCTTGGGTGCTTCAATCTGCTCAATGGCCTTGATCTTGTCGGGATTGGCTTCAATTCCCCGCTGAGGCACGAAGAACCCGAGAAGCTTGCCGGAGGGAACTCCAAACACACACTTCTCTGGGTTGAGCTTGAGGCTGATCTTGCGCAGATTTGCAAAGGTCTCGTCTAAATCTTGGATCAAAGTTGCTCTGTCCTTGCTCTTGACCACTATATCATCCATGTATGCTTCCACATTTCTGTGTATTTGCGGCTCAAGAGCAACATGAACTACCCTTGCAAATGTTGAACCAGCATTTTTTAATCCGAAAGGCATTCGTACGAAACAGTACGTGCCACATGGAGTAATAAATGCGGTCTTCTCCTCATCCTCTTCTGCCATGAAGATCTGATGGTATCCTGAGTATGCGTCAAGAAATGAAAGCAAATCACATCCGGCTGTGGAGTCAACAATCTGGTCGATGCGCGGCAAAGGAAATGGGTCTTTGGGACAAGCTTTGTTAACATCGGTAAAATCGATACAAAGTCTCCATTTCCCGTTTGCCTTGCGCACGACTACAGGATTGGCCAACCACATAGGATGGAGCACTCCTCTGACAAGGCCTGCTGCTTCCAGCTTCTTGATCTCTTCTGCAATGAATTCTTGGCGCTCCACTGCTTGCTTCCTGACCTTCTGCTTGACGGGCCGCGCATGAGGACAAACGGCAAGGTGGTGCTCAATTACTTTCCTGGGAACACCGGGGATGTCAGACGGTTGCCACGCAAACACGTCGACATTCGCCCACAGGAAAGAAACGAGCCCGCTTTCCTATTTAGGGTCGAGAGTGGCACTGATGGTGAAGGTACCACCAGTGCTGTCCTCCTTGGCGGACACCTTTTTCGTCTCTGGCGGAGCTGCCATCGTCTTCTTACACTTGCCGGTGGAGCTCGATGGTGCGTCCTCGACGGCAGCGCAGCACTCCAAAGAGGTGCGCTTGCCGGAGTGGGCATCAGAACTCTTACCGGACTTGGTCTTCTTCCTTCCGGGAGCTTCAGCGGCAAGTGACTTGTGATCTGCTGCGGCTGCTGCTTCCCGGTAGATCTTGTCGGCACAGACAAGAGCATCCTTCTTGTCGCCGGGGACAGAGATGACGCTTATCGGGCCTGGCATCTTCAGCATGTTATATGCGTAGTGAGAGGCTACCATGAACTTGGCGAGTGCTGGACGGCCAAGTATCCCATTATAAGGCAATGGAATATCGGCAACGTTAAAAGTGACCCTCTCAGTCCTGAAGTTCAGCTCGCTGCCAAATGTTACTGGCAACGTGACCTTCCCCTTTGGCTTGCTCCTTCCCGGGTTGATTCCTTGGAATGTGTCGGTCTCTTCGAGCTCGCTGTCAGGGATCTGGAGTTTCTGGAGTACAGCGGAGGAGATCAGGTTCAAGCCGGCCCCGCCGTCAACTAACATCTTAGTGACCTTGAGGTTGCGGATAGTTGGTGAAACCAACATCGGCAAGCACCCGACCGCAGTTGTGCGATCAGGGTGGTCCTCAACGTCAAAGATGATAGGCGTGCTAGACCATTTCAGAAGCTTGCGCGATTCGATAGGTGGTTCTGCTGCATTGACTTCCCGCACCCACTGTTTGAGTTGGCGGTGTGAAGTATGCAGAGAGGCACCACCGTCAACGCACAAGACTTCTGTGGCTTTCTGGAACTCCTGCTCACTGGTCTCGACATCATCCATGTCTTCGTCGTCGTCGTCTTCATCGTTGTCGCGGCCGCGGGGAGGTCTATCTCCTTGCCGCTGCTTGGCCTTGCCGCGGCGTCCTCCCTGGCCGGCGCATTTCTTGCCGGATTCTCTAGCACCTCCTAGGGCCCTCTCCTTGTCGCGTCGCTCATATTCAGCTTTTTGCTGCTGAACAAGCTGCTCGACCTTCTTGCAGCTCTGGAGGTCATGGCCCTTGGTGCGGTGAATCTTGTAGTACTGCTTGTCGGAGCCGTCCTGCTTGTCGGCGACCGCCACAGCCTGGCAGTTGGCGCACGCGGCAATCTCCTTGCCGGAGCTACCAACCTTGGCTTTGTTGGCGCCACCTTCGTTGCCGGACTGCTCAACGACTAGCACCTCTTTACCTTTCTTCTTCCTGTTCCGCCGCCGGTTTTTCTTTGCCGGGGCAGCATCCTCGCTGTCAGATCCTCCTGCTCCTGCATTCTCTCCGGGGAGTCTCCTCCCTTCCTCAGCACGTGCACACTTGTCAGCCAGGGCATACAGCTCACTGACGTCTCTGATCCTGCACATCGCCATCTCCTCTCGCATCCTGCGGTTACGCACGTTCTGATGAAACACGCTGATGACCGCGGCGGGGTGGACGTCTGGGATGTTGTACTGTACACGGCTGAACCTCTGAATGTACTTGCGCAAGGGCTGTCCTTCCTTCTGGACGAGCAGATGAAGGTCACTCTCTTGGCCATGAGGTTTGTGGCCGCCTGTAAAGGCGCCGACAAACTGATGGCATAGGTCTGCCCAGGAGGATATGGAGTTGTCCGGCAAGTGCATGAGCCAGGACCTGACGTTGGGCTTGAGCACCAACGGGAAGTAGTTGGCAAGGATCTTGTCGTCCCGCCCCCCAGCAGCCTGCACCGCGATGGTGTAGATGCTGAGGAACTCCGACGGATGCGACTTGCCGTCGTACTTCTCTGGTACATTTGGTTTGAAATTCTTCGTACTGGGCCACTGGACTTGCCGCAGCTCACGAGTGAACGCAGGGCAACCTACCGCGTACAGCAAGTCGCCTGGTTCCCCTGGCGCATGCATGTCGACAGAGGGCCCAGCGCGCTGGTCTGATTGACGTCGCGCTTCTCTTTGGCGCTCGATGCGAGTACGAGCGTCCTCTTGTTGTCGTTCTTGAAGAACTTGGCGCTGATCGCGACGAGCTCGCGGATCTGATGACGCGGTGGAGTCGCTGTCAAGGTGGATCCGGCGAGTCGGCGATCTTGGCCTTCGGGGCGGAGAGTGCACAGAGGTTGCATCCCCACCAGTCTTGTCGCCACCGGCTCGTGCCTGGCTGACTGGCTGCGACTGCGACGTGCTCGGCTGCCATGGAGTGTCGCCGTTGGCGAAGTCGATGAGACTCTGGACGGTGGCCCTCCAGTCGTCGATCTTGTCCGCCGTTGGAGGGTAGTCTAGGAGCAGTTGAGCTCGCGCCAAAGCTTCTTCTGCAGTGGCGGGTGGCGGTGGCGAACGGTGCGAGGAGCGGGATATGCTCGGACTTCTAACCACGTTAGAAGGAGCAGTATCCCGTCCAGGCGACCGTGTCTCGCTCGCGCCAGCATGTTGGCGTGCATGGTGGTCTTGAGCGCTCCGAGATCCACCAGCTCGATCTTGGTCTAGCAAACGCATGGTACCGTGAGTACCATGACGCTGCCGGTCCCGCGCCTCTTGAGATGGGCGCGGTGCATGTACGGACGCCGAGGTCTTGGAGTGCGCCCGGTCGTTGTGGGAGCCGGCTACGCCGCCGATGGGCAGCGCAGCCTTGTCCTTGGACCTGGCAGCACCGTGAGCTCCCTCGTCGACGCGCTTCTTCCGCCGGCGCCTGCCCCATCAGCCGTTTGCTCCGGCGATGGTGGGTTCGGCGCAGACGGAGCAGCCGCCTCCGAAACCTTCTTCTTCGGTGGCATGTTGATGAAGATGATGAAGATCTAGCTCGCGAGAACGCCGGATCTGGTTCACACAACTTCGACGCCCCCTACCTGGCGCGCCAAAGATGCCGGGGTACTGATCCACGGGCACCTATGGGACCGGCGGACCGGGTCCCTTTCGGTTCGGCGGGGGCGGAGATCGTGCAAAGAGCAAATCGAGGCGATACACGCGAGCGATTTACCCAGGTTCGGGCCGCACAGATGCGTAAAACCCTACTCCTGCTTTGTAGTTTGTATTGATTTCTTGCTCGGGAGCGCGGAGTGCTACAGTACACACCAGCGGCTAACGAGACCGAGCGTGAGTGTTTTTCGAACCCCCCTCTACGTTGCACACGGGCCTCTTTTTATATGCTCAAGGGGTCACCGACAGGTGGCAACGGAGGCAAAGGATAAAAATGGAAAGGTGCTGCGGTAGGTACAACTACCTGCTACAGTGTATCATACCTAACCCTGACGGCAGGGGACAAGGGCCTTAAATGCCCGTCTGTGTTGCCTAAACAGTGCAAAAAGGGACTGCCAGGGACGCCACCGTTCGCCACGATGGCGATCTTGTCAGCGCCGCTTGCCACCGCACGCCGCTGGCTGCACAGACTCCCGCCACGTACGCCTGGAAGGGCCCCAGAGCGACACGTTGGTGGATGTGCTAGAGCGCGGGCACAGTGGTGTCTTGCCGCGGCAAGCGCCTTGCCGCGGTTGTTGTCTTGTCGCGCCTGGGAGCTTGTTGCTCACCGGGCCTTGCCGGGACGCGTGGTGCGCCGCGGCAAGTTCCTTGAGGTGCCTTGGCTGGCCTTCCCGGCAAGCTCCTCTTGTCGGGGTCTTGGGATGCTTTTGTTAGCCTTCCCGGCAAGCTCCTCTTGCCGGGGTCTTGTCTTCTTGGCTTGGACACTTTGTTCTTGAATGGCTCCAAAGGAACCACGGAGGACCTTGGCGGTCACCCGGCAAGCCTTGCCGTGGGATGCTGCGACTGCCCGTGCACAAGTTCGGGATACTAGGGTACCCCTACTCTAGTACACCGATAGGTTTATGCCAAAATCTGACCGTATTTTAATATTTTATCGTATTTACCGAAGTATCAACACCATAGAAAGCAAGAAACATTATTTACCAAAAAATTAACCGAATAAACCAAACGTGAAGAGTGACCCGACAGGAGCGATGCCATCGCCTAGTTGGGCCAAGGCATAAACGTATTTTTTCTATTTGTTGGTTTTGGTTTTTTCTTTTTGTTGTTAATTTATTTTCTATTTTGAATTTTATTATTATTTTTGAAACCTGTTCAAATTTATTAAATATTTTTTTGAATACTAAAAAATTCTTGTTTTCAAATCTTGTTACAATTTTAAAAATGTTCATGTTTTCGATTTTTTCACATATTTAAGAAATGTTTATGATTAAAAAAAAGTAGATAATTTTTTCAAAAAAAGTATGTGGTTTTCGATTTGTGTTCAACATCAATTGTTGGAAATTTGTTAACAATTTTGGATAAACTACATGCTCATGGATGCATTCGTTTGGCCTAGTCTAGCACACTCCTCTCAACTGGTGGTTTTTTGGACTATCGATGAGGCATCCATGCTAGGTTGAAGAAATTCTGACAGAGTATGCAAGTTGTGCCACCTCTGGTCATTTATCGGCCATTTTTCACCAACAAAACTCAAGAAAATGCTAGAATTATCGAAAACTAAAGCAACTTGGCAAGGTGGTGCCTTTAATTGGTATATAAGCCCATGTAAAAACAATGTGGTCATTTGACAGATGAGGAAAGAAACATGCTCTCAAATGGGCCCTTCTGGCCTACCTGAATAACCTAGCCTATTTTTGGACATGTATGAAATGACCCTAACTTTTGCCGGCAGGTAGGCATACCCATGTTAGATATCCGTGCCAAGTTTGAACATATTCCGACACCGTATGCTAGTTGCATCACGTCTAGCCATTTATCGACTATTTTTCAAAAACTAAAACAACTTGCCATGGTGCCTTTAATTGCTCATATAAGCTCATGGAAGAATAGGGGTCATTTGACGGATGTTGAAAAAACGCACTCTTAAATGGACCCTTCTGGCCTATCCCAAACACCCTCTATTGACATGGTCTATTTTTGGACATGCATGAGAACCCCAACTTTTTTCCATCAGATGGGCATGACCATGGTAAGCATCCATGACAGGTTTGTATGAATTTCGACACCGTATGCAAGTTGCATCATGTCCAACCATTTATCGGGCTTTTTTCACCAAGAAAACTGTAGAAAATTGAAAACTTGTCGAAAACCCAAACAACTTGGCATGGTGCCTTGAATTGATGATACAAGGCTATTAAAAAAATTCAGGCCATTTCAAGGATGTTTAGAAACAATTGCTCTCAAACTAGGCCTTCTGGCCTCTACCCGGACACCCTCCGTTGAATATGGTCTAGTTTTGGACATTTTTTAAATGAGCAGAACTTTTGCAAGCAGGTGGGTATGCCCATGGCAGGCATCGATGCCAGGTTTGAATGGTTTTTGACACCGTATTCAAGTTGTGACACGTCCGACCATTTATCGCCTTTTTTGACCGAGAAAGCTCCAAAAAAATGCAAAAAATATCGAGAACCAAAACAACTTGACATGGTGCCTTAAATTGACCATACAAGCCAATAAAAATAATGGGGTCATTTGATGGATGTTGAGAAACAACATGATCTTAAACGGAGCATTTTGTCCTACCTCGACACCGTACATTGAACATTGTGTTCAGACATTCTTGAAATGATCATAACTTTCGCTAGCAGGTGGGCATGGCCATGATAGGCATTCATGCCAGGTTTGAAAAAAATAATTAAATTATAATTTAAACAGGTACTTAAAACTGTTATTCTAAGTTTTTAACATAGATAATAAATATAATGGGATAAAATAGAAAGTATTAAAAGTTTTTTACATTTACTTAAAACTGTTATTTTGGCATTCCAAATAATATTTCAACTTTTTGTACAGGTTTCTACAGGAATAATAAATTTCAAAAATAACAAAAATGAATTAATGAAAAAGATAATTAGAAAAGAGAAGAAACACTTAGGCCTTGGTCCAACTAGGCGACGGTATCGCTCCCGACGGGGGCCTGTTGGGAATTTCTAAAACTCTTTGCATTTTTTAAAAATTCTCACGTTTTAGAAAAATGTTTGGAAATTTAAAAAATTGTTTATGTTATAAAACATTGTTCAAATTTCAACAAATGTTTGCTTTTTCAATTTTTGTTCATGATTTCAAAAATTGTTTCAGAATATAAAAAAATGATCGCGCTTCTCACAAAAATCCAGAATTTAAAAGCCATCTTTATTTTCAATTATTGTTCACAAATTCAAAAACAATCAGGATTTTAAAAATGTCTCCACCTTAAAAAAATCGTCACAGACCCAGAAAAGTTCACTTGTTCCAAATTTTGTTCAGAGTTATAATTTTTTTCGTGTTTTTGAATTTTATTTTGTGATCCAAAAATGTTTGCAATTTTCAAATTTTGTTTGCCTTTTTAGAAACTATTCAGGATTGCAAAAAGTGTTTACATTTTTAAAAAAAGGTACAGAATCACAGAAGGTCTTCGCATTTTTCAAAAATGTTTTTCAAATTTTGTTTGCGTTTTTTGAAGATTGTTTAAATTTTTCAAAAATGTTTGACGTTTCACAAGTTATTTGCCTTTTCCATAAATTATTCGGCCTTTTCAAATTCTTCACAATTGTTTTAAGAAAAATTGTATTTGTTTTCCAAAATGTTTTTATATATGGTCGCTGTTGTGTGTTCTTATATAGTTCGCGCTATGTAAATTGCATGCCGGCCAAAGATTCGGCCGGTCAAGCGCGACTCGTGCTGATTCCTTTTCATCGTATGGCTAGAAGTGCATCCGGCGGTTGGGTGTGTGACAGGGCCCCACCAACCACTCAGTATCTTGCCTTGTCCTTTCACATACGTTTGCATCCATTCATTTTTCTTGCTGACGACGTTAAGGATTCCCCTCCCGTGTTCCCTCGCTTCCCGGACCGCACATGCTACCATTGATGCCGGCGAGGTCGTCGGCCCCGTCATCGTCCGCAACTGCTGCCTGCGAGCTCCCACCATCAAGCGCATCCAGCAGGTCGTGCTGCAACCCACGGCCATGTCCTTTGCATCTCCGGCGACCCCCGGCTTCGGTTAAATCTCCCATGTCGTCGGTAGAAGATCTCCAGCGTCTTGGACTGCCCACACGGTTGTAGCTTTTTGGATCCCGTTAGCACTTGTCTTCTTAAATGGTTGCATCTTTTCTATATCACTTTAGTTCCAGCTTTTGCCCAAATCTATAATTTTTTGCATCTTTTTTCTGAAACCACCGGTTCTAGCTTCCCAAATCACCGGTTGTATTCTTTTATTCTGCCGGTTCCAACTTTTTTGGAATTTCCAGTACCAGTTCAAAATCAATGGTTGCAGCTTTTTGCCAAGCCGATTGCATCTTTTCTAATCACCACTTCAAGCATTTTTAGTCACTGGTTCCAGCTTCTGTTCAGTTCGTTGCATCTTTTTTATCGTCGATAGTAGCTATCCGAATCGCCGGTTGCAGCTTTTTGACAAGCCGATTGCATCTTTTCCAAACACCAGTTCCAGCATTTTTCAATCGCTGGTTCCAGCTTCTGTGTCATCTCATTGCGTCTTTTTTAATCGCCGGTAGTAGCTTTCCGAATTGCCGGTTGCAACTTCTGTTTCAGCTTCTTGCATCGTTCTAAATCATCATTTCCAGCTTTTGAAAATATTGCCGGTTGCAATTGCAACTCGCTGGCCATCATTTTTCTTGCTACACCGGTGACCCGGCGGTGCTAGAAGAGCATTCCATGAGGGCACCTTTTTTTGCTGCAACCGCTCAGCCAAAGCTACAACCAGCACACGCGACATTGGAGCCGGTGCCTGCTGACGGGGCTCCGGCGTTGCCTATTGCCTCTGGTGAAGCGAGCCGTGAGCAGCATCAGGGGAGGAGGGGGAGGCACACGCACGACGGCGGGAGGAGGAAGATTGACTGCATGCGGGATGGGTAGCGTTTTTTCTGGAAGCTTTGACCGGAAGAAGAATGAATCGGGGTTGAGATGCCAGATCAAACGATCCCGGCTCGCTGCATCGGGCGCTGGCGTTAGAACGGCCCAACAGTTGGGCCGGCACGCCGACGCAGATCACTGCCCTTTTTGCTTTCCTTTTTCTATATAAAACGGACGGGGTTATTTAATGGGAACTGAGCGCAATTTGACCCTGAGAGCCTCAGAAGGTTTACATATGCGTATACTTTACAATCATACATACAAAAGTGTATACGGATTGTCAAAAGTCGATACTACCCTTTATATGTTTTGCAGGGGGTTGTACCGAAGTGGAAATATATATCCACATATGTATTTGAGTTTCTGATCAATATAATTCTAGCATGGATAATAAACGATTAGCATGGACAGGGAAATATGATAATAATTAATTTATTATTGCCTCTAGGGCATATTTTCAACACTTAATACACTAGATGCATACTGGATAGCGGTCGATGTGTGAAGTAATAGTAGTAGACGCAGAATCGTTTCGGTCTACTAATTTTGGACGTGATGCCTATATACATGATCATCACCTTGGATATCTTCATAATTATTTGCTCGTATATCAATTGGCCAACAGTAATTTGTTTACCCACCGTATGCTATTTTTTTGAGAGAAGCCGTTAGTGAAATCTACGACCCCGGGTCTATCTTTTATCATATTGCTTTCAGATCTATATTTTCAAAAAACCCAAATTACCTTGTTGCACTTTTTTTTTACTTATTTAATTTCGTGTTTTTGCAAGATCTATTTATCCAATCTATAAAAAATTTATCTATCTTTTTACCGTAGAGGGATTGACAACCTCTCTTACGCGTTGGGTTGCAAGTATTTGTTCTTTGTGTGCAGGTACCGTTTACACAGTGTTGCTTGGTTCTCTAGTGGATTGATAACCTTGCTTTCATAACTAAGGGAAATACTTACTGTAGTTATGCTGCATCATCCCTTCCTCTTTGGGGAAAACCAACGCAGTGCTAAGCCACGTCAGTGTCTACGTGGCAAACTTGATTTTACTAGATGATGAAAGCAGATGATGAAAGCGTATCATAATTTTTTTTGTTTGTCACTTTGGGCAATTAGCAATTATTTTTCTATGGACATCCGAAAATTTGTTTCGTGTAGCTTGGCAAGGAAATTTAAAATCCTGGATACCGGATCCTTTACACATAAGACCTATTGCTTATGTGATTTGGGATTCTCACATCCTACACTAATATGTTTTTAGTGTCTAATTAGAGCAGGGAATCATTCCAATTAGGAATTTAAGCTTGTTGCTTTTTATTTTACTAGAACTGGAGCGAGGGATTAGAGATGGCATACTTTTGCGGAGAATAACAGGTTGGTTAGGCAAATGAAAACAAAGGAATTGATCTATTTTCTTGTCTGTGTGATATGCTTTCTTCAAAACCCTAGAAGATGGGAAATACTGCTCTCCCTATTTTTAGAATGCCGCCTTTACGTAATAGAACTTGCCAACAAAGCTTCTGAAATTGGGTATTAACTGAGACAAATAACAGACAAACTATTTTAAAGAAAACGGAGAGGTAGGCTGTCCCTTTCATTTCATTTTTATTTTTTACAGGGTTTCACAGCTCTCGATGAGAATTTCGTACTTTAACAATGATGATGGGTTGTATTTTAAAGGGAGAAATCCAATTTAAAGAAAACACCTTGATCTTCGGTACTCTTCAGACCTGATTTGACACGGCTAGACTAGAAACACTGCTAATTGTGAAGAACCAATTCGACCCCACTTGTTGCAATTGCTTACTACATACTTGGAAGAAATAGATACATAGATACTATAGATCACAACTCAGATGAACAATCCAACTGAATTTTGAATTAGTTTGTGGACTGCCCTCACTCACATTAGTAGAGCTACGTATAGAGCGCAATGCTAATGAATCACGCTGGAAGATTTCCTTGGTTGCTCGCCATGCTCAGCTTCTTCTCAAGATGATGATGACAAGACAAGCACAAGATAATGACTGCAAGGTAGCCCTGCAAGGCAACGCTCAACGCACCGACACGCAAAGACGTCTTCCAACTCCTGCTGGAGCCGACTGTATAGGCCACCAGGAGAGCGCCAAAATTCACCACGGTAGTGATTTTCATCATCCTTAGCGACCAATCTTCATACTCCTTCTTTATCAGCCAGTATCGTAGCAGCATGATGATGACAAGGATGGATGCCACAAACGAAATGGAGTTGCTGTAGAAGAAGGTGAGGTACTGAGGCGTCCTGTTGTGGTGCATCACCGGGTTGCCTGCTTCGTACCCGTTGCCGCTGCTCTGCCACGCTCCGCCGGGCGGCTTCAGGCCGGCCTGGTAGGTTACGCTCGCCACCAAGATGCCTAGTAGCATTACATACTTGCGCTCCGCGTGCTCCTTCTTTTCTTGTTTTTCCTCCTCCTTCGTCTCCTTTTCGTGTTCTTCCTCCTTTTGTTCTTCCCCCTCTCTCAGGGATATGCCATTTCCCTCTGGCTCTGATGGCGCTACCGAGTTGTCATTTAACTCCACCTCGCCTGCCGAATTGCCATTTCTCTGCACCTCAGTCCACAAAAATACTGCCAGCAGAATGGCGGCAACAAGGAGGACCACGGCCACTAACACGAAGATGTAGATGGAGGTCTTGATGTGCTGAGTGCTTCCGGCTGCATAGCCCGCTAGCAAACCAAACAAGCCCACTGCCGCACAAACAGATAGAGCATTGCTTCGTACGGCTGGCCTGTACAAATTGGGGTTCACCAGGAGGAGGATGAGGGCGATGGACAACATGAAGCTCACTGTGTTGCAGTAGAAGAAGGCATTGTAGCGGCGTGGGAAGTTGTGCAAGAGGATCGGGTCACCTGCGCGGTGCCCGAACTGGTCATCCCTGAGCAGGAAGCCACCTGGAGGCGTGAGTCCCGCTTGATAGGTGATGGTCGCTGCCAAGATCGCGAAGAGAAGCAACCGCTTGCGCCTCTTCTCCAGCAACTCTTCGTCGCCTTGTTTGTCCTTGTGGTCCAGCGTGAAGATGATAACATGGATCACCACATAAATAAGGACCACGCCTGCCAAGGCCATGGCGTAAATGGAGGTGTCCACGTCCCGGCAGCTCCCGGCGGCATAAGCACCCATGAGGCCAAATAGGACGAGTATCATGGCTACCTCCAACACATGGTGCTTGAGCAGAAGCTTATTCTGGACCAGGATGATGGCCACCAAGGAGGTCACCAGGGCAGCCGAGTTGCAGTAGTAGAAGGTCTTGTACCGCCTAGCGTTCGTCGTGAGAAGGATCGGGTCGCCGGCCATGTGCCCGTCGCCATTGTCCTGCCACAGGCCACCCGGCGGGTCCAGCCCGGCTGCGTAGGTGATGGTGGCAGCAAGAGAGGTGAGCAGTAGAACAAGAGCGAGCCTTGTCCACAGCCTCCCTAGAATCGCATTCACTGCAGAGAAAGAAACAGACTTCAGTTCGATCCTGACATTATTAGTCTGGAGTTGGTTGATACCACATATGAATATATGATTGCAGAGAAACAAAAGAAAAGGTGCTGCTCCTTAGTTTTCCTTCCATTCCCTCAAATAATTTCAGAGTTTTTTGCATTTTTTTTCAGATATTACTGTTCATCCAAAAGCATGTGAGCTCGAGCTCACACTAGCAAAACATGGAGCTTGTGAGCTGGATTGGATGAACAGTAAAATCCTAAAATAATGTAAAAAATTCAAAAAATATGAATTTTTGTCATGAAACATTGATGATTTTTCTGCACGTTCATGATGAAATCAAGTTTATGGAGGTGCCGGTAAAAATAACAAAATTGACGGTCCGTCAGAAAAAAAAATCGATGCTCCCAAATGCTTCCCAAAACACTCTTTTTGAGCATCAATTTTTTTATTTTTGGCGGGACTTCTATAAAAGTGATTTCATCATTAAAATTTGCACACATGTAGAAAAATCATCAATGTTTCTTACCAAAAAAATTCAGAATTTTTTTTTTACTTTTTTTCAGATGTTATTGTTCATCCGAGAGCATGTGAGCTCGAGCTCATAATAGCACTTTTGGTTTTGGATATTTCAATATAGACTACATATCGACTGAAATGAGTAAACAACAAACTAAAAATATGTCTATTGCATTTGATTTAAAAAATATAACATTTTATAATACTCAACGGAGGGAATACCTGACATTATCAGTCTGCTGATTTTCCCATATTTCTTGGGACCTAATGCTATAATCGAGTCGCATGGAACTTTTTTGACTTTCAGTCAAATTTGGCTGGACCGTTAGAGCCACCTCCTTCGTTGGTCCGCTCGTATCCCCGGCCATCCCTCTAGCCCACGCCTCTTCTCCTGCGCCGGCGATCACCCCGGTTGAACCCTCTGTCACGCCTGCGACACCGTCACTCTCTCCGCTGACACTGCATTCACCGCAGAGAAAGAAAGAAACAGTTTCCAGTTAAGTTGTTTTGGACTGGAAATAATGCCCACATGAAATATGATGATTGCAGAGGAGAAACAGAGTTCAACTGCAAGCTGGAATTGGTTGCTGCCACATATGATCCAGAGAAAGAGAGAGGATATGTGCTCACCATTTTGAGGAATGACATTTCAGAAGCACAGCAAGTAGGATGAAAGCGCCAACCAGGGACAGGGTAATGATCACGGAGACGGTGGTGCGGGTGTCCCTGCAGCTGCCGGCGATGTACGCGCTGACCAGGCCGATCAGCGCGATGATGATGCAGGCGTAGAGCGCATGCTTGCGAGGCAGGCCTACCTCCTGTTCCTCGTGGAGCTTGCGGTCGATGATGAGCTGCATGGTGATGAACAGGGACGCCACGAACGCCGTGGTGTTGCAGAATAAGAACACCGTCAGGCGCAGGTCGTGGCGGTCCCTGAGAATCGGGTCGCCCGGGTGGTGGCTGCCGCCAGTGCTGTCCCAGAAGCCGCCCGGCGTGCTAAGCCCGGCGATGTACGTGACGCTCACCGCGAAGGTCGCGAGAAGCATCAGGATTTTGCAGTGACGTTCTTTGCCTTTGGCCCTGCCGGAGACGGACTTGGACTTTTTGCCAGGAAAGCAGCAATTGAGAACCACGACGTAGACCAAGACAGTGCCCGCCGACACCGTGCAGTACAAGACGGCGGTGAGCACGTCGCGGTAGGTGCCGGCGCCGTAGGCGCTCATGAGGCTGAGCAGGTCCAGCCCCATGACAAACCGCAGCACCAGCAGCCCGAACACCTTCTTCCCCCTCTTCTCCTCCTTCTCATTCTCCTTCACCTTCTCCTTCTCCTTCCCCTTCTCCTTCTCCTTCTCCTTGTCGTGCTGGATTGCGAGGACGAGAATGAGAACGATGACCACGAGCGACGCAGCGAACGCGGTGGCGTTGCAGTAGTAGAAGGCGAGGAACCAGTGGTAGTGGGTGGCGCGGATGATGGGGTCGCCGGCAAGTCGGCCGTCACGGGTGTCCTGCCAGACGCCCCCCGGCGGGTTGAAGCCCGCGGCGTACGTCACGGTCACCACCAGCGTGGCCAGCAGCAGAAGGTATTTCCTTAGGCGGTACTCCCAGTCCCAGTCCCAGTTCCAGCCCCATGGCTGGCCGGTCCCGGTTTCCACGCCCGTTGTCGCCTCCCGGCCTTTCTCCACCACCTCCATTGCCGGCGGCTGCAGGGACGCCACTCTCTACAAGTTTTTTTCTCAACAAGTGTACTTTGATTACCGTGCTGCGGAATGGCGAGCAGCAACCATCGGATTGGGATAGGAGTGGGAACGGCAACCATCGGTTGCGTTACTTTTATATAAGATGAGGGCTCGAGTTAACCCTGCGCGCGTCGCCGGGAGGAAGGCAGGTGCCGGGTCTCGTCTTCTTCCGCGCCCCGCGTGCGTATCCTTTTCAGGGTGCAAAGGTGCAGCACCGTGTCATCATTAGTACAGCAACTCCCACATATGAACGCAGCGGACTCAGGCAGGGGACGAATACCGTCTCTTTCCACGTACCCTTGAGAGTGCTAAGGTTGTCGTGTGTACATTTGAAAAGTCTAGATTCATCATGAGGAGGCAGAGCCGATCCAGTTGGAGAATCCCAGTCCGTTGTCCCGGCCAAAAAATGTGATTCTCCGGGATCTTCAAGTTCTAGGCACAAGTACGTACGCTGTAGGTTATGTTTGTTTTATTTTGCAGAAGATGTTGATGTAATTCATTTGTCAGTGTAATTGTTTAACTTGATCCGATACAAAGAATGTGGCGGCGCAATGTGTGAACACTCGTACATATGCTAGTGAAGGGCCGGGATAGTGTAAACTAGTGCTAGGGGCGTCACCGACGCCGCTTGAGAAAAAGTTATGTATATGTTTTCATTTAGAAAAATGAGTAAAGTTACACCTACGTAACAACTTCTACGTAATTTACATATGATCTGACGTGGCCGTTTTATATTGTGCCTTAGTTGGGGCGCAGGCCTACCCTGAAAATCAAAGGGGGGTGGTTTGATTAGTGATCAAAGGATTAACATAAGGTTTCGTAGAACATTACGTAGGTATAGCATTTTTTTAGAAAAATACACGGGGTCTCCGCCTTCATCTAAAAAAGCATCTTAGAAAGAAAATCTCTCCTCCATCTAGAAAAAAGAAAAAGAAAAAAAAATTATCACCGTAGCCTACAAGCGAACGCCATTTTGCATAGCTTTTTATTTAAAAAAAAAGTGGGTTCCTCATCTCCATCTAAAAAAATATATTTTTAAAAAAATTCCTTACCTTCATCTAAAAAATATATTCTAAAAGTTTTCTCACCGCGATCAACCAGCTTGCATCATGTGAGATAGCTGGTTGGCCGCCTTTCTCCGGATGCTTATAATGAGTTTAATATCTCAAAGGATCCGGGCGTTCAAGGGGCATGGTGCCCAAAGACTCTGTTAAGGACATTTGGATCCTAAAAATGTGCTCCAGATATTTTGCCCTCAAGTGATGCATATTGGCAGCACTCGTACCGGCTACCGCAAAAACCAAATGCAAGTGAATGCACCATGATTCGCCACTGAAACTTCTTGCCACCCTACCCGTCTCCTCCCGAGACTGTCAGCAGCGGGATCCCGCTGTTTCATGCCCCTGTCGCGAGCCTGCCTTCCACCACCCAGTTCGGTCGCTTCAGACGGCCGCGACAGCCTCCGCTGCCATTGTCGATTTGGGATCTGCGGCCATCTCGATTTGCGTCGATTCCGGCCATTCACCGCCCTTTTGCCATCATTAATGGACACTGCAGCACTTGTGGTAGTCGTTGAGGTTAAGCCGTCACAACCACCTCGTGACCGCTGCCACCGGGTCGAGCCGCTGCTCCTTTGGAGCTCTCAGCTTTCAGATGGCGCAGCAATGATGGTTGCTTCCGCGCGCAACTCTAGCTCCCTGGTGTCATGAAGACCACCCTGAGGCCATTCCTAACTAGCTCGCTGACCACCTTGGCCCGACGAGCAGCCGGACAGAATTCTCCTCCTTGCACATTAGGTGTTCAACAAAAAGTCTTTAAGGTTTTTATTTTCTAATTTTTTTGTTGTGATATAGGAATAGATTGTAATTGGGAGTATATATAGTGTTGT
The DNA here is from genome assembly GCF_056163025.1 of Triticum urartu. Taxonomy (NCBI): domain Eukaryota; kingdom Viridiplantae; phylum Streptophyta; class Magnoliopsida; order Poales; family Poaceae; genus Triticum; species Triticum urartu. The sequence continues at coordinate 116,578,389 of NC_141879.1, forward strand.
ATATGACTTCGTTTGAATCCTATTTGTGGGATGATTCCTCCTACGTAGAGAAATATGAGATGGACGAAGATGAGGACATCGCTTTAGTCATGATGATCCACATGCATAAGAACAATATGTCGAAGCGTAGTGGTTCCGTTGTGGGCCGTGAGGTGATTGGTAGGTTGATGCAAGATGACATAGTAGACTGACTAAACTATGTTAGTACAACTTTGGTGTATTCAGAGTGATACTTTCGCCGTTGGTTTAGGGTGGCTTCGGATTTGTTCCATGAGGCAAAAGAACTAGAGACCCACAAACTTGCGTTGGATGTGATGGTTTAGTCCATGAACTTGCAAAAGGTGATCAACTAGTCCACAAACTTGCAAACTATGGGATGGTTTAGTCCACAACCAATCAGAGGCGGACAATTGGCGCCCAGCTAGCCGCTTCTTGGCACACCTGGTCGGACTGGCTTTTTTGCGGAAAACCCCTCAACATTAATGGAAATCATGCCCGCAGTCCCTGTTTCCCTTGTCTTCTTTATCCCTGTCCAAATCTCTAGCTCTCTCCCATTTTCCCTTTCCCTTGTCCAAATCCTGACGGCGAGAGGATGAGAGCGTCCCGTGGCGGCGAGAAGAAGAGCGGGGGTGGCAGTGGCTTCCGCCATGGAGTAGGCGCCGACGCCACGGGTTCCTGGGCGGCGGCGGGCCGGGAGAACCTAGCGCCAGGGTCACTGCAGTTCTTGACTTCGGTGGCATGAAAGTAAGTACAAGAATCATGAATCCCCAGGAATAATGAACTTCGGTGGCAGTTCTTGACTTTGGGGATATGAAAAATTCCATTTTTATACGATGATTAAGGCCTTGACTTGAATTGCTCATCATTTTTTCAGGAGTGGGCTGGGGAGTGGGATGGTAGAGCCAAGTCAGTGATTAAGGATCTAGCCATGAAGAACATGGAGTTGGAGGTCAGGATTAAAGTACTTGAAGCAGAAACTAAAAGCAATGAGAAAGAAAAGAGAGCAATTGTTAAGATGCAGAAAGGAAAGAGAGCAATTTAGGGATAAGATTTTTTTGTTTTGGAGCTCTTTTGTATGTTGTCCTGTTTGCCATTCTGATAGCTGTCATTGTTAGCAAGTAGGGTGTTTTTAGTGGAGAAATGTTGATGTAGTTACCAAATGAAGAAATGATGATGAAATTGTTTTTCAGAGAACTGAAATTGTGCATTGTACCAAAATCCAGATAGTTGCAGCAAAATTCAGATAATGCAAGAAAATTTTAGTTAACTTAACTGTAGGCAAAATTCAGACCACTTTATTTGGAAGGGGCCCAGGGATCTTCAGGTAGTACAATTTGGAATGTTGCATATTTGGCAGAAAGTGAGCACCTGGTACATTCTATTTTTGGATGTTTGCACATGGGCACAACATGGGCAGAAAACATGCAACACACAACTTGGTAGCAACACTGATAGCAACACACAACATGGTCTGAATAAACATAGATAGCAGCATAGACATAGGGTTCTTCAGTTCAACATAGATAGCAGCATAGACATAGGGTTCTTCAGTTCAACATAGATAGCATCATAGACATTTATAGGAAACAGAGGCCAGAAACATAGGGTTCTTCAGTTCAACATAGGCCATAAACATAGATAGCACTAGTTCAACATAGGTTCAACATAGATACATAGCAACATAGATAGATAGATAGCAACATCTCGAAATAGTTGGTAACTTGTATGCCAATATATAGATCAGCATACCTAACTACATCTTCTTCACTTCTTCATTGCTCCTGACATCTTCTTCAGCTGCAGACATCTTCTGTTCTTCACTTCTTCAGCAGATGCAGGCGGATGGAGCGGCGCACTGGCTCCTTCTTCACTGCTCCCTTCTTCTTTGCACTGGCTCCTCCACCTCTTCTGCTTCTTCGATCTTCACAATGGCAGGCACGTCCGACAGGATCTTGACGTCGATGGGCATGTTTCTGCCACCCTCAATGGCGACTGGCGCAACGAGCACAACCTCGTCCTCATCCGCGACGTTGTCAGGGATGACAACAACCCTTGTCAGGTCGTCATCAGAGTTGTAGTCCGCAGGGTCGACTGGAGCAGGCAGCGCGAGCACGACGCCGATGACGTCCGCAGGGTCACCGTCGAGGGGGACCGGGGCCAGAGAGGTGGTGGAGTGGTACATCCACCACCTAGCTCATTGGTATGGATCCACGCTGAGCGTGGCCTCCCGCATTGCCCAGACGAGGGAGGACGGCAGCGGCATGTTGAGGCCTTTGGGGAAGGCACGCGCCTTCTCGCTGTCCGTCGGCACCTTGTACACCCCGTGCGCGTGATTGAGCATCATCTTTGGGGTCGGGAACCAGGTGCACACCTCTGCAATATGCGCACGGAATAACTGGTTGTCGCCGGCCAGATCCTCCAGCGCTCTCTTCCAGCCCGAGTTGTTCGCCATGGCAGCGGTGGCTGGTGGTGGTGAGTGGGGAGTGGAGTGGAGAGTGGAGGTGATGCGGTCGGTGGGTGGGGAGTGGTGAGCGGGGAGTGGTGGGTGGCGCGGTGGGTGGGCATTTTTATTGATGCGGTTGGTGGGAACGCGAAACATCCAGAGGAGTGGAGTGGGGAGTGGGCGAGTGGGAGTTGCGTCTCTATTATGAGTACAACTAAATTTCTGCATCTATCCTTGATGTCTACTATGCAACTTTATTCTTGTAGACACGTGTTGGGTCCTCCAAGCGCAGAGTTTTGTAGGACAGTAGCAATTTTCCCTCAAGTGGATGACCTAAGGTTTATCAATCCTTGGGAAGCATAAGATGAAGATAGTCTCTCTCAAACAACCCTGCAACCAAATAACAAAGAGTCCCTTGTGTCCCCAACACACCAAATACAATGGTAATTTGTATAGGTGCACTAGTTCGGCGAAGAGATGGTGATAAGTGTAATATGGATGGTAGAAATATATTGTTATAATCTAAATAAATAAAAACCGCAAGGTAGTAGATAGTAAACGGCACAAAAACGATATTGCAATGCCTGAAAATGAGGCCTAGGGTCCGTACTTTCGCTAGTGCAATCTCTCAACAATGCTAATATAATTGGATCATACAACCATCCCTCAACATGCAGCGAAGAATCACTCCAAAGTTCCTATCTAGCGGAGAGCATAAGAAGAAATCGTTTGTAGGGTATGAAACCACCTCGAAGCTATTCTTTCTGATCGATCTATCCAAGAGTTCGTACTAAAATAACACCAAATAACTTCAGATTCATAATACTCAATCCAACACAAAGAACCTCAAAGAGTTCCCAAAGATTTCTACCGGAGAAACAAAAGACGAGAACGTGCTTCAACCCCTATGCATAGATTACCCCAATGTCACCTCGGGAATCCGCAAGTTGAGTGCCAAAACATATATCAAGTGAATCAGTACGATATACCCCATTGTCACCACGAGTATTCATATGCAAGACATATGCCAAGTGCTCTCAAATCCATAAAAGTATTCAATCCGATAACAACGAAATCTCAAAGGGAAAAACTCAATTCATCACAACAAGATAGAGAGGAGAAAACACCATATGATCCGACTATATTAACAAAGCCTGCGATACATCAAGATCGTGACATCTCAAGAACACGAGAGAGAGAGAGAGATTAAACACATCGCTACTGGTACAAACCCTCAACCCCGAGGGTGGACTACTCCCTCCTCATCGTGGTGGCCGTCGGGATGATGAATATGGCCACCGGTGATGATTCCCCCCTTCAGCAGAGTGTCGGAACGAGGTCTAGATTGGTTTTCGGTGGCTACAGAGCTTTGCGGCGGCGGAACTTCTGATCTAGGGTTATTTCTGATGGTTTCTCTATTTATAGGATTTTTGGCGTTGGTTTCACGCGAAGATGGGCCTCGAGGGGAGCACAACCCACCGGGGCACGGGTAAGGGCCCAGGCGCGCCCCGGTGTCTTGTGCCCTAGTCCTTCACCTTCTGGTCCTTCCACAAATCTTCGGGGGTCTCTTTTGTTCCAAAAAAATCATCAAAAAGTTTCAGCTCACTTGGAGAACTTTCATTTATGCACAAAAAACAACACCACGGTAGGTCTGCTGAAAACAGCATCAGTTCGGGTTAGTTCCATGCAAATCATACCAAAACCATATAAAATTATTGTAAACATGGCATGAATAATTCATAAATTATAGATACGTTGGAGATGTATCAGCATCCCCAAGCTTAATTCCTACTCGTCCTCGAGTAGGTAAATGATAAAAGAAATAATTTATGAAGTGTGAATGCTAGCAAAGTGCACACGTTTGATCAATGATAATTTCAATCACTTTTCCTAGCATCATAACAACAACTATTTCTCATAAAACTTATCATGATAAAGTAGCAATTGAAAATGGAATATTTGTTGTGGAAAGCTACCTATCATATTCATCACATATTCTTTTCTTTTGTAGTATGGGCATTTGGACTTTTATCTGGTTCAAAGCAATAGTCCAGTTTTCACATGAAGATTTCAATACTCAATAATATCAATAAGCAACCATGTCTTTCAAAATATTACCACTAAAGAAAGTTATCCCTAGCCCATCTTGCTCAATCATTGATCCATTCGTGAGACACACTCGCATATTAGCTACACCCAATGCTCAAGTACGATCATAGTGCCCCTAGTTGGTGCTTTATAAGAGAAGATGGAGACTCAAATTAAAAATAAAAATTGCATAAAGTAAAAGAAAGGCCCTTCGCGGAGGGAAGTAGGGATTTGTAGAGGTGCCAGAGCTCAAAGAGAAAATTGAGAGATAAAAACAATTTGGGAGGCATACTTTTCCCACCAACGAAAATGACTTAGAGCTCCCAACACTTTCCTTTCCAGATATATCATAGGCGGTTCCCAAACAGAAAATAAAGTTTATTCCTTTTTCTACCATACTTTCACTTTCCATGACTAATTGTATCCACGGGTGCCCTCCATACCAGCACTTTCCAAGGAATTTATTATTTGACAAAATAAAGTAAATTCGTTTTTCATTTCGGGACTGGGCATCCCTAATACCTTTGCCTTACTCTCGTGCAATGACAAGTGAATAATCACTCATCATGAGAATAACACATATAGCATGGAGAATATTGGCCACCCCTCACCACCATCTAGAGTGGTACGAGCACACAAAAGAGAAATTTATTTTGAAAACTAGAGATGGCACATAAAAATTTACTTAGAACGTCAAAACAATACCGCATATAGGTAGGTATTGAAGGAAATATCCCCTAGAGGCAATAATAAAGTTGTTATTTATATTTCCTTATATCATGATAAATTTTTATTATTCATGCTAGAATTGTATTAACCGGAAACATAGTACATGTGTGAATACATAGACAAACAGAGTGTCCCTAGTATGCCTCTACTTGACTAGCTCGTTAATCAAAGATGGTTAAGTTTCCTAGCCATAGACATGTGTTGTCATTTGATCAACGGGATCACATCATTAGAGAATGATGTGAGGGACAAGACCCATCCGTTAGCTTAGCACTATGATCGTTTAGTTTATTGCTATTGCTTTCTTCATAACTTATACATGTTCCTATGTATGCAACTCCCAAATGCCGGAGGAACACTTAGTGTGCTATCACACGTCACAACGTAACTGGGTGATTATAAAGATGCTCTACAGGTGTCTCCGATGGTGTTTGTTGGGTTGTCATAGATCGAGATTAGGATTTGTCACTCCGTGTATCAGAGAGGTATCTCTGGGCCCTCTCGGTAATGCACATCACTATAAGCCTTGCAAGCACTGTGACTAATGAGTTAGTTGCAGGATGACGCATTACAGAACGAGTAAAGAGACTTGCCGATAATGAGAATGAACTAGTTATGATGATACTGACGATCGAATCTCAGGCAAGTAACATACCGATGACAAAGGGAATGACGTATGTTGTTATGCGGTTTGACCGACAAAGATCTTCATAGAATATGTAGGAGCCAATATGAGCATGCAGGTTCCACTATTGGTTATTGACCGGAGATGTGTCTCAGTCATGTCTATATAGTTCTCGAACCCGTAGGGTCCGCATGATTAACGTTCGATGACGATTTGTATTATGAGTTATGTGATTTGATGTACCGAAGGTTGTTCAGAGTCCCAGATGAGATCACGGACACAACGAGGAGTCTCTAAATGGTCGAGACATAAATATTGATATATTGGACCATGTTATTCAGACACCGGAAGTGTTCCGGATAGTTTCGGATAAAACCGGAGTGCCGGAAGGGTTACCGAAACCCCCGAGGAAGTAATGGGCCTTAGTGGAGAGAGAGGGCAGCAACCAGGAGGTGGCGCGTGCCCCCCCCCCAAGGGGAGTCCGAATAGGACTAGGGGAGGGGGCGCGGCCCCTCTTTCCCTCTCCCTCTCCCTCTCTTAATTTTTATCCTACTTGGACTAGGAAAGGAGGGAGCCGATTCCTACTTGGAGTAGGACTCCCCCCTTGGGCACGCCCCTAGGGCCGGCCGGCCTCCTCCTCCCCTCCTTTGTATACGGGGGAGGGGTCACCCCATAGACACACAAGTTGATCTTTAGCCATGTGCGGTGCCCCCCTCCACAGTTTTACACCTCGGTCATATTGTCGTAGTGCTTAGGTGAAGCCCTGCGTCGGTAATTCATCATCACTGTCACCACGCCGTTGTCCTGACGGAACTCTCCCTCGGCCTCAACTGGATCAAGAGTTCGAGGGACGTCACCGAGATGAACGTGTGCAGATCGCGGAGGTTCCATACATTCGGTACTTGGATCGGTTGTATCGCGAAGACGTTCGAATACATCAACCGCGTTACTAAACGCTTCCGCTTTCGGTCTACGAGGGTACGTAGACATACTCTCCCCCTCTCGTTGCTATGCATCTCTGATACGTCTCCAACATATCTATAATTTTTTATTGTTCCATGCTATTATATTATCTGTTTTGGATGTTAATGGGCTTATTTATACACTTTTATATTATTTTTGGGACTAACCTTCTAACCCAAGGCCCAATGCAAATTGCTGTTTTTTGCCTATTTCAGTGTTTCGCAGAAAAGGAATATCAAACAGAATCCAAACGGAATAAAACCTTCGGGAGAGTTATTTTTGGAACAAACGTGATCCAAGGGACTTGGAGTGGACGTCAAGCAACCAATGAGGAGGCCACGAGGTAGGGGGGCGCGCCTACCCCCCTTGGCGCGCCCTCCACCCTCGTGGGCCCCTCGTGGCTCCACCGACCTACTTATTCCTCCTATATATTTTCACATACCCCTGATACGTCTCCAACGTATCTACTTTTCCAAACACTTTTGCCCTTCTTTTGGACTCTAACTTGTATGATTTGAATGGAACTAACCCGGACTAACGCTATTTTCAGCAGAATTGCCATGATGTTGTTTTATGTGCAGAAAACAGAAGTTCTCAGAATGACCTGAAACTCCATGGGATATCTTACGATAAATAATAAAAAATCCTCGCCAAAGATGAAGACCAGGGGGCCCACACCCTTCTAACGATGGTGGGGGGCGCCCCCCTAGGGCGCGCCCCCTACCTCCTGGCCCCCCTGGAGACCCCCCGACTCCAACTTCAACTCTATATAACTGCTTTCGGGGAGAAAAAAATAAAGGAGAAGAAATCATCGTGTTTTACGATACGGAGCCGCCGTCAAGCCCTAGAACCTCTCGGGAGGGCTGATCTAGAGTCCGTTCGGGGCTCCGGAGAGGGGGATTCGTCGCCGTCGTCATCATCAACCATCCTCCATCACCAATTTCATGATGCTCACCGCCGTTCGTGAGTAATTCCATCGTAGGCTTGCTGGACGGTGATGGGTTGGATGAGATTCACCATGTAATCGAGTTAGTTTTGTTGGGGTTTGATCCCTAGTATCCACTATGTTCCGAGATTGATGTTGCTATGACTTTGCTATGCTTAATGCTTGTCACTAGGGCCCGAGTGCCATGATTTCATATCTGAACCTATTATGTTTTGATCAATATATGAGAGTTCTAGATCCTATGTTGCAAGTCTATAGTCACCTATTATGTGTTATGATCCGTTAACCCCGAAGTGACAATAATTGGGATACTTACCGGTGATGACCGTAGTTTGAGGAGTTCATGTATTCACTATGTGCTAATGCTTTGTTCCGGTTCTCTATTAAAAGGAGTCCTTAATATCCCTTAGTTTCCGTTAGGACCCCGCTGCCACGGGAGGGTAGGACAAAAGATGTCATGCAAGTTCTTTTCCATAAGCACGTATGACTATATTCGGAATACATGCCTACATTACATTGACGAATTGGAGCTAGTTCTGTGTCACCCTATGTTATGACTGTTACATGATGAACCGCACTCGGCATAATTATCCATCATTGATCCAATGCCTACGAGCTTTCCCATATACTGGTTTACGCTTATTTACTTTCCCGTTGCTATTGTTGCAATCACTACAAAATACCAAAAATATCACTTTGCTTTCATTACTCTTTTGTTACCGTTACCATCACTATCATATTACTTTGCTACTAAACACTTTGCTGCAGATACTAAGTTTCCAGGTGTGGTTGAATTGACAACTTAGCTGCTAATACTTGATAATATTCTCTGGCTCCCCTTGTGTCGAATCGATAAATTTGGGTTGAATACTCTATCCTCGAAAGCTGTTGCGATCCCCTATACTTGTGGGTTATCAAGACTAATTTCTAGCGTCGTTGCCAGGGAGCATAGCTCTATTCTTTGAGTCACTTGGGATTTATATCTGCTGGACACTATGAAGAACTTGAGAGATCAAAAAACCAAGATCTATCCCTTAACTACGAGGGGAGGTAAGGAACTGCCATCTAGCTCTGCACTTGATTCACCTTCTGTTATGAGTAAGCTTGCGACACCTAAACCTACTTCTGCTATTCGTTCTGATATGTCGCATGTTATTGATGATGGTACTTCTGCTATACATGATACTTATGATGAAACTACCTCTATGCCTGATACTACTATGCCACTTAGTGATTTTCTAGAGGAACGACTTGCTAGGGCTAGAGAGATTGAAAATATTGAATCTAATTATGAAGATGAAAGTGATGATGAAGAATCACTTGTTATTCCTGAGGGTTATTTATTTGATCAAGATGCTTCTTTAGCTATTTTAGCCTGCAAAGATAGATATGAATTCAAAAGGTTATTAGCTAAATGGAATAAGAAATCTCCAAATGCTAGGATGAGACCTGGCCCTGCTTTTGCTACTTCACCTATCTGTGTTGCTGATAAGGATTATGAATTCTCTGTTGATCCCGATATAATTACTTTGGTTGAATCTGATCCTTTTCTTGGCTATGAATCTGAAACTGTTGTAGCACATCTTACTAAATTAAATGATATAGCCACCCCGTTCACTAATGATGAGAGATCTTGCTACTTTTATATCCTTAAAATATTTCTATTCTCATTAAAGGGTGATGCTAAGATATGGTTTAATTCTCTTGATCCTGGTTGTGTGCGTAGTCCCCAGGATATGATTTATTACTTCTCTGCTAAATATTTCCCTGCTCATAAGAAACTAGCTGCTTTAAAGGAAATATACAACTTTGTGCAAATTAAAGAAGAGAGTCTCCCACTAGCTTGGGGGAGGCTTCTCAAGTTACTTAATGCTTTTCCTGATCATCCTCTTAAGAAAAATGAAATACTTGATATCTTTTATAATGGACTAAGCGATGCTTCCAGAGATTACCTGGATAGTTGTGCTGGTTCTCTTTTCAGGGAAAGAACACCAGATGAAGCTGAAATCTTATTGAACAATATGTTGACAAATGAAAATAATTGGGCACCTACTATGCCAGCTCCTGAGCCAGCTCCTGCTCCAATTAATGATCATATTCCTAAACCAACTCCGAAGAAGAGAGGTATTCTATTTCTCAGTTCTGAAGATATGCAAGAGGCAAAGAAATCTATGAAAGAAAAAGGTATTAAAGCTGAAAATGTTAAGAATTTACCTCCTATTGAAGAAATACATGGTCTCAATTTACCGCCTGATGAAGAAATATATGATCTTAATCCTTTATTTATTGAAGAACCTCCAGACCTCGATAACCCGACACAGGTAGTAAATGTAAATTCTCTCTATAGGTATGATAAAGCTGAAATCCACAACAATCAAAGAATCAACGTTATGATAAGAAAGACTTTGTTGCTAGGAAACATGGTAAAGAAAGAGAGCCTTGGGTTCATAAACCCATGCCTTTTCCTCCCAAACCATCCAAGAAAATGGATGATGAGGATTTTGAGCGCTTTGCTGAAATGATAGACCTATCTTTTTACGTATGTGATTAACTGATATACTCAAAACCAATCCTTATGCTAAGTACATGAAAGATATTGTTACAAATAAAAGAAAGATACCGGAAGCTGAAATTTCCACCATGCTTGCTAATTATACTTTTAAGGGTGGAATACCAAAGAAACTTGGAGATCCAGGAGTACCTACTATACCATGGTCCATTAAAAGAAACTATGTTAAAATTGCTTTATGTGATCTCGGAGCCGGTGTTAGTGTTATGCCTCTCTCTTTATATCGTAGACTTGATTTGATAAGTTGACACCTACTGAAATATCTTTGCAAATGGCTGATAAATCAACTTCTATACCTGTCGGTATTTGTGAGGATGTGCCTGTTGTGGTAGCAAACGTTACTATTTTAACGGACTTTGTTATTCTTGATATTCCCGAGGACGATAGTATGTCTATTATTCTTGGAAGAACTTTTCTTAATAATGCAGGGGCTGTTATTGATTGCAATAAAGGCAATGTCACTTTTCATGTTAATGGTAATGAGCATACGGTACACTTTCCGAGAAAACAACCTCAAGTTCATAGTATCAATTCTATCGGAAAAATTCCATCGATTATATTTGGAGGTTTTGAATTTCCTCTTCCTACTGCCAAGAAGAAATATGATATACTTATTATTGGGGATGTGCATATCCCCGTTGAGGTAACCTAGTGTTATTCGAAATTTCTCCGGTTTCATGTTAATCGGAATGAGTTTGTTAACAAGACTTGATCAACCTTGTTAGTGGATTCCTTTTGACGAGCATGAGATGGATGAAACTAGAAGCATAACCTTTTCTACCCTCTTTTTACTTTCTGTTATTTATATTAAATAAAGTAAAAATAAATAATTCTCTGTCTGTTATCTGATTATCCGTGCAATATAAAAATACCTCAAAAATAAAAGTTCTTCAAATGCCCTGAAAATTAAATATAATTTTTTATAGAATATTTGAGGATTTATGGAACAAAGAACACACCAGGGGGGCCAACCACCTTGCCACGAGGGTGGAGGGCACACCCACCCCCCTAGGGCGCGCCCCTGCCTCATGGGCCCACGATGGCCCTCCTCCACTTATTCCTGCACCCATCCTCTTCTTCTTCCTCCCCCAAACACGAAAAACCAACTCAAGCATGGGTTCCAGCCCTCTTTGCTGCCATTTTCGATCTCCTTGCTCAAAGCACCTCTCACAAAACTGCTTGGGGAGATTGTTCCTTGGTATGTGACTCCTCCATTGGTCCAATTAGTTTTTGTTCTAGTGCTTTATTCATTGAAAATTTTTGCTGCTTAGGTGACCCTGTTCTTGAGCTTGCATGTCAAATTTATATGGTCAAAAGTAGTTTTGATGCATGATATAGGCTCTAGGAACTTGTAGGAGTAGTTGCTATCAATATTATTGAGTTTGGTTTACTTCTATTGTGAAGTTACTAAAAATTTCAGAATTTTTCAGAAAATTATGAGGAGATTATTGAGGGGCTCATCGAGCCAAAGCCCGAAGGAAAAGGCACCGAAGCCTAAGTATAATTTGCCACGCACCGCGGAGGTTCGGGCGTGTGAATGGCCTTCTGAGGATTTCTTGAGAGCAGCCGTGATTTATGAAGATTTTCATGAGTTAGCTCATAATGCAGGCCTCACCGCTTTCCTCCACGACCAATGCGATCAGTAGCTCTTGCTCACAAATACCTTTGTGCAAAACTTTCATTTTCATTCTAGGAACTCACCACCTACGGTGGAGTTTCATTTATATGATGAGCATAAGGAGATTTCACTTTATGATTTCTGTCGGATTTGTTTAGTCCCTTTTGGGGGCAAGACAGAAGAACCACATCATGATGATGTGGAGGGATTTATTAATACTATCACTGTAGGGGAAACTAGGAAGGTTTCCGATGCACGAATCACTAGCATACATTTTCCTGTCTTACATTACTTTGCATTATTTTCTAGTCGTTGCTTAATTGGCCGCGGAAACTGTGGAAACCTTAGTATCCCTGATATTATTATTTTTCTCCAAGGTTTATACAGTGATAACACTTTTAGTATGGGCGGCATTATTGCTAGACGGTTAAGTATGAACCGTACTAAGGGTCCCATGTTTGGAGGCATCTATGCTACACGCCTAGCTGCACATTTTAACATTCCTATTAGGCATGCTGAGAAGGAAGAAAAAGTGCTACCTCGTGTTTATTTAGATTATAAAAGTATGGTGGCACATGATTTTATTGTTAAGAATAGGGCAGGAGAGCTTAAATATCAATTGTTCTTTAATAAACATCATCCTGAGACAATTACCTTGCCTGCTCCTGCTTTGTTAGATTTGACTGTAGGCAAGTACCTTGTTCCATTGACGGCTATCCACGCCTACTGGAACCCTGCACCAGCCGAGGAGCCAGAACCAGAACCACAATTTGATCCTTCACGACAATCTAACTATCAGTGGGATCCGGAGATGATTGCCAACCAGTGGCAATCGGAGCCTTCTTCTTCCTCATCGCAGTACGACCCCAACAACTATTATTATGGATATCAGCCAGGCCAGTCGTGGCCATAGACCAACTTAGGCCAAAAGCCTAAGCTTGGGGGAGTATGTATTTCTTACATTCATGATCACACACACTCATTGCTAGATGTCGGTGCTCATACTTTTTCATTGTATCATCCATGCTAGTTTATTTTATTTTATGCTTTCTTCTTGTGTGTTTGATAAACCTGAAGAAAAACCAAAAAAATTAGTTGTAGCTTTTAATTAATTTACTTTCCATGCTTGTAGTAGTAATTAATAAGAAAACCCAAAAATATTTCTCGTTCTTCTTTTATTTCTTTGTAAATAGTTTTCCCGTGTAAATAGTTTTATTTCTTTTCTTTTCTTTGGGGTCAGTAGGAGAAGACCATGATTAAATTGTTGAAGTTGCTCTTATATGCATTATTGTTTATCTGACAAAAGAGCCCATATTGCCTTGTCTTCTCCTGTTTATTGAATGCTCGCAGATTCCAGCTTAGTCCAATGCACGTGCACTCTTATTATTATTCACATCGTTCGGTCGTGCAAGTGAAAGGAAATTATGATGATATATGATGGACTGACTGAGATGAGAAAAGCTGGTATGAACTCGACCTCTTTTGTTTTTTGTAAATATGATGAGTTCATCGGTCTTGATTCAGCTTGTTATGAATAAACATGTTTGCAATGACAATTAGAGATCATAGTTGCTTGTGCCATGCTTGATTAGCTATGAGTTATAATGGTTTACCTTGCGTGCCAACATGCTATTAAAATGGTTATGATGTGGTATGATAGGGTGGTATCCTCCTCTGAATGATTTAAGTGACTTGACTTGGCACATGTTCACGCATGTAGTTGAAACAAATCAACATATCCTTCACGATATTTATGTTCATGGTGGATTATATCCTACTCATGATTGCATTCAATGTTTATTAATTTTAATGCATGTACATGGCTGTTGTCGCTCGCTAGTTGGTCGCTTCCCAGTCTTTTGCTAGCCTTCACCTGTACTAAGCGGGAATACTGCTTGTGCATCCAAACTCCTTAAACCCTAAAGTTATTCCAGATGAGTCCACTATACCTTCCTATATGCGGTATCTACCTGCCGTTCCAAGTAAATTTATATGTGCCAAACTCTAAACCTTCAAATAATCATCCTGTTTTGTATGCTCGAATAGCTCATGTATCAACTAGGGCTGTCCGTATCTTCCATGTTAGGCGGGTTATTCTCAAGAGGAGTGGACTCTGCTCCTCACTCACGAGATAAAGGGCTGGTCACTGGGATGCCCAGTCCCATGCTTTATGCAAACTAAATCAAAATAATTGCAAACAAAACTCCCCCTGGGACCTGATGTATGTTGGAGGCACTCGTTGTTTCGAGCAAGCCATGGATTGATGTTTGTTGGTGGAGGGAGAGTATAAACTTTACCATTCTGTTTGGGAACCGCCTATAATGTGTGTAGCATGGAAGATATTGCCATCTCTTGGTTGTTATGTTGACAATGAAAGTATACCGCTCAAAATATTATTTACCTCTATTTCAAAACCGAGCTTTGGCACCTCTACAAATCCCTGCTTTCGTCTGTGAAGGGCCTATCTATTTACTTTTATGTTGAGTCATCACCCTCTTATTAAAAAGCATCAGTTGGAGAGCACTGCTGTCATTTGCATTCATTACTGTTAATTTATATTGGGTGTGACTATGATTGGATATCTTTTACCATGAATTACAATGTCTAGTCAGTCCTTGATGTTTAAAGGTGCTCTGCATTTATGTTTTGCGGTCTCAGAAAGGGCTAGCGAGATACCATCTTGTTATATCATATTATGATTGTTTTGAGAAAGTGTTGTCATCCGAGATTTATTATTATGGCTCGCTAGTTGATTATGCTATTGATATGAGTAAACATGAGATCTGAGAATTATTGCAAATATGGTAAGTTATAATCTTTGCTGAAAACTTGAATGCTAGCTTGAAATATTTATAACAACAAGAGCAAACAGAGTTTGTAAAAGTTTTTCTTTATTTCTTTCAGTTTGTCAACTGAATTGCTTGAGGACAAGCAAGGGTTTAAGCTTGGGGGAGTTGATACGTCTCCAACGTATCTACTTTTCCAAACACTTTTGCCCTTGTTTTGGACTCTAACTTGTATGATTTGAATGGAACTAACCTGGACTGACGTTGTTTTCAGCAGAATTGCCATGATGTTGTTTTATGTGCAGAAAACAAAAGTTCTCGGAATGACCTGAAACTCCATGGGATATCTTACAATAAATAATAAAAAATCCTCGCCAAAGATGAAGACCAGGGGGCCCACACCCTTCTCATGAGGGTGGGGGGCGCCCCCCTAGGGCGCGCCCCCCTACCTCGTGGGCCCCCTGGAGACCCCCCGACTCCAACTCCAACTCTATATAACTAATTTAGGGGAGAAAAAAATAAAGGAGAAGAAATCATCGCGTTTTACGATACGGGGCCGCCGCCAATCCCTAAAACCTCTCGGGAGGGCTAATCTGGAGTCCGTTCGGGGCTCCGAAGAGGGGGATTCGTCCCCGTCGTCATCATCAACCATCATCCATCACCAATTTCATGATGCTCACCGCCGTTTGTGAGTAATCCCATCGTAGGCTTGCTGGACGGTGATGGGTTGGATGAGATTCACCATGTAATCGAGTTAGTTTTGTTAGGGTTTGATCCCTAGTATCCACTATGTTCTGAGATTGATGTTCCTATGACTTTGCTATGCTTAATGCTTGTCACTAGGGCCCGAGTGCCATGATTTTAGATCTGAACCTATTATGTTTTCATCAATATATGAGAGTTCTAGATCCTATGTTGCAAGTCTATAGTCACCTATTATGTGTTATGATCCGTTAACCCCGAAGTGACAATAATCGGGATACTTACCGGTGATGACCGTAGTTTGAGGAGTTCATGTATTCACTATGTGCTAATGCTTTGTTCCGGTTCTCTATTAAAAGGAGGCCTTAATATCCCTTAGTTTCCGTTAGGACCCCGCTGCCACGGGAGGGTAGGACAAAAGATGTCATGCAAGTTCTTTTCCATAAGCACGTATGACTATATTCGGAATACATGCCTATATTACATTGACGAATTGGAGCTAGTTCTGTGTCACCCTATGTTATGACTGTTACATGATGAACCGCATCCGGCATAATTATCTATCATTGATCCAATGCCTACGAGCTTTCCATATACTGGTTTATGCTTATTTACTTTCCCGTTGCTATTGTTACAATCACTACAAAATACCAAAAATATCACTTTGCTTTCATTACTCTTTTGTTACCATTACCATCACTATCATATTACTTTGCTACTAAACACTTTGCTGCAGATACTAAGTTTCCAGGTGTGGTTGAATTGACAACTCAGCTGCTAATACTTGAGAATATTCTTTGGCTCCCCTTGTGTCGAATCAATAAATTTGGGTTGAATACTCTACCCTCAAAAGCTGTTGCGATCCCCTATACTTGTGGGTTATCAACCCCAAAAACATCTAGGAGCACCACGAAACCCTATTTCCACCGTCACAACCTTCTGTACCCAAGAGATCCCATCTTGGGGCCTTTTCCAGAGCTCCACCGGAGGGGGAATCGATCACGGAGGGCCTCTACATCAACTCCATGGCCCCTCCGATGATGTGTGAGTAGTTGATACGTCTCCAACGTATCTATAATTTTTGATTGTCCCATGCTATATTATATTCTGTTTTGGACATTATTGGGCTTTATTATACACTTTTATATTATTTTTGGGACTAACCTATTAACCGGAGGCCCAGCCCAGAATTGCTGTTTTTTTGCCTATTTTAGGGTTTCGCATAAAAAGAATATCAAACGGATTCCAAACGGAATGAAACCTTCGGGAACATGATTCTTGGAACGAACATGATCCAGAGGACTTGGACCCTATGTCAAGACATCAACTAGGAGATCACGATGTAGGGGGCGCGCCTACCCCCCTGGGCGCACCCTCCACCCTTGTGGGCCCCCTGTTGCTCCACCGACATACTCCTTCCTCCTATATATACCTATGTACCCCCAAACTACCTGATATGGAGGCAAAACCCTAATTCCACCGTCGTAACTTTCTGTATCCATGAGATCCCATCTTGGGGCCTGTTCCGGAGCTCCGCCGGAGGGGGCATCGATCACGGAGGGCTTCTACATCAACACCATAGCCCTTCCGATGAAGTGTGAGTAGTTTACCTCAGACCTACGGGTCCATAGTTATTAGCTAGATGGCTTCTTCTCTCTTTTTGGATCTCAATACAAAGTTCTCCCCCTCTCTTGTGGAGATCTATTCGATGTAATCTTCTTTTCCGGTGTGTTTGTTGAGACCTATGAATTGTGGGTTTATGGTCAAGTTTATCTATGAACAATATTTTAATCCTCTCTGAATTCTTCTATGTATGATTGGTTATCTTTGCAAGTATCTTCGAATTATCAGTTTGGTTTGGCCTACTAGATTGATCTTTCTTGCAATGGGAGAAGTGCTTAGCTTTGGGTTCAATCTTGCGGTGTCCTTTCCCAGTGACAGTAGGGGCAGCAAGGCACGTATTGTATTGTTGCCATCGAGGATAACAAGATGGTGTTTATTTCATATGGCATCAGATTATTCCGCTACATCATGTCATCTTGCTTAAAGCGTTACTCTGTTCTCTTGAACTTAATACTCTAGATGCATGCTAGATATCGGTTGATGTGTGGAGTAATAGTAGTAGATGCAGGCAGGAGTCGGTCTACTTGTCTCAGACGTGATGCCTATATACATGATCATACCTAGATATTCTCATAACTATGCTCAATTCTGTCAATTGCTCAACAGTAATTTGTTTACCCGCCGTGAATACTTATGCTCTCGAGAGAAGCCACTAGTGAAACCTATGGCCCCCGGGTCTATCTTCCATCATATTAATCTTCTAATACTTAGTTATTTCCTTTTCCTTTTATTTTACTTTGCATATTTATCATAAAAATACCAAAAATATTATCTTATCATATCTATCAGATCTCACTCTCGTAAGTGATCGTGTAGGGATTGACAACCCCTTATTGCGTTGGTTGCGAGGATTTATTTGTTTGTGTAGGTACGAGGGACTCGTGCGTGGCCTCCTACTAGATTGATACCTTGGTTCTCAAAAACTGAGGGAAATACTTACGCTACTCTGCTGCATCACCCTTTCCTCTTCAAGGGAAAACCAACGCAAGTGCTCAAGAGGTAGCAAGAAGGATTTCTGGCGCCGTTGTCGGGGAGGTCTACGCAAAAGTCAACATACCAAATACCCATCACAACCCTTATCTCCCGCATTACATTATTTGCCATTTGCCTCTCGTTTTCCTCTCCCCCACTTCACCCTTGCCGTGTTATTCGCCCTCTCTCTCTCTCTCTCTCTATCCTCTCTCTCTTTCTCTATTTGCCTCTTTTTGCCCGTTCCTCATTTGCTTGTGTGTTGGATTGCTTGCTTGTCACGATGGCTCAAGATAACACTAAATTGTGTGACTTTACCAATACCAACAATAATGATTTTATTAGCACTCCGATTGCTCCTCTTACTGATGTTGAATCTTGTGAAATTAATGCTGCCTTGCTGAATCTTGTCATGAAAGATCCGTTTTCCGGCCTTCCTAGTGAAGATGCCGCTACCCATCTAAATAGCTTCGTTGATTTGTGTGATATGCAAAAGAAGAAAGATGTGGATAATGATATTGTTAAATTGAAGCTATTTCCTTTTTTGCTTAGAGATCGTGCTAAAGCTTGGTTTTCGTCTTTGCCTAAAAATAGTATTGATTCGTGGAATAAGTGCAAAGATGCTTTTATCTCTAAGTATTTTCCTCCCGCTAAGATCATGTCTCTTAGAAACGATATTATGAATTTTAAGCAACTTGATCATGAACATGTTGCACAAGCTTGGGAGAGGATGAAATTAATGATACGTAATTTCCCAACACATGGTTTGAATTTGTGGATGATTATACAAAAATTTTATGCCGGATTGAATTTTGCTTCCAGAAATCTTTTAGATTTGGCTGCGGGAGGCACTTTTATGGAAATCACTTTAGGAGAAGCTACTGAACTCCTAGATAATATTATGGTTAATTATTCTCAATGGCACACTGAAAGATCTACTAATAAGAAAGTGCATGCGATAGAAGAAATTAATGTTTTGAGTGGAAAGATGGATGAACTTATGAAATTATTTGCTAATAAAAGTGTTTCTTCCGATCCTAATGATATGCCTTTGTCTACTTTGATTGAGAATAATAATGAATCTATGGATGTGAATTTTGTTGGTAGGAACAATTTTGGTAACAACGCATATAGAGGAAACTTTAACCCTAGGCTGTATCCTAGTAATTCCTCTAATAATTATGGTAATTCCTACAACAATTCTTATGGAAATTATAATAAGATGCCCTCTGATTTTTAATCTAATATTAAAGAATTTATTACTTTGCAAAAGAATTTCAATGCTTTGACTGAAGAAAAAATGCTTAAGATTGATGAGTTGGCTAGGAACGTTGATAGAATTTCTCTTGATGTTGATTCTTTGAAACTTAGATCTATTCCACCTAAGCATGATGTCAATGAGTCTCTCAAATCCATGAGAATTTCCATTGATGAGTGCAAAGAAAGAACCGCTAGGATGCGTGCTAAGAAAGATTGCTTTATAAAAGCGCGTTCCTCTAGTTTCCATGATAATAAAGATGAAGATCTAAAAGTTATTGATGTGTCCCCTATTAAATCTTTGTTTTGCAATATGAATCTTGATAACAATGGGACTGAATATGATCCACCTTTACCTAGACGGCGTTCCAAAAATTCGGAGTCTTTAGATCTTGATGTTAAAATTGTTAAAAGTGGGATTGAAGAAGTCAAAAATTTAAATATTGATGAACCCACCATTTTGGATTTCAAGGAATTTAATTATGACAATTGCTCTTTGATAGATTGTATTTCCTTGTTGCAATCCGTGCTAAATTCTCCTCATGCTTATAGTCAAAATAAATCTTTTACTAAACATATCGTTAATGCTTTGATGCAATCTTATGAAGAAAAACTTGAGTTGGAAGTTTCTATCCCTAGAAAACTATATGATGAGTGGGAACCTACTATTAAAATTAAAATTAAAGATCATGAATGCTATGCTTTGTGTGATTTGGGTGCTAGTGTTTCCACGATTCCAAAGACTTTGTGTGATTTGTTAGGTTTCCGTGATTTTGATGATTGCTCTTTAAACTTGCACCTTGTGGATTCCACTATTAAGAAACCTATGGGAAGAATTAATGATGTTCTTATTGTTGCAAATAGGAATTATGTGCCCGTAGATTTTATTGTTCTTGACATAGATTGCAATCCTTCATGTCCAATTATTCTTGGTAGACCTTTCCTTAGAACGATTGGTGCAATTATTGATATGAAGGAAGGAAATATTATATTCCAATTTCCGTTAAGGAAAGGCATGGAACACTTTCCTATAAAGAAAATTAAATTATCTTATGAATATATTATGAGAGCCACTTATGGATTGCCTACCAAAGATGGCAACACCTAGATTTATCCCTTCTTTTTATGCCTAGCTAGGGGCGTTAAACGATAGCGCTTGTTGGGAGGCAACCCAATTTTATTTTTATTCCTTGCTTTTTGCTCCTGCTTAGTAATAAATAATTTATCTAGCCTCTGTTTTGGTTGTGTTTTTGGTGTTTAATTAGTGTTTGTGCCAAGTAGAACCGTTGGGAAGACTTGGGGAAAGTCTTGTTAATCTTGCTGTAAAAAACAGAAACTTTAGCGCTCACGAGAACTGCTGCCATTTTTATTTGGAAAGTGATGTTTAGTTAATTCTTTTCGAAGATGATTAATAGATAAATTCCTCACGTCCAGCAATTTATTTTAGAATTTTTTGGGTTCCAGATCTTGCGTTAGCTACAGATTACTACAGACTGTTCTGTTTTTAACAGATTCTGTTTTTCGTGTGTTGTTTGCTTATTTTGATGAATCTATGGCTAGTAAAATAGTTTATAAACCATAGAGAAGTTTGAATACAGTAGGTTTAACACCAATATAAATAAATAATGAGTTCATTACAGTACCTTGAAGTGGTGTTTTGTTTTCTTTCGCTAACGGAGCTCACGAGATTTTCTACTTTAAGTTTTGTGTTGTGAAGTTTTCAAGTTTTGGGTAAAGATTTGATGGATTATGGAAAAAGGAGTGGCAAGAGCCTAAGCTTGGGGATGCCCATGGAACCCCCAAGATAATCTAAGGACACCTAAAAGCCAAAGCTTGGGGATGCCCTGGAAGGCATCCCCTCTTTCATCTACTTCTATCGGTAACTTTACTTGGAGCTAAATTTTTATTTACCACATGATATGTGTTTTTCTTGGAGCGTCTTGTATTATTTGAGTATTGTAGCGACCAGACCTCAGTCCAATCTCTATGCTCCGGTGTCATCCCTGGATCAGTAATGCTGACACCACACAGTACTTGAAGGATTTATAGCAGAGTAGCAATCACACACTTATTACATCGAGTGTCTCAAAAGAGAACTTATTACAATAAATATGGCTTAAGGCCATCTAATAACGATAACAGCGGAAGGCTTGGAAGATAAGTGAGTCCATCAACTCCAACGGCATCACTGAGTATAGAACCACGACCTAAAACTCCTTAATCATCGTCTGAAAAGTCTCCAACATTGACGTTATAGCCCGAAAACGGGTCAGCACATGGAATATGCTGGCAATGTAACACATAGAGAGTAATGGAATGAAACAGCTATTCTATATGCATATTTGGCTGGTGGAAAGCTCTATGGTTACAGTTTTGCGTAAAGCCAATTTTTCCCTACTGCAAAGGAATAAATTTATTTAACTATCATGGTGGTTGTTAAACATTGATAATGGTTGACAGCATTCTCAATCCCAATTAAACATCATCATTAAACAAACCCGTCAAAATTAATTTAGAGTAACATGTTGAGATTCACATGATAATCCAGGTACGAGATACTCAAGATGTCCAAAACCGGGGACACGGCTAACCATGATTAGTTTATACACTCTGCAGAAGTTTGCGCACTTTTCCCCACAAGACTCGATCGCCTCTGTTTGGTTTCTCACACTACACGGTGTTTGAGAAACGGATGACCGAGACATAGTCTTTTAGAAGAGCTAGCACCTTACGATGGGTAGACCGTACCACCTACATCCCCTACATCTGCTAGTCTACCACTGTAAGAGTTTGCACGACTTAGTCAACTATGCTAGAGCCCATAATAGCTTGTGGCTACACACGGAAGTTTCTAGCATGAATAATCTCATGACCCCTTTGAGCCTGGGTGGCGGTCCAAAAGAAAACAGGCAATCCTGGAATACCCAGGTGCCTCAATCCACCCAGATGTGTGTTTAGGTTTCCACCTTAAGTAAACCATTAATTAACAAAGCTCACATCTGTCATGGATACACTCACCCAATCCACGTCTACTAGCATAGCATAGCAATAATAAGCAAACATAGAGTAACTCCCAAAGGTTTGATAATAAACAGGTAATAGGTTCTACCTCAACTACTCCCCAAACCCACAATTTAATTAGATCCTAAATCATGCAAGGTGTGAGGATTGATCTAATGCAATAAAACTGGGTAGTAGGAGGTATGATCAAAGTGTTACTTGCCTTGCTGATGATCCGGGAAACCTAGCGATTCGAAGTAACAAGCGGCGCACTCCGGGTACTCTATCGCAAACAAACAAACACACAATAAGTACTCAACTAATGCATAGGTAAAACTCAAATAAGAGATCTAACCAGAAAGTTCAATTTAAGAACTCCGGTTGGCAAAAAGAATCAAATCGAACGAAGCAACGAAAGACAAACGGCAAAAGAAACAGGCTTCGTTTACTATTATGGATCTAAGGCAATTTTTACAGTGGCAAAAACATGTTTAAGTTGGTTAAACGGAAAGAGGGTTTCGAGATGAAACTCCAGGCACTTGAATCGCCTGATTCCGATAAACGAGCGAAAAGATATACTAAAACGAAAATCGGATCAGAAATCTCGATCAGAAAAATCGCGGATTTAATTCGAGAAAAAGAAAAACAACGAACGTTCGTTAAAACGAACGAACGGACGAACGCTCACTATTTAAATAAAACCGGAAAACCGATCTATTTAAAAAACCGAAACTAAAAAAAGAACAAAACCGTCGGAAAACCGAACGGTTTTTCTAAAAAAACGGCGCCAGGATCGAGGTAAACCTCGAGCGGCGGATCCGGCGGCGGCTCCGGCGACGGCGGTGGCGGGCGGTGGCAGCGGGCGGCGGCGGCGCGGGGCGGCGCGGGGCGAAGGCGGCGGCGGCGCGGGGCAGCTAGGGTTTGGGGGGGGGGGGCTTCCGGCTCGGCCTCCTCGGCTTTTAAAGCCGGACGGGCCTTAGTGTCCGGGTCGGACACGGCCCGTAGGTCGGTTGCGCATTTTTTATATATAAATAGTTACGCTCAGAAAAAAAACAAAAGGACTACTAAACGGACTCAAAAAATCCCGAAATAAATTTTCCCCGGCTTCTAAAATCAAGCCGCACATGATGAACATTTATTTGGGGCCTAAATGCAATTTTTGAAAATGCACATTTTCCCCTAAATTCAAATAAAATAGCAAATAAAACCAAATAAAAGCTTATTTGATTTTTTATTAAATCCTCAATATTTCTTTATTTCGGGAAAGTCATTTTATTCCCTCTCTCATAATTTTTATAATAGAAATAATTGAAGATAAAATAAATCAAATCAAATGATCCTATTTTCAAAATTTGAGACAACTCAAATATGAAAATAACGAAATCCCCAACTCTCTCCGAGGGTCCTCAAGTTGCGTGAAATTTGTAGGATCAACCAAAATGCAATAATTATGATATGCAATGATGATCTAGTGTATAACATTCCAAATTGAAAATTTGGGATGTTACAAACCTAGCCCCCTTAAGATGAATCTCGTCCTCGAGATTCGGGTTGGCTAGAAAATAGGTGAGGGTGGTCTTTCAGCAAATCTTCCTCTTGTTCCCAGGTGGCTTCATCCTCCGTGTGGTGGATCCACTGAACCTTGCAAAACTTGATAACCTTGCTGCGGGTGACTCGACTGGCATACTCTAGAATCTTAACTGGTTTCTCCTCATAGGTCAAATCACTATCCAACTGAATCGCTTCCAGTGGTACCGTATCTCTCAGCAGTATGTCAGCCATCTCTGCATGGCACTTCTTCAACCGGGATACATGAAACACGTCATGAACTCCTGATAGTCCTTCGGGTAATTCCAACTTGTAGGCTACTTCTCCCATACGCTCCAAAACTTTGTATGGGCCTACAAAACATGGCGCTAGTTTTCCCTTAACTCCAAAGCGTTTAACTCCTCGAAGTGGAGATACTCGAAGATAAACTCGGTCTCTGACTTTGTAAACTGTCTCCTTGCGTTTAGAATCTGCATAACTCTTCTGCCTGGACTGAGCTACCTTCAGCCTATTGTGAATCAATTTCACTTTCTGTTCAGACTCCTTTATCAGATCCGGTCCAAACAACTGGCGGTCTCCAACTTCATCCCAAGACAATGGGGTCCTGCACCTCCTTCTGTACAAGGCTTCGAAAGGGGCCATCTTCAAACTGGTTTGATAGCTGTTGTTGTAAGAGAACTCTGCATATGGCAAATTCTCATCCCAACTAGATCCATAATCTAGCGCACAAGCTCTTAGCATATCCTCCAAAATCTGATTGACTCTCTCGGTCTGTCCATCTGTCTGCGGGTGGAAAGCTGTGCTAAACTCCATTCTGGTTCCCAAAGTCTCATGCAACTGATTTCAGAACTTTGAGGTAAACTGGGTTCCTCTATCTGATACAATGCTCCTTGGAACTCCATGTAGACATACGATCCTAGTCATGTATATCTTTGCCAACTTTGCACTGGTATAGGTAGCCTTCACTGGAATGAAATGAGCTACCTTTGTCAAACGAACGACTACAACCCATATCGAGTCATAGCCTGAACGTGTTCTGGGCAATCCTGTAATAAAATCCATGCCTAGCTTATCCCACTTCCATTCGGGTATCGGCAATGGTTGTAGCAATCCTGCTGGCTTCTGATGCTCTGCCTTCACTCTATGACATACATCACAAACTGCTACATATTCTGCAATATCCCTCTTCATTCCGGTCCACCAGAAAATATCCTTCAAATCCAAATACATCTTGGTATTTCCTGGGTGAATCGAGTATGGTGAGTCATGGGCCTCTTGCAGAATTAGCTTCCTAATCTCTGGATCATTTGGTACATAGACACGGTCTTCAAACCATAAGGTATCATGCTCATCCTCACGAAATCCCTTAGCTTTTCCTTTGTTCATTTTCTCCTTAATAGAAGCAATTTCCTTGTCAGTCCTTTGAGCTTCTCTGATCTTATCCATCAAAGTAGACTGAATCTCCAATGCTGCTACATAGCCTCTTGGAACTATTTCCAAACATAGCTCTCGAAGATTTTCGGCTAACTCCCCTGGTAAATCTCCTGTCATTAGGGTGTTGACATGGCTCTTACGGCTTAATGCGTCAGCTACTACGTTAGCCTTTCCGGGGTGATAATGCAATTTCATATCATAATCCTTGATGAGCTCCAACCATCTCCTTTGTCTGAGGTTCAACTCCTTCTGTGTGAAAATATACTTCGAACTCTTGTGATCCGTGTACACCTCGCAATGGTTTCCAATCAGAAAATGTCTCCAAGTCTTCAATGCATGCACTACGGCTGCTAACTCCAAATCATGTGTAGCATAATTCAACTCATGAGGCTTAAGCTGTCGTGAGGCATATGAAACAACTCTACCTTCCTGCATAAGCACTGCTCCAAGTCCTCGATGTGAAGCGTCGCAATACACTTCATAATCCTTGGTCTGATCCGGTAAAATCAACACGGGTGAGGTAACCAAATGTTTCTTCAACTCCTGAAAACTAGCCTCACATTCCTCCATCCATATGAACTTGGTATCCTTCTTCAACAACTCCGTCATAGGCTTCGCAATCTTTGAGAAATTCTCAATAAACCTCCGGTAGTATCCTGCGAGTCCAAGAAAACTCCGGATCTCTCCCACGGTGGTTGGTGCTTCCCACTTGGTCACGGTATCAACTTTAGTGGGATCTACTGCTATACCTTCTCCGGATATAACGTGTCCGAGAAATCCAACTTCCTTCAACCAAAACTCACATTTGCTAAACTTGGCATATAATTGATGTTCTCTGAGCTTTCCAAGAACCAAACGCAAATGTTCCTTATGCTCCTCTTCATTCTTCGAGTAAACCAGGATATCATCAATGAACACTATGATGAAGTTATCCAAGAACTCCATAAACACTTTGTTCATCATGTTCATAAAATATGCAGGTGCGTTAGTCAGACCAAATGACATAAGGGTATACTCGTACAACCCATACCTGGTGGTAAAAGCCGTCTTGGGTATATCTTGTTCCCGAATCTTCAACTGGTGGTATCCTGATCGCAGATCGATCTTGGAAAATACCTTAGCTCCTTGCAATCGATCAAACAGATCATTGATCATCGGTAGTGGGTACTTGTTCTTGATGGTTACTTCATTCAATCCTCGATAATTGACAACCATCCTTAACGATCCATCATTCTTCTCTACTAGAAGTACTGGCGATCCCCAAGGCGATGAACTTGGGCAAATATATCCTTTATCCAGTAACTCCTTAATCTGCTTCTTAATTTCCACCAAATCCTTTGCAGGCATCCTATATGGTCTCTTTGATATTGGCCCTGTGCCTGGCAAAAGCTCAATCAAAAACTCAATATCTCTATCCGGTGGCATGCCTGGCAACTCTTCTGGAAATACTTCGGGGAAATCCTTCACTACTGGTACTTCCTCCTGCACTACTCAGGTTAAACAATTTACTTGAGTCCTCTTTGGCACATGTCGGGATACATACTTGATCCTTCTCCCTTCTGGGGTGGTAAGTCAAATTGACTTACTGGAACATTCAATATTCCCTTCATACTTTGACAACCAATCCATGCCTAATATCACATCCAATCCTTGGGATTGCAACACTATTAGGTCTGAGGGAAAAACATAGTTACCAATTCTTAATGGTAACCGATCACACCATAGACTAGCCATATATTCTGCTCCATGCGAAGTTACTAACATGGGTGACCTAAGGGCTTGCGTTGGCAATTTATACTTATCCACAAATCCCTTTGATATGTATGAATGCGATGCACCAGTATCGAAAAGAACGAGTGCAGTAAATGACTTAACCAAAAACTTATCGATTACTACATCCGGCTGCTCTTCAACCTCCTCCACGTTAACGTGGTTCACCTATCCCCTGTTGAAAGGGTTCGGCTTCTTCCCAGAGCTTCCATTGCCATTTCCATTCTGGGATTCAGGACATTCATTGGCATAATGTCCGGTCTTCTGGCACTTAAAACAAGTGACTTGGCTCAGGTCTTTCTTGGCTGGGGTTGATGGGTTGGTGCGGTTCTGGCCGTTGCTTCCTCCATTCCCATTACCATTCCTGGGGCCATT